>NC_090445.1:1571721045-1572025146 GCF_031143425.1 Pleurodeles waltl | reverse complement strand
AGGAGAGCGATGCATCGATCCAGTCAGCACTCTCAGGTCCGGGCAGGCCTTGCGTAGTTTTTACATGCCTAGTGGTGTTTGGGTCAGAAATTCAGGCGCACAATGACCTGAAAACCACGCAGCGCATGATGCGATCTCACCAGCCTCCGTCAGCGATGCTGCGCGTCATTTCCCCAGCTCCATGCGTTGATCTTCCAGTCGCGTTGCAGGCGAGTGTCGATTTTCAGCCGCGAAGCGGGCGGCACGTCGATTTTTCAGCCACAGATCAAAGCCACATCAATCTTTTCCCTGCACAGCGGTTAGTGCATGGATTTCTCACTCTTGGGCTGCTAGCTTCTCCTTCCAGGGTCCCAGAAACTGGATGGGCACCAAGTATTTGCTATCCCTGAGACTTCAAACAACAGGAGCAAAGCTCTAAATCAGGCCCTTGGAGATCTTCACAAGAAGGGAGGCAACACAAAGTCCAGTCTTTGTCCTCTAGTACAGGCAGAAGCAGCAACTGCAGGATAGCGCTACAAAGCACAGTCACAGGCAGGGCACCACTTCATCCTCAGCTTTTCAGCTCTTCTCCAGGCAGAGGTTCCTCTTGGTTTCCAGAAGTGTTCGAAAGTCTGTGGTTTTGGGTGCCCTTTTTATACCCATTTTGCCCTTTGAAGTAGGCTTACTTCAAAGGAAAGTCTCTCTTGATTGTGAAATCCTGCCTTGCCCAGGCCAGGCCCCAGACACACACCACGGGGTTGGAGACTGCATTGTGTAAGGCCAGGCACAGCCCTTTCAGGTGTGAGTGACCACTCCTCCCTCCCTCCTAGCACAGATGGCTCATCAGGATTTGCAGGCTACACCCGAGCTCCCTTTGTGTCACTGTCTAGTGAGAGGTGCAACCAGGCCAACTGTCAAACTGACCCAGACAGGGAATCCACAAACAGGCAGAGTCACAGAAATGGTTTAAGCAGGAAAATGCTTACTTACTAAAAGTGTCATTTTCAAACACACAATCTTAAAATCAACTTTACTTAAAGATATATTTTCCAATTGTGAGCTCAGAGACCCCAAACTCCATATGTCTATCCACTCCCAAAGGGAATCTACACTTTAATCATATTTAAAGGTAGCCCCATGTTAATCTATGAGAGGGACAGGCCTTGCAACAGTGAAAAACGACTTTAGCAGTATTTCACTGTCAAGACATATAAAACACATTACTATATGTCCTACCTTAACCATACACTGCACCCTGCCCTTGGCGCTACCTAGGGCCTACCTTAGGGGTGCCTTACTTGTAAGAAAAGGGAAGGTTTAGGCTTGGCAAGTGGGTACACTTGCCAAGTTGAATTTACAGTTTAAAACTGCACACACAAACACTGCAGTGGCAGGTCTGAGACATGATTGCAGAGCTACTATTGTGGGTGGCACAACCAGTGCTACAGGCCCACTAGTAGCATTTGATTTACAGGCCCTGGGCACCTCTAGTGTACTGTACTAGGGACTTAGCAGTAAAACAAATAAGCCAATCATGGATAAACCAATCAACAGTACAATTTACATAGAGAGCATATGCACTTTAGCACTGGTTAGCAGTGGTAAAGTGCTCAGAGTTCAAAAGCCAACAGCAACAGGTCAGAAGAAATAGGAGGCAGGAGTCAAAAAGATTAGGGATGACCCTGCATAACACATTCCAACATTCACACTAACCAAATTTCTGTCTGCCATGGATCCATGCAACTGGATGGTTGCCTTGGACCTGCTGGGTGTGTACATTCACGTGCCCATCCTGCAGTCCCATAGACATTACCTGCAGTTCAAGATAGGCCAGGAGCATTTTCAGTTTACTGTAATCCCTCCTGGCATCCCTCATGTTCACAAAAGTGATGGCAGTGGGCCATCTTCAGCGGTTGGGGATATCAGTTTTCCCCTGCATTGGTGACTAGCTGTTAAAAGCATGCTTATCACAGTCAGACGTAGACCACTTGCAGGCAATGGCAAACCTTTTGACATCTTTGGAAGTTCAATCAGTGAGCTTCCTTTTATCCGTGCTCTTCTGGGCACAGTACAGGTTTGGGGCTTTCCACCCTCGCCATGAGTCCAGGGATTTCGGGCTATGATCCTGATGTTATATGATTGATCCTAAATCTCTGTGAGAGTGGCTCTGAGGCTTCTTGGCCTGCTAGTCTCATGTATCCTGCTTGTTCACATACCCAGTTGGAATATGCAGGCTCTGAACTGGGCTCTGAAGTCTCATTGGGCCCACAACCAAGGAAACCTATCAGATGTCATCTACGTTTCAGAGTAGGTGGTGGCTTCTCAGTCGCAATCTGACCAGTTGCAGATCCCTCTACCTTCCCTACCCAGAGGTGATAGGGGTGACAGATGCATCACTGCAAGGTTGGGAAGGCCATTTGGGAGAGGTGGAGATCAAACCCATTTCCACATAAATCTGTTGGAGGTGCAGGCCATCTTTAACCACAAGAGAGGACGAGCGTAGGCGCGGACGACTGGTGGATCATGAATTGTGGTTTTATCCTGAGAGCGCAGGACATCTTCTGACATTGGGGATAGCCCGGACTGGATCTTTTCACTGCTGTGAGAAAGTGCAGTATCAAAACTACTGCATGCTGGAGTTCCCAAGAATGTTCTCCCTAACAGATACATTAAGGCTAGATTGGACCATGGGACACCCATGCATGTTTACACCTCTACCTCTCCTGCAGAAGACTACAAATGGCAAGGCTCAGATCATCCTAGTGGCTCTAGACCGAGCCAGGAAAGTGTGGTACCTGAAACATCTGGACATCAGCATCCGTCCTCTGATAAAGCTACTATTTCGGGAGTATCTTCTGTCGCAGGAACCAGGTGTCCCTCGACGAAAGTCTATTTATGCACAGCACTGGTTCAAATTTCTGGCCCACAAGAAAGACCCTTACAAGCCAAACTGTCAGATGTTTTGTTGTTTGTTTTATCTCAGACGAAGCAAAGTCTTGCTGTGGGTGCCATTAAAGGTTATTTGTCAGCCATTTTGGACTTTCTGTGTTTGCAAGACTAGCTGTCCTAGTTTGAATCATCTATTGTGGTTTATTAACATTTTAACATAGATGTCCATCTCAAACTGTAATGCCACTGTGGTATTTTATGTTGGTCCTGACTTTCCTGATGTGATCCCCCCCTCAAGCCAATGCACAGCTGTTAGTTGCATCTACTGATACTCTAAACCATCATCCTCATTGCGATCACTTCAGTTTGTTATGCAGAGTAGCACCTGGCTGTTTCGGTGTAGCTGCTCTATACTAGCTTTTTTCCCCAGACAAACTAGTGGTGAGGACCAGTGCAGTCATTTTTCCTGAAGTTGCGACAACCTTTCACATTGGGCACTCCATCACCATCCCAACATTCTTTGCACTGCTTCACCTCTCAAAAGGGGAGGAGAGACACCATCGACTGGATTCCAAAAGAGCCTAGAGCTTTTACATCAATTGCACCAAAGACCATCAAGTGAGCGATCAGTTTCTTTGGGGGTTCACTGAGGCTAAGAAATGTAAGACGGTGCAGCAAAGGTTGACAGTCCTCTGCATTAAGATCTGCTATGTACTGGCCAAGACGCAGGCTCTGAAAGTACTGAGGACTCATTTCACCCAGGCCAAAGCTAAAACCACTGCGCCCATGGAGTGCTTGTCTTGAAATCTTCCAGGTGCTTTGACAGCGAGTTCCAATGAAAAGGGCATTCCACCTGTTTGGTTTAACAGGACATTTTTGTCTAAACCCTCTCCACAGACCCTTCACCTTGGGTTGAACTGCTTTGGTACCTACTCCAAAGGTGCAGAATCTGCAGTTAGAAGTATCTATCAGAAGAACAAGTTACTTACCTTTGGTAATGCTCTTTCTGGTGGATACTCTTACAGCAGATTTCTCACTGCCCTCCACACTCCATGGAGTGGTCACTTTTTACACCTGAAAAGGTTCCAAATTAGAGATCTGCAGAATTGTACAACCTATTGTTTTGTGCTCCACATCTGAGGGTCAAGAGAGTCAATAAAGCAGCTGATGAAGGGGCACATGGGTGGTTCCCATGTGTGGCTGTGCTCCGTCACTTCAGGAGTGAAACAGTGCCAACGCAGAGCCACACAATGCCACCTAGGGCATTTGGGAGCATTGCTGTTAAAACCTCCAGATGCAGTCTGGTGCCTGGGGAATATGCTAATGGTCAAATTCCTGAAGGTCAACAGAATATCCACGAGAAGAGTGTTACTGAATGTAAGTAACTTATTCTATTTCACCAAGATATGTGCAGATAAGGCTATCATTATGTCAACTGCGCTTACTATCCAGCATGTTACATTTTTATGCTAATCCATTAAACACCTACATCATGTTTGATAAATGAAAGACCTTTCATGCAATATTTTTTCATTTAAATTGAACTAACAATAAAGATGTTTTCCAAAAATACTTTTTTCTGTGATACACTGCTTGCTAACAGTAATTTTCCAAAATTACAATTTCTTGCCTCGAATAGTTTATATGCCCATGTCAAAACATTAAACTGGGCACTGAAGGCTGGATTTAAAAAATGTATTAAAATATCTGACTACTTTTCAACATTTCTAACAATATTACAAATTTATAACTTTCACTCATATTCTAGCAGGATAAAAGTTAGTGAAAAAGTTGACATAATGCCAAACTATTTCTTATTTTTTAACATAATGACCTAATAGATATGTGCATCCATGTAGGAAGCAGTGAACATATGCACTCAATATTTTTTCTTTTGTCCTCATTCCTTTGACATAGCTGGTCAATCACCATCTCAGTTGGGCCAGGGCAAACTTCAGAATCCTCAACTGCATGACTAGCATGACAACTATCAACAGCTAGGGAGGAGGAACCATCCACTAGCAGGTAGTTTGTGATGGCCCAGAGACAAACATATTCAACCACCAAAAGATTCAATTTGCTGGGTGTCTAATCCACTGTGTAAGTGGAGGTGTTGTACACCACCAGCAAGGAGAAGGTGGACAATATGGCTCCTCTGAGCCTTCACCAGTACCTTTGTGAGGTGTCTGAAGAGCAGACCCAACTATCATCTGAGTCTGCATGCAACTTGTCCCTTACTGCAGAGGCCCTCATACTATTGGGGCCTCTAGATGCAAGCCCTGATCAACTCTCTTCTCTTTTTCTTGTTCCAAGGTCCCACCCAAAACAGCCACAGCAGCAGTCAGGGGGCACTTCAGCCCCTGACACCTTTAGCCCTCAGGTGTTTCCCACTCCCTTTCCCCTCTTTATGACACTAATAGACCCGACAGCCATAGGGTGGTTTTCCCCCAACTTTTTACCTGCCTCCCTCCATTTTTCTGATTTAGTTTCTGCTGGTTTTAGGACTATGGGGGTCATTCTAACCCTGGCGGTCGGCGACCGCCAGGGCTAAAATGACGGAGGCACCGCCAACAGGCTGGCGGTGCTTCCTTGGCCATTCTGACCGCGGCGGTAAAGCCGCGGTCAGAAAAGGGCAACCGGCGGTTTCCCGCCGGTTTACCCCTGGCCCAGGGAATCCTCCATGGTGGCGGATTCCGACCCCCTTACCGCCATCCTGTTCCTGGCGGTTTTCACCGCCAGGAACAGGATGGCGGTAACGGGTGTTGTGGGGCCCCTGGGGCCCCTGCAGTGCCCATGCCACTGGCATGGGCACTGCAGGGGCCCCCTAACAGGGCCCCACTAAGATTTTCAGTGTCTGCAAAGCAGACACTGAAAATCGCGACGAGTGCCACTGCACCCGTCGCACCCCTTCGACTCCGCCGGCTCCATTCGGAGCCGGCATCCTCGTAGAAGGGGGTTTCCCGCTGGGCCGGCGGGCAGCCTTCTGGCGGTCGCCCGCCGGCCCAGCGGGAAAGCCAGAATGGCCGCCGCGGTCTTTTGACCGCGGTGCGGTCATTCGGCGGTTCCTGCTTGGCAGGCGGCGACCGCCGCCCGCCAATGTCGGAATGACCCCCTATGTCCACTTTTCCACTGCTGACCAGGGATAAGCATAGTAACATTGGCCCGTACCCAATTAGTGTATTTAATTTACCTAAAAGTCCCTACTAAAGTGCACTATATGTGCCGAGGGCCTGTAAATTAAATGCTACTAATGGGCCTGCAGCACTGATTATGGGACCCACATAAGTAGACCCTTAACCACGTCTCAGACCTGCCATTGCAGAGCCTGTGTGTGCAGTTTCACTGCCACTTCGACTTGGCATTTAAGAATAATTGCTAAGCCTTAAACTCTTCTTTTATTGCATATAAGTCGCCCCTAAGGTAGGCCTAGGCAGCCCATATGGCAGGGTGCTTTGGAAGTAAAGGGCAGGGCATGGACAAGTAAGTTCTACCTGTCCTGGTAGTGAAAAACTCCCAAAGTAATTTTTCACTATTGTAAAGCCTGCTCCTCTCATAAGGCAGCATTGGAAATTCCCTCATATACATTTACGTGGTAATTTCAGACCTGAACGTAGTGGCATTGTCACGTTTGAAAAATATAATAATTGTGGCACCCGTTGTTCTAAAGTAAAATTAATTAGAATAAAAAATCAAATTATATCACATATACATGATTCTTCGAATATATCAAAACAACCACTAGCTATAATCTATAATTATTTAATATTTACATCTTAGTAAATTCTTAGTTTGAATTTCCTATTGTTTACATCATCCAATTAAACAATCAATCCTTAATATATTTCACAAGTCCCAATTATATCAGTCCATATAATTCCTAGTGCGCTTCATAAACTGAGGTTGTTATATTAGTTTCCAAAGTCCATTTAATTCAAAACTGATGTTCCTATGAAATTTATTTTCACCTCCGATTTTAATAAGAATCCACATTGGAATCAAAAATTGTCCAAGTTCCTTGAAACAACCTCTCAGCCAACACGTGTTTCGTCATTTGACTTCCTCAGGGCTGGGATATAGTTGCTCCTTATAGTATAATAATCTGGAACCCAAGAGTCATCACAAACACATTATTTAAACTCTATTTGACTTGAATAAATTTATATATGGATGAATCAATAGCTAGTACCAGCATAAAAACCTATAACCAAGAGTGATTCAAAATGGTGAATAAGTGTCAATATCCAAATCAGACCCCAACTCATTTAGGTTTTAATTTAATTTAAACAGACCACCACAGAGTGACTGCCTCAACATGCATACCCAACCATAGTGTCACCAGAGTACAAGAGAAACAGTGTGCAACCCTGAATAAAAAAGTTAATTTAAGAACCAAAGAAAAAGACGTTATCCTTATATAAACATACCCTTATTTGTCACAAAATAAATAGACAATACGTCTTCCTATATAAGCCAATGGTCACCCCAAGAAAAACTCCAATGATAAATATATATATAATAATAAAATACCTTCTAACTTGCCACCAGTATATTCACATTAAGGGGGTCATTCTGACCCCGGCTGGCGGCGGAAGCCGCCGGCCTGGCTGGGACCGCCAGAATACCGCTGCGCGGTCAAAAGACCGCCGCGGGTATTCTGGGTTTCCCGCTGGGCTGGCGGGCGACCGCCAGAAGGCCGCCCGCCAGCCCAGCGGGAAACACCCTTCCATGAGGATGCCGGCTCCGAATGGAGCCGGCGGAGTGGAAGGGGTGCGACGGGTGCAGTTGCACCCGTCGCGATTTTCAGTGTCTGCATGGCAGACACTGAAAATCTTGGTGGGGCCCTGTTATGGGGGCCCCTGCAGTGCCCATGCCATTGGCATGGGCACTGCAGGGGCCCCCAGGGGCCCCACGACACCCCATACCGCCATCCTGTGCCTGGCGGCCAAAACCGCCAGGAACAGGATGGCGGTATGGGGGTCGGAATCCCCATGGCGGCACAGCAAGCTGCGCCGCCATGGAGGATTCCCCAGGGCAGCGGAAAACCGGCGATACACCGCCGGTTTTCCATTTCTGACCGCGGCTGTACCGCCGCGGTCAGAATGCCCAAGGGAGCACCGCCAGCCTGTTGGCGGTGCTCCCGCGGTCGTTGGCCCTGGCGGATTTTACCGCCAGGGTCAGAATGACCCCCTAAGTGTATCAACCAGTTGACTCCCCTGTCATCTGGAAAGTTCTATAGGTCATCTTTCATTTGCCTCGTACATAATTCCAAAAGGAGTAGACTGTGTGAAAAAGGACATGTACAAATCTTCATTCGCTTTCCACATATTACCGTTCCCCCAATAGTACTACAAGTCTACTCCAATAAACTTGCCAAGTTATATAACCTCCTGCCAGGTCTCACCATAAAAACGACCTGTGAATAATTCATAATACCGAACACATTAGACTCCCCACAGTTGAAATTATCCTAATTATCCGTACCTCTTCTCCAATCTCCAACCGGTTGACCCAGGGAACGTGGCCTGCCTGCCGACCTCCCCGTAATTCTTCTCCTCGCGTGTCTGTATCTACGACCGCATAGACGCCGTGACACGCATAGAGCAGCTCGTCTAATTTCAAACTATCCCCTACGTAAACGCCGTTTACGGCATGTTCATAGACCCCTATTACAAGGGTTCTTCCATCAATAACATCATGGAAGGACTACTTCCCTTCCACATTGATCAACACAAAAGTAGGACTGCTGCTACACACTCATGTAATTTCAACCAAAACCCTGATTAGTTATTAAGACTCAATACATAGGAAAAAGCCAATAAATATTGATATTGATCACAATATATATCTGTAACTCCACCCATATTATTTAATAAATAAACTCATTTATTTCTGTCTGTTTATTTTGTATGTGACAACTAACGGTAGTTAGTAGAGTTAGTATGAAAAAAGGAAGTAAATTATTCAAGAATCCAACACCAGGAAAAAATCATATTTAATTGAATAACACTAAATATGAAAAATAAAAAATATATAAACTATATATTAGAGAAATTTTATGAAAATACAAATAATAATAAAAATAAAAATAAAATCAAAGAGTAAGTGAAAGTAGAGAAAGAAGGAGAAATGTTATAACGAACTCATCCCACATACCTTCAACAAAATAATCTATCATAAAATATTCAAGTCATACATTAATATAAATACAATCATAATTACAATCTTCCTCTGTTATAACAGAATACCTTGTACTTTCTGGTATTAATTAAAGGCCATTCTTATAGTAACAACATCACATATTACATAGTCTCAGAGAATTTTTTACTTCACAATCTAATAAATCACTTCACAGAGCTACTTCTAGATTACTCTCAAACTTATGTAAATTAATATGTTCAGTCTCCCAAAAAATACTCTAATTCCCTATCAGTATTCAATCCGTCTTCTACTGCCCTTAACCGCATTATCCACATTGCTTCTCTTCTGCGTAGTGTTAATTCTCTATTCCCACCTCTCTGATCTCTTAATATTTATTCGCAACCAAAAAAAGTGAAGCCGATTCTTGTATTTTGTGATTTACAATTGATCATATGCGCTACCACTGGATATCTAACATCCTGCTGAGCCAAAGCTCTAGCATGTTCTCCAATCCTGATTTTTAACGATCGGATTGTACTGCCAACATAATATCTTTTACATTTGCAGACCAAAATATATACTACAAAGGAGGTATTACAGTCCATATATGACCTAATAGGAAATGTTTCACCCAATAGATTAGAAAATTCCTTACGCCCATGACAGGCCCATCTACAGAGTCCACAACCTCCACATTTGTAAAATCCCACTTTCTGTATTTGCAGCCAATTAGTCTTTGAAACAGTTCTGGGGAAACTAGGACTCAGAATCTCTTTCAATGACCTCCCCCTTCGGAATGTAAATATGGGTTTGTTAGTTAGAAATTCTGTCAGTATTTCATCTCTAAGTAAAATGTGCCAGTGTTTGGTGATATATTTCTTCAAAATCCTTGTACTATCTGTAAAATCTGTAATTAGTCTCACTTTCTCTTCCTTTTGCCTCTGAGTGCCTTTATTTTTTGATATCAATGTTGCCTGACGCGGAACCCGTCTTATTCTGTTTTGTGCTTTGATAATGACCTCATCATTATAACCTCTATTTCTGAAACGATTACCCATTTCTTCAATGCACTTGTCAAATTCACCCTCATCACTACAATTTCTCCGTGCTCTAACCATCTCTCCGTAGGGAATTGACTCAATTTGGTATTTAGGATGTGCACTTTCCGCATGTAATATTGAGTTGCAGGCAGTAGATTTTCAAAACAGTTTACTCTCAATATGACCTTTTTTTATGTACAATTCTACATCCAGAAATTCTATACTGGTCATACTATATTTACACGTAAATTTAACATTCATACCATTTGAGTTAAGAAAGTCCACAAAATCCATTAAAAGACTGGCACCCCCTGTCCATAACATCATACAATCGTCTATAAAACGTCCCCAGTAGAGGATGTGTGTCTGCCAAAGGGCAGCACCTGGACCCCAGACCCAGTGTATGAAGCGCACTAGGAATTATATGGACTGATATAATTGGGACTTGTGAAATATATTAAGGATTGATTGTTTAATTGGATGATGTAAACAATAGGAAATTCAAACTAAGAATTTACTAAGATGTAAATATTAAATAATTATAGATTATAGCTAGGGGTTGTTTTGATATATTCGAAGAATCATGTATATGTGATATAATTTGATTTTTTATTCTAATTAATTTTACTTTAGAACAACGGGTGCCACAATTATTATTTTTTAGGTTACCTTCATAAACTGAGGTTGTTATATTAGTTTCCAAAGTCCATTTAATTCAAAACTGATGTTCCTATGAAATTTATTTTCACCTCCGATTTTAATAAGAATCCACATTGGAATCAAAAATTGTCCAAGTTCCTTGAAACAACCTCTCAGCCAACACGTGTTTCGTCATTTGACTTCCTCAGGGCTGGGATATAGTTGCTCCTTATAGTATAATAATCTGGAACCCAAGAGTCATCACAAACACATTATTTAAACTCTATTTGACTTGAATAAATTTATATATGGATGAATCAATAGCTAGTACCAGCATAAAAACCTATAACCAAGAGTGATTCAAAATGGTGAATAAGTGTCAATATCCAAATCAGACCCCAACTCATTTAGGTTTTAATTTAATTTAAACAGACCACCACAGAGTGACTGCCTCAACATGCATACCCAACCATAGTGTCACCAGAGTACAAGAGAAACAGTGTGCAACCCTGAATAAAAAAGTTAATTTAAGAACCAAAGAAAAAGACGTTATCCTTATATAAACATACCCTTATTTGTCACAAAATAAATAGACAATACGTCTTCCTATATAAGCCAATGGTCACCCCAAGAAAAACTCCAATGATAAATATATATATAATAATAAAATACCTTCTAACTTGCCACCAGTATATTCACATTAAGGGGGTCATTCTGACCCCGGCTGGCGGCGGAAGCCGCCGGCCTGGCTGGGACCGCCAGAATACCGCTGCGCGGTCAAAAGACCGCCGCGGGTATTCTGGGTTTCCCGCTGGGCTGGCGGGCGACCGCCAGAAGGCCGCCCGCCAGCCCAGCGGGAAACACCCTTCCATGAGGATGCCGGCTCCGAATGGAGCCGGCGGAGTGGAAGGGGTGCGACGGGTGCAGTTGCACCCGTCGCGATTTTCAGTGTCTGCATGGCAGACACTGAAAATCTTGGTGGGGCCCTGTTATGGGGGCCCCTGCAGTGCCCATGCCATTGGCATGGGCACTGCAGGGGCCCCCAGGGGCCCCACGACACCCCATACCGCCATCCTGTGCCTGGCGGCCAAAACCGCCAGGAACAGGATGGCGGTATGGGGGTCGGAATCCCCATGGCGGCACAGCAAGCTGCGCCGCCATGGAGGATTCCCCAGGGCAGCGGAAAACCGGCGATACACCGCCGGTTTTCCATTTCTGACCGCGGCTGTACCGCCGCGGTCAGAATGCCCAAGGGAGCACCGCCAGCCTGTTGGCGGTGCTCCCGCGGTCGTTGGCCCTGGCGGATTTTACCGCCAGGGTCAGAATGACCCCCTAAGTGTATCAACCAGTTGACTCCCCTGTCATCTGGAAAGTTCTATAGGTCATCTTTCATTTGCCTCGTACATAATTCCAAAAGGAGTAGACTGTGTGAAAAAGGACATGTACAAATCTTCATTCGCTTTCCACATATTACCGTTCCCCCAATAGTACTACAAGTCTACTCCAATAAACTTGCCAAGTTATATAACCTCCTGCCAGGTCTCACCATAAAAACGACCTGTGAATAATTCATAATACCGAACACATTAGACTCCCCACAGTTGAAATTATCCTAATTATCCGTACCTCTTCTCCAATCTCCAACCGGTTGACCCAGGGAACGTGGCCTGCCTGCCGACCTCCCCGTAATTCTTCTCCTCGCGTGTCTGTATCTACGACCGCATAGACGCCGTGACACGCATAGAGCAGCTCGTCTAATTTCAAACTATCCCCTACGTAAACGCCGTTTACGGCATGTTCATAGACCCCTATTACAAGGGTTCTTCCATCAATAACATCATGGAAGGACTACTTCCCTTCCACATTGATCAACACAAAAGTAGGACTGCTGCTACACACTCATGTAATTTCAACCAAAACCCTGATTAGTTATTAAGACTCAATACATAGGAAAAAGCCAATAAATATTGATATTGATCACAATATATATCTGTAACTCCACCCATATTATTTAATAAATAAACTCATTTATTTCTGTCTGTTTATTTTGTATGTGACAACTAACGGTAGTTAGTAGAGTTAGTATGAAAAAAGGAAGTAAATTATTCAAGAATCCAACACCAGGAAAAAATCATATTTAATTGAATAACACTAAATATGAAAAATAAAAAATATATAAACTATATATTAGAGAAATTTTATGAAAATACAAATAATAATAAAAATAAAAATAAAATCAAAGAGTAAGTGAAAGTAGAGAAAGAAGGAGAAATGTTATAACGAACTCATCCCACATACCTTCAACAAAATAATCTATCATAAAATATTCAAGTCATACATTAATATAAATACAATCATAATTACAATCTTCCTCTGTTATAACAGAATACCTTGTACTTTCTGGTATTAATTAAAGGCCATTCTTATAGTAACAACATCACATATTACATAGTCTCAGAGAATTTTTTACTTCACAATCTAATAAATCACTTCACAGAGCTACTTCTAGATTACTCTCAAACTTATGTAAATTAATATGTTCAGTCTCCCAAAAAATACTCTAATTCCCTATCAGTATTCAATCCGTCTTCTACTGCCCTTAACCGCATTATCCACATTGCTTCTCTTCTGCGTAGTGTTAATTCTCTATTCCCACCTCTCTGATCTCTTAATATTTATTCGCAACCAAAAAAAGTGAAGCCGATTCTTGTATTTTGTGATTTACAATTGATCATATGCGCTACCACTGGATATCTAACATCCTGCTGAGCCAAAGCTCTAGCATGTTCTCCAATCCTGATTTTTAACGATCGGATTGTACTGCCAACATAATATCTTTTACATTTGCAGACCAAAATATATACTACAAAGGAGGTATTACAGTCCATATATGACCTAATAGGAAATGTTTCACCCAATAGATTAGAAAATTCCTTACGCCCATGACAGGCCCATCTACAGAGTCCACAACCTCCACATTTGTAAAATCCCACTTTCTGTATTTGCAGCCAATTAGTCTTTGAAACAGTTCTGGGGAAACTAGGACTCAGAATCTCTTTCAATGACCTCCCCCTTCGGAATGTAAATATGGGTTTGTTAGTTAGAAATTCTGTCAGTATTTCATCTCTAAGTAAAATGTGCCAGTGTTTGGTGATATATTTCTTCAAAATCCTTGTACTATCTGTAAAATCTGTAATTAGTCTCACTTTCTCTTCCTTTTGCCTCTGAGTGCCTTTATTTTTTGATATCAATGTTGCCTGACGCGGAACCCGTCTTATTCTGTTTTGTGCTTTGATAATGACCTCATCATTATAACCTCTATTTCTGAAACGATTACCCATTTCTTCAATGCACTTTTCAAATTCACCCTCATCACTACAATTTCTCCGTGCTCTAACCATCTCTCCGTAGGGAATTGACTCAATTTGGTATTTAGGATGTGCACTTTCCGCATGTAATATTGAGTTGCAGGCAGTAGATTTTCAAAACAGTTTACTCTCAATATGACCTTTTTTTATGTACAATTCTACATCCAGAAATTCTATACTGGTCATACTATATTTACACGTAAATTTAACATTCATACCATTTGAGTTAAGAAAGTCCACAAAATCCATTAAAAGACTGGCACCCCCTGTCCATAACATCATACAATCGTCTATAAAACGTCCCCAGTAGAGGATGTGTGTCTGCCAAAGGGCAGCACCTGGACCCCAGACCCAGTGTATGAAGCGCACTAGGAATTATATGGACTGATATAATTGGGACTTGTGAAATATATTAAGGATTGATTGTTTAATTGGATGATGTAAACAATAGGAAATTCAAACTAAGAATTTACTAAGATGTAAATATTAAATAATTATAGATTATAGCTAGGGGTTGTTTTGATATATTCGAAGAATCATGTATATGTGATATAATTTGATTTTTTATTCTAATTAATTTTACTTTAGAACAACGGGTGCCACAATTATTATTTTTTAGGTTACCTGACTGGTAGCACAGTCGGGAATTTTGGGGTTTGGGTGTGTTCCCCAAAATAGTGCACCGTTGCATTAAGAATTTGCAGTTGTTAGTTACTTATCGTTAATACTCTCCTGAGTGCACCATTTCTCACCCTCTGAATACACCCCACTCTGTACATAAAGCATTGCCATGTTTGGTATGGTTTAAACTGAAGTGAGAAATCCTGCTTACTGGTGAAGTTGGATTTAACATTATTATTTTAGAAATACCACTTTTAGAAAGTAGGCATTTCTCTGCACTTACTGCTCTTTGTGCCTTACAGGCTGTCTCCAATCCATGTCTGGTCTGTGTGGGTTGACAGCTCTCCTTGTCCATTCCACCCAGACAGCCATAAACACAGGACACCCAGCTGCAACTGAATTCATCTGAATGCTGATGGGTCTTTCTGAGCAGGAAGGGTGGAGGGGCTCTCACACTTAAAAGGTTAGTGGCCTGACCCCACACAAAGGACTGATAACCCCCTCAGATCTCCTGGCAGACAGGACTGGGTTTAAAGGGGAACTGGTGTGCTTCAAAACCGCTCTTTGAAGTCTCCTCAACTTCATAGGCACATTTAGGTATATATGCTAGGTCTGTGACCTCTGAAGATTAGACACTTCCGGACCTACAACTGGACTCTGTCAGAAGAACTTCAGTACTGCCCAAATGATTCATCTTTACGGCCTTTCCAGAAGGACTGCTCTCCTGCTTGTTACCCTGCTGGCTGCTGCTATCTGACCCTGCGGGAAGGACTTTGCCTTCCCGCACAAGTGATCACCAAGGGCTTGTCAGCTTTCCTCCTGTTAAGAAGTCTCAGGGCACCAAAGACATCACCAGGAGAGAAAGTCCACTATGGCAAAAAAAATTGACGCAACACCTACAGAAACATAACAGCGCCTGCTTCGTGGCTCCTGTTTCATCATCACAGCATATTTGGATTTTCCACGCATCGTCCCTGGGCGATAATTTATCATCAAACCCTGCACAGCAGTAAGGAACCAAGGCTGCATGCCCAGAAATCGAGACATCCCCTTACCTGCGAGGAAAGAATTGATGCATCACTTCTGTCATGCTTGAAAAATCAACGCATCACCTTTTTCTTTCCAATGCCTCATCTTCTCTGCAGGTCACAGCGTCTTTATTTTTTGCACATCCAAGGTACTTTGTGCTTAAGAGATACATCCACTGATTCTTATGGATTAAGACTTACCTACACCTCTACTACTTTACTATGTGCAGCCTCACAACCTCAATGATAGAAGCCATAACATGTCATCTGCTACTATAGCCCATCCCACATTCTATAGTGTCATCTCCCAGTTTGTCCACTTGCTTTCCCAACCACCTGTGTATCACATTTCTCATGGGCTGTCTGGTCCTGCAGTGGTCAGCTATGTAAAATCCTTTTTCACAGTTTTATAAAAATATTTTTTCATTTATGAATATAAAGATTGTTCAGAACAAAAAATAGATATATTTTCTTGATGGATATGTTGTTATTGTGATTTCTAGCATGGTTGTAAAATACACACTTATATAAATGGTGTTACACATTTTCTTCACACAGATTTACTTCATCAGTCCTTAAACTGTCATGCATTATTTTAGGTCAGTTTTGATTATTTTTTTATTTCAAACTTGTTTATGGATGACATTTAGGGCCAGATGTACAAAGCTATTTTGTAGTTGCAAATGGCAGAACTTGCCTGTTGCAACCGCAAAATGGTCTTGTAGAATGTATCATCCCTATTTTGGGAGTCCGTAACAAGTTATCGACTTGCAAACTAGGGATTGTGACTCGCAATTAAGAAGGGGCATTCCATGTCCGTCTCTTCCTCACTGCGACTCACAGGCCTTTGTATGATTGTTTTGTGACCGTGAATTCTGTCAAAATTTTAAATTGGTGGTAACCCAATTGAAAATGGGAAGGGGCCGTCAAGGGACCCCTTCCCTTTGTGAATGGGGCACCAATATTTTCTCAGAGCAGGCAGTGTTCCCACGGACCACTACCTACTCCGAAAAAGTGAAACTGAAATGTTTTAATTTTTATTCTTGAAATGCATCACAATTTCCCTTAAGGAAAACGGGCTGCAATTAAAAAAATGCTTTTAAAAAAAAGCAGTCACAGACATGGTCGTCTGCTGACCCCAGGAGGTCACCATCCCTGTGAGTGTGGGCATTCCCAAATGGGTCACAAATTGTGACGTGCCTCATGAATTTTAATGAGGCAGATCCCTTTTAACCCATTTTCGAATCGCTAACAGTGTCTCAGAAACTGTTGTACATTTTGTTTTGTGACTCGCAATTTGTGATTCACAAATAAAAACTAATTACAAGTCGCAAAAAAAATGGTTGTACATCTAGCCCTTAAACATAGATAGCTTTGTGATTGCTGCATACCAATGTTATTTCAACTGTGCTTTGTGTTATTAACAAAGTAGTAAGTTTGAAAATTAAAAATTTATCAACAAGATGTAGTCTACAACTCTGCCAACACAATACTGGTTTTTAAGTCGCACTGTAAGTCATCTTGTGATGGTGGTTGAGGTGGAGGTGGAGGTGGTATTGGAGGTGATGGTGAGGTAGGTGGTAGATTTGTGGGTGTTGCCAGGGCATTCATATTTAGGTTTGTGGGTGTTTTGGGCCTCATAGGTTGTGGAGCCTCTCCAGAATCTTATGCCCACACTGGTCCTGAAGATGATATTTTATGATTATTGTGTCTATCAACTTCATGGTCATGGTATGTTGCCTTGTAATCTCTTTCTGCAAACTATGAGGATAATCACTGTAACATTGGTAACATTACACAAGTTATCCAATGCACAGGTCTTCCTGTCAATCACCTTAGGGAAACTTTTAAGGAGCTGCGGAATCTCACTGACCAGAGAGTCACCCCTATTGCATTAATATCCTTCTGCATAGTGGACCGCTGATATAGTAAATGATCCTCCCAGAGGATAGGATAAGGACAAGGACATTCAAACCCTCACCACTGTGTGCGTGGCATCTGACATGGGCAGAATATCCATTCCAAACAGGGTGGCCATCTGGGAGGGTTTGGAGGATTAATAAAGGGAGGGATAGCTGTTCCTCATCAGGTGTGTCCTATCTTCAGGTGACTGGGAGAAGACTGGAAATGCCCCTCCATGGGAGGAGTGTTTAGCTCAGTCTGCAGGGAAATTGTATGTTGATGACTGTGAAGAGGTAAGTATTTTGTAGATGGAACAAACATCCAGACCTTCTTAGCTAGTGGCTGTGGACTAGAAATCCTCAGAAGCGTTCTTGAAGGAACGCTGATGGCTGGCTAAGAGGAGTTGTCTAAGGTTTTTAGTGCAGACGCAACAATGTCCTTTTCCTCATCCTCCATCAACCCATTCCTCCTACTCAACCATCCCCTGCTCATTCTTCTTGTGCAGTGTATTGTAGACTAAGATAGTTTCTTCACGGAGGTTTGGATATTCTCCTTGGACTGTCCCCAGTACTTGCAAAAAAGAAGATGAAAAAAGATGAAATACATAAAATAAGATAGATCAGATAATAACTTTATTTTGGCAGCAAAAACAGCCATAAAAGCACAATACAAATAAAACATCCTTAAAAAGTAATCTGGGCTTTTTACATAAAATAAAGTTTTGTATCAATACTTCTTAAGAACACTAAAAATGAGAATTGAATTCCTATTTAAGGTAGTAACATGAGAAATGAAATAAACATATGAATGTAGGGGTTGATCAATGCATGGAATTTTTGACACAAATGATGCCAGAGTAGAGGGAAATAAATGAAAGACAAATAATACATCATAATAAACCACATTTAAAATAACATTTAAATCTCAATTACCATAGAGAAGAGAGAAAAAATGATTAACTATAGTAGTAAAGATCAGATGTTCACAGACTTTTCTGATCACTGGATAGTAGAGGGCCTAATTGCTGCCCCCAGGACTTCCCCAGATTTCATGCTTGGTGGTCATAATTCAGGCACCTGGGGCCGTTGTCTGACTGTACCTTATAGGAGAAAAAGACATATACAGAAGACTATGACATCAAAAGTTACACATTACTACAGTATGGTGTTAAGGTTGGCTACAAAGTATGACACTCTCCTGGAGGATAACACAAGTCCTAACATAACGTTGTGTGTGTGCCAATGAAATGCAATAACAAGTCTAAGGATAATTAAAATTGACAAAATATATCATAATCAACAATACAATTTAATATGGACAGGATGGAAAATAGGAATATAGGACAATATACATAAATCTTCCCTGTCACTTACAAATAGAGAAATGGGTCAGTCCCAAACCCAAAAGAACAGATGTTTTACTTACTAATCTCTGCCTCCCTTTGGCTTTGTGTAGCTAGTCCAAGTTTTGCTATAGAGCTAATAGCAGAAGTACAGGTGGTGGTAATTGGTGGTTGGGAAAAAACATATGCCTTTAAAGTGAATTAAAAGTATACAAGCATAATAGTGTAAAGATTTTGAATATACACGTTTTAGTTGAGTAAACTAATTAGTAAAAAACAGCTAATAAATTACTTAAGGTACAACAAACAAAGGTATAGATATGCCATTTAGTTTGTTGGTGATATGTATAATGAAAGGACATATCTGTGTGTGTTGTAAGGTTGTGTGTAGAGACAGGTGCAGTGTGTTGCCTAGCCGTATTCGGAAGTACTTCTGCCACTGCAGTATCAAACAAATTATTTGTAATGGTGACTATATGGGAGGTTGAAAAAATATAAGTAAATGAATACAAATTTCATCTTTTTTAAAGGGTGTGTGGTAGAGGGATATGTATGTAATGTCTGCCTAATAGTTTGAGATTGTTGGAAAGGCAGAGCTGTGTGAGTGATTGTTTGATACGTTTTTAGAGACAGAGACCGGTCTAGTTCCTATCTGGCATTACATTAGGGTTGTTGCTAACAGGAAGCACACACAGGAGTGACGGTGCATTGTGAAGAAAACAGACTACTCCAAGGAGGGGTGGGATGGAGCCAGAATCCAAACATACCTCTAGAAATAGATTTTGGCAGCTGAATCCAGGAGAGCTTCTCTTTCACATGCCTTCTCTCACCCTACCATGTCTTATTAATGTCCCCAAGGGTGTGTTAGCGCATCGGTCCTTATTTGGTCTTTATGTTAATAGATAAGGGGAGGCGTTATAGGTCGATAAACCTTTTGACTACGATTAGGATAACTCCACCATAAGTTCTCAGACTCAAAATAATCACATTAGCAGAATCAATAGACATCAATGAATATCTCAGGACTCAATAATCTTCATGCACCATGACCCATTTGGTCATGAATAACCATACCATTTAATAAAAGTTATAAAGGATCTTTCCCTAAAATAACAACACTAAAATCATGTAAATCAATCCCAAAATCAGCTCATAGACATACACAAACAACACTGGTTGACCAAATCTTCTGAAGAATCTCAATTTAACTAGGGCATTTTTAGTTAAACATTCCAAAATCACAGTACAACTCAACAACAAGAATAACTGCACATTAGATATAACATATATTTAAATTCAGCAAATGAACAAATGCAAATTCCTCTCACTTAATATATTGTCAGCATCTCCAGTGTCTCCTGATATATCCTTCGGATTAGAAGAGCATGGTTGGCTTCATGCAAAACAGTTTTAGTCAAAAGTTAATTTGGAAAACATCTAACTATGGCTCTAACATAATAGCTGTTGGTACGTAGAACAACTACAATTATCTACAACAAGACAATAGCATTTTGTTATACCTCTCCTCAATATAGTTCGGCAGACTGCAATTTTCTTCATCAGTTGGACATCCATCTGGTCTGCATCAGCAAAGGAGAATGGAAGGGGTAGAGTCAGACATAGGGGTCTCTACGCAATCTGAGCTATAAAGCAATCTCTAGGGGCAGCATCAAATTATTTAGCCATCAAGCAACGAAGAAGTGAAGACGTTTATCCTCTGTGCAGTCGGGTTAAGTTGAAATCACCTAAAGTACTTCCCACATTACCATTGATCAGAGCTTAAGTTTAAATCTATGACATAACTAAACTATCTTTCACACGTTGATGATTGGTTCTTCTTCTTCTGGTTCCATCTTCCGACTCGTCAGGTAACCACCCATAATCTAGTCAGTGCGTCCATTGTTAGTTCCTGGGAACATCGCTGTCTCACACATCAAGTTAACAATTGTAACCATTTAGTTACAGCATGATTCTACAAGCAGTTTCTCATGAGAAAGTTAAAGGATACTGCTACATGTTTGGTCAACTTAGTTAGAACAATGCATCTTTACTTTCTAAACATAAATTCACAATTTTATTCAGGCATTGCATTTTAATATGAGGGTGTGCAATACTTAGGCCAGACCTCGATAACTTAAGGCCTACAGTCAATTAAGCAAGTACTAAGCATTAAATCATTAATATGATACATTACTGCTAAATTATTATTTATATAAGTTTCTGAATAAACATTAGCATGCTAAATATATGGCATTTGCGGCCACTCAAGTCGGCACATTTTCGCAAATTAATTACTATGTTAACTAATTTTTTATGCAAATTCATAACTCGTAATACATAATATTTATTAGTAATAAGTTCAGCATTCACAAACCCTCCTCTAATGACTAAATATGTCATCACACCTCGCCTTTACCCAAAATGTTCTCATTTAACTAACACTTGGTCTCCCTTAAAGTTTTATTTGACCTTTTAACATTTCTCGAATTTTCTCTAAATATCCTTTCCATTTCAATTACTTCCCTCCTGTGATCATTTTTAAATTTTCTCATTTTATCACATTACAATTTATACATTTCCCTTGTTCCAAATATACAAATCATAATAACCAATATTACTTGTATTATTTTTAGAATTATCCCTTTCCCTAGTTTACCAAGCCAATTTCCCACAGAAGCAAAACCTTTACCCACTTTTACCCAAACTCCAGGTTCTTTCAGCTCCTTTTAGTTAGATTTTTAATTAAGCTTCTAATGTCTTTGCTATTATTCCGTATAAAGGTACAACAATGTTGCGAGTTCACCATTTTACAGACTCCGCCCTCCTTTGCTAAAAGGATGTCTAGAGCAAGTCGGTTCTGAAGAGCTAAAGATCTTACCGCAGCCATTTCTGTATCCATTAGAATTATAGCTCCTGAGAATCTTTTCAGCATGTTATCCTCAATGGTAGACAACTTTCGAATTTTCACAAAATTTAGAATAACTCCTACAGAAGGAATCATTGCTCTAAAGATTTCTCCCACTATGCTAGAGGAAGATTCTCTCTTTTGTCTGACATGATGCAATCCAGTCATTTTAGGAATTTTATTCAGGTTCTCCAGCTGAAATATCTTTGGGAAAACTATCCCCAAGTATCACGCGCCATGCCATCCTCTTAGAAGACAGTAATACGCATGTTGTCCACAGTAGGCATTTAAAGCTAAACCCTTGTTTCTTTGTGTCACAAAATGCATAATCATTCCTACATGTTCTCTTTTCTAAGTCTTGTTTAATTTCTCCTTTAATGCTTTCTTCCTATCATCTGTGTGCTATAGAAAGCTCTTCTCTAAAGGTGGAAGAAAGCATGTCGAATTGTTCCAGTGTGCGTATGCCGTGCCAAATGTTAATGTAGGTTCAAAGAATCCTCTCACTAACTCTATGTTATTTTCCTTCCCTACTCTACTCCAATATTTGATTATAGGGATAAACGAAAACACAACGTCATAGTTTGAGGAAAAAATACTGAATGTACTCCTGGTTATGGAATCTTGTTAATAAAAGACTACAGCTTATTCCATAAGTAAGAGGCAAACTATGATAAGTAACTCCTTCCTCTACTGATGAAGGAATCTGGGTGCACACATAACATTCTCTTGTATTCATTGTTTTGACATACTCACGCAATAGGCGATAGAAAACATTTCAGGAAAGATCTCCTTGGTTGTTGTCTACATGCAAGTATTTCTCATCCAACCTAAACCTCTCTACTGCTGTAAGTAAAGTAGCTGTTCCCAAAGCAGTTGTGTGGTTGGCCACAATCTTATCAAGCACTGCCATACTCACAATCACCACCAAACATCCTATCACGCCTACAATTGTCAAACCAATATCCATATATTTACAGCACTTTTTGTTTCTACCCTGCTGTTTTTGGTTCCTCATGATCTGTAAAGAATCAGAGAGTAGAAGAGGAAAATGTATACTCATGCAGCAAAAATCAAAAACAAAATAGAACAAAAGAACGAGTTACTTACCTTCGGTAACGACTTTTCTGGTGGATACATTAGCTACCTGTGGATTCCTCACCTAATGAATACTCCCATGGCGCCAGCATTCGACGGAAATCTTCTTACTAGTCTCTGCACGTCGACGAGGACGTCACTCTAGCCCACGCGATGCCGTCTGACGTCATACAGGCAATAAGAGGTCCTCGACGACGTGCGGACGTCAGTACCAATCATTTTTTACGTGCATGAGAACAACCAGGCAATGCAATGAAAGAGCAAGGCAACATCCCATTATATTGTAAAAATACACAACATTGCATGAATAACTGTAAATCTTTTATATATATATATATATATAACTCTCTCTTTTAAAATATATACACACATCAAGTATATACACAAAGATATATACATATATACATATATATAAATATATTATATACAACATCTATTGCACCCTCAAAGACCAAGAGGAGCGTACTCAAGGATTACTTGGTAAGACCAGAAAGGCAACGGGGAGGCGGGTGGGACCGTGAGGAATCCACAGGTAGCTAATGTATCCACCAGAAAAGTCGTTACCGAAGGTAAGTAACTCGTTCTTCTGATGGATACAACTACCTGTGGATTCCTCACCTAATGAATAGAGTCCCAAAGCAGTACCACGCCCGGCGGTGGGTGCCTAAATGGTCAAACCAAGAAATCCTGCAGCACTGACCGTGCAAAATGGCCGTCCCTTCTAACCTCAGAATCCAAACAGTAATGTTTTGCAAAAGTGTGAAGGGACGACCAAGTTGCGGCCTTGCAGATGTCGACCACAGGAACACCTCTGGCCAAGGCCGAAGTGGCCGACTTAGCTCTGGTGGAATGAGCTCTAATGCCCTCAGGAGGATCCTTCTTTGCCAAAGAGTAACAGATTTTAATGCAAAGAACAACCCACCTGGATAGTGTTCTCTTGTGGACTGCCTTTCCTCTCCTCTTGCCCACGTATCCAATAAACAGCTGATCCTCCAGCCTGAAATCCTTTGTTCTATCAATAAAGAAGCTCAACGCCCTCTTTGGGTCCAGACGGTGCAGTCTTTCTTCCTCTTTGGAAGGATGAGGCGGAGGATAGAACGTGGACAAAGTAATTGCCTGAGCCAAATGGAAGGGTGAAACAACCTTCGGGAGGAAAGCAGCCTTGGTCCTCAACACCACCTTATCCCCATAAAAAGTTGTATAAGGGGGCTTTACTGATAAGGCCTGCAACTCACTCACTCTCCTTGCTGAAGTTATAGCTATCAGGAAGACTGTTTTTAAAACCAAATACCTTAAGGAGCAAGAATGCATAGGTTCAAAAGGGGACCCCATAAGGAAAGTCAGGACCAAGGACAAATCCCATTGCGGCATAACGAATGGCTTTGGAGGATATTTATTTAGAAGACCTTTCAGGAATCTGATAACAATAGGGGATTTAAATAAAGATGGTTGGTCTGGAAGACATATGAAGGCTGACAAGGCCGATAAATAACCCTTAATGGTAGCCACTGCACAACCTTTCTGCGCTAGAGACAGAGCAAAAGACAAAACGTCCGATAGATGAGAATGCAAAGGATCAATCTGCCTCTCTCCACACCACGCAACAAATTTAGACCACCTATTAGCGTAGATAGATTTAGTGGAGTGTCGCCTGACCGCGAATATAACATCCACTACCTCAGGCGGGAGAGAGAAGGAACTCAGGTTGCCCCGTTCAATCTCCAGGCATGTAGGTGCAGACTCTGGAGGTTGGGGTGTAGAACCTGCCCCTGCGACTGCGAGAGGAGGTCTGCCCTGAAAGGGAGACGGAGCGGAGGGCACATTGAGAGTTGGAGAAGGTCGGAGTACCATACCCTCCTTGGCCAATCTGGAGCTATTAGGATGACTAGAGCCCGGTCCTGGCGAATCTTCCTCAATACTCGAGGAATCAAGGGTATGGGAGGAAACGCGTAAAGCAACTGGCCGCACCAGGTTATTTGAAACGCGTCCCCCAACGCTCCCTGCATCGGATACTGGAGGCTGCAGAACAACGGACAATGCGCGTTCTCTCGAGTGGCAAACAGATCTACCCGAGGAAATCCCCACCTCTGGAAGATTAAACGGACTTGATCTGGATGGAGACGCCACTCGTGGTCTGCCGAGAAATGGCGACTGAGACTGTCCGCACGCACGTTCAAGACTCCGGCCAGATGGTTTGCTATCAAGCAAATCTGATGGTCCTTTGCCCAGGACCATAGTCGAAGAGCTTCTCTGCAGAGAAGGTACGACCCCACTCCTCCCTGCTTGTTTATGTACCACATCGTGGTAGTATTGTCCGTTAGGACCTGTACCGACTGACCACGAAGGGAAGGGAGGAAGGCCTTGAGAGCCAGACGTACAGCCCGTAACTCTAACAGATTGATGTGAAACATCTGTTCCTCTGGAGACCAAAGACCTTTGATCTCCAGATCCCCCAGATGAGCTCCCCACCCTAGAGTGGAAGCATCCGTTATGACTGTGGCCACTGGTGGCGACTGCTGGAACGGCTTTCCTTGTGAAAGATTGTTGCTTGCAATCCACCATCTCAAATCCACAGCAGCATCTCTGGAGATCTTGACAGTACCCTCTAGATCCCCTTTGTGTTGAGACCACTGCCTTCGGAGGCACCACTGAAGAGCCCTCATGTGCCAGCGAGCATGCGTGACCAACAGAATGCAGGAGGCAAAAAGACCGAGCAGACGAAGGACCTTGAGAACTGGAACTACCGCTCCATTTTGAAACATTGGAACCAAATCCTGAATATCTTGAATCCGCTGAGGCGGAGGAAAGGCCCGACCCAATGTTGTATCCAGTACTGCCCCTATGAACAGGAGGCGCTGAGAGGGCTCTAGGTGAGATTTGGGCTCGTTCACCGAAAAACCCAGGTCGAACAACAACTGGGTTGTTGACTGCAGATGATGCGACACAAGCTCCGGGGACTTGGCTTTGATCAACCAGTCGTCCAAATAAGGGAATACTGCTATCCCCTTCCTTCTGAGTTCTGCCGCAACCACCGACATCACCTTCGTGAAGACTCGAGGTGCTGAAGTAAGACCAAACGGAAGGACCGCAAACTGATAGTGTTGCGATCCCACCACAAACCGGAGATACTTCCTGTGTGACTTGAGTATCGGGATATGAAAGTAAGCATCCTGCAAGTCGACAGACACCATCCAGTCTTCCTTGTTCAACGCCAAAAGCACCTGTGCTAGGGTCAGCATCTTGAATTTTTCCTGCTTGAGGAACCAATTCAAGATCCTCAGGTCCAGAATTGGTCTCAAACGACCATCCTTCTTGGGAATCAGGAAATACCTTGAGTAACATCCTCGACCCCTTTCCTGCTCTGGGACCAACTCCACCGCGCCCTTGGAAAGGAGGGCTTGTACCTCCTGTTCTAGCAACAGGAGGTGTTCTTCTGAACAATAAGAAGGGCGGGGCGGGATGAGGGGCGGGAACTCCCGAAAGGGAAGGGTGTAGCCTTTTCCCACAATACTGAGAACCCAAGTGTCCGTTGTAACAGTCTTCCATTTGGTGAGAAAATGCTGTAATCTTCCCCCTACAGGAGAGGAGTGAGTGGGAAATGGTGGAAGCCTAAGGCTGCTTCCCCTGCTGCACCCCGCCAGAGGATGAGGAAGAGGCAGAGTGCTGCTGAGAGGCTCCTCTGGTGCGGACCCTACCTCTCCCCCTGAAAGATCTATAGGGATGGGAAGAGGCAGGTTGCTGATATCTTCCCCGAAAGGAAGAGGAGGAAGAGCCACGCCCAAATCCACGAAACCTCCTGAAAAATCTGGAAGAGGCCGTGGAAGAAGGAGCTTGGAGCCCTAACGACTTAGCCGTGGCCCTGCTTTCCTTAAAACGTTCCAAGGCCGAATCAGCCTTGGCTCCAAACAGTTTGTCCCCATCAAACGGGAGATCCAACAATGTGGACTGTACATCTGCAGAAAAGCCCGAGTTACGGAGCCAGGCCTGTCTCCTTGCCACCACAGTTGTGCCCATTGCTCTGGCTACCGAGTCGGTGGTATCCAGTCCCATCTGGATAATCTGGGTCGCAGCAGCCTGAGCATTTGAGACAAGATCCAAAAGACCCTGGGGAAGCTCTGTAAATGATGAGGAAATGTCATCCATCAGAGCATGAATATACCTCCCCAGGATACAGGTTGCATTGGTGGCTTTTAACGCCAGACTGCAGGAAGAAAAAATCTTCTTCGACTGCGCCTCTAGCTTCTTTGAATCTCTGTCCCAGGCACCGTCGGGAAAGAACCAGGCGCTGACTTG
Source organism: Pleurodeles waltl (assembly GCF_031143425.1). Taxonomy (NCBI): domain Eukaryota; kingdom Metazoa; phylum Chordata; class Amphibia; order Caudata; family Salamandridae; genus Pleurodeles; species Pleurodeles waltl. The sequence continues at coordinate 1,571,997,907 of NC_090445.1, read as the reverse complement.
GATGAACAGGAGGCCTGCACCACCAAGCTCTCCGGCGTAGGGTGCCTAGATAGAAACCCAGGGTCAGTCGGAGCCGCCCGATACCTCCTGGCCACGGCTCTGTGAACTGCTGGGGAAGATGCCGGCCTCTTCCACACCTCTATCACCGGATCCAGCAGAGCGTCATTAAATGGCAACAGAGGCTCCGCCGCAGCTGAGGCCGGATGTAGCACCTCTGTTAAAAGGTTTTGTTTAGCCTCCACCACCGGCAAAGGCAGGTCCAAAAAACTAGCTGCCTTCCGTACCACTGCATGAAAGGAAGCAGCCTCCTCAGTATATTTCCCCGGGGACGAAAGATCCCACTCAGGGGAAGTGTCCAGCCCACTGGCCGACTCCAGTCCACGCAGCCCATCACCCGAGTCCTCTAGCTCTCCTTCCTCCAGGGCTCGTTGGTACTCCTGCTCTTCTAATACACGGAGAGCACGTCTCCTGGAATGAAGTCGCTGTTCAATACGCGGAGTCGACAATGCCTCCGCCGAAGTCGAAGATCGGCGCCGATCTTCAGAAGCCACCGACGCCGCGTCCGGCGCCACAGGTAACTTCGGCGCCGACAAAAGAGCAGCTGAAGCAGATGGACCCACCGGAGTCACAGGCCGAAATCCCGACTTCGACGTCGACGGGATGGAAATCCCCAGGGCCAATCCTTCTGAAGCCACCGGAGCGGCCACCGGCGCCGACACTGGCGCCGAGCCCACGTTCCCAAAAGGGAGAAAGGGCATAAAGGGTGCCGGCCGAAGAGGCGCAGGATCACCCAAAGAAAAGGCCAAAGGCCCAGCCGGAGCACCCCCTGGAGCCATCTGGTGGAAGATGGCATACATCGCATTCATGAATGCAGAACTATCGGCTCCAGGGGTGGGAAAAGCCGGATACTGAGGTGCCTGTCTCGGAGGCGACCCCGACGCCGGCCTCGGCGTCTGCGCCGGAGAAAACACCTGAGGCTCCAATACCTCAATCACCGACGCCTGTCCAGGTGAAGTTGGAGACGCCGGAGAGGGCAACGGCGTCGAAGGATGCGGCGTAACCGTGGGACTGATCTCCCATGTCCTTCGGCGCCGATCCGAAGACCTGGAACGAGTCTCCTTCGAATGACGCCGAGATTCTCTACGGCGCCGGGAGTCTCGATGACGCCGATGTCTTGGAGAAGAAGACTTCTTGTGATGCTTCTCCTTCGATTTAGCCATAAACAGCTTCGCCTCACGTTCCTTGAGGGCCTTTGGATTCATGTGCTGGCATGAATCACAAGTCGAGACGTCGTGGTCGGAGCTCAAACACCAAAGGCAATCGGAATGAGGATCCGTCACCGACATCTTGCCTCCACACTCACGACAAGGCTTAAATCCAGACTTTCTCTGCGACATTATTACCACAGCGAAAGACTACGCAGCAAAAATACACTGTAACCAAAAAAGTAACAGTTGCTCCCTCGAAGATAACCGTTTCGAATGCATGGAAAAAAGGGAACTGACGTCCGCACGTCGTCGAGGACCTCTTATTGCCTGTATGACGTCAGACGGCGTCGCGTGGGCTAGAGTGACGTCCTCGTCGACGTGCAGAGACTAGTAAGAAGATTTCCGTCGAATGCTGGCGCCATGGGAGTATTCATTAGGTGAGGAATCCACAGGTAGTTGTATCCATCAGAAAGTCTGGATTTAAGCCTTGTCGTGAGTGTGGAGGCAAGATGTCGGTGACGGATCCTCATTCCGATTGCCTTTGGTGTTTGAGCTCCGACCACGACGTCTCGACTTGTGATTCATGCCAGCACATGAATCCAAAGGCCCTCAAGGAACGTGAGGCGAAGCTGTTTATGGCTAAATCGAAGGAGAAGCATCACAAGAAGTCTTCTTCTCCAAGACATCGGCGTCATCGAGACTCCCGGCGCCGTAGAGAATCTCGGCGTCATTCGAAGGAGACTCGTTCCAGGTCTTCGGATCGGCGCCGAAGGACATGGGAGATCAGTCCCACGGTTACGCCGCATCCTTCGACGCCGTTGCCCTCTCCGGCGTCTCCAACTTCACCTGGACAGGCGTCGGTGATTGAGGTATTGGAGCCTCAGGTGTTTTCTCCGGCGCAGACGCCGAGGCCGGCGTCGGGGTCGCCTCCGAGACAGGCACCTCAGTATCCGGCTTTTCCCACCCCTGGAGCCGATAGTTCCGCATTCTTGAATGCGATGTATGCCATCTTCCAACAGATGGCTCCAGGGGGTGCTCCGGCTGGGCCTTTGGCCTTTTCTTTGGGTGATCCTGCGCCTCTTCGGCCGGCACCCTTTATGCCCTTTCTCCCTTTTGGGAACGTGGGCTCGGCGCCAGTGTCGGCGCCGGTGGCCGCTCCGGTGGCTTCAGAAGGATTGGCCCCGGGGATTTCCATCCCGTCGACGTCGAAGTCGGGATTTCGGCCTGTGACTCCGGTGGGTCCATCTGCTTCAGCTGCTCTTTTGTCGGCGCCGAAGTTACCTGTGGCGCCGGACGCGGCGTCGGTGGCTTCTGAAGATCGGCGCCGATCTTCGACTTCGGCGGAGGCATTGTCGACTCCGCGTATTGAACAGCGACTTCATTCCAGGAGACGTGCTCTCCGTGTATTAGAAGAGCAGGAGTACCAACGAGCCCTGGAGGAAGGAGAGCTAGAGGACTCGGGTGATGGGCTGCGTGGACTGGAGTCGGCCAGTGGGCTGGACACTTTCCCTGAGTGGGATCTTTCGTCCCCGGGGGAATATACTGAGGAGGCTGCTTCCTTTCATGCAGTGGTACGGAAGGCAGCTAGTTTTTTGGACCTGCCTTTGCCGGTGGTGGAGGCTAAACAAAACCTTTTAACAGAGGTGCTACATCCGGCCTCAGCTGCGGCGGAGCCTCTGTTGCCATTTAATGACGCTCTGCTGGATCCGGTGATAGAGGTGTGGAAGAGGCCGGCATCTTCCCCAGCAGTTCACAGAGCCGTGGCCAGGAGGTATCGGGCGGCTCCGACTGACCCTGGGTTTCTATCTAGGCACCCTACGCCGGAGAGCTTGGTGGTGCAGGCCTCCTGTTCATCCAAGTCAGCGCCTGGTTCTTTCCCGACGGTGCCTGGGGACAGAGATTCAAAGAAGCTAGAGGCGCAGTCGAAGAAGATTTTTTCGTCCTGCAGTCTGGCGTTAAAAGCCACCAATGCAACCTGTATCCTGGGGAGGTATATTCATGCTCTGATGGATGACATTTCCTCATTGTTTACAGAGCTTCCCCAGGGTCTTTTGGATCTTGTCTCAAATGCTCAGGCTGCTGCGACCCAGATTATCCAGATGGGACTGGATACCACCGACTCGGTAGCCAGAGCAATGGGCACAACTGTGGTGGCAAGGAGACAGGCCTGGCTCCGTAACTCGGGCTTTTCTGCAGATGTACAGTCCACATTGTTGGATCTCCCGTTTGATGGGGACAAACTGTTTGGAGCCAAGGCTGATTCGGCCTTGGAACGTTTTAAGGAAAGCAGGGCCACGGCTAAGTCGTTAGGGCTCCAAGCTCCTTCTTCCACGGCCTCTTCCAGATTTTTCAGGAGGTTTCGTGGATTTGGGCGTGGCTCTTCCTCCTCTTCCTTTCGAGGAAGATATCAGCAACCTGCCTCTTCCCATCCCTATAGATCTTTCAGGGGGAGAGGTAGGGTCCGCACCAGAGGAGCCTCTCAGCAGCACTCTGCCTCTTCCTCATCCTCTGGCGGGGTGCAGCAGGGGAAGCAGCCTTAGGCTTCCACCATTTCCCACTCACTCCTCTCCTGTAGGGGGAAGATTACAGCATTTTCTCACCAAATGGAAGACTGTTACAACGGACACTTGGGTTCTCAGTATTGTGGGAAAAGGCTACACCCTTCCCTTTCGGGAGTTCCCGCCCCTCATCCCGCCCCGCCCTTCTTATTGTTCAGAAGAACACCTCCTGTTGCTAGAACAGGAGGTACAAGCCCTCCTTTCCAAGGACGCGGTGGAGTTGGTCCCAGAGCAGGAAAGGGGTCGAGGATGTTACTCAAGGTATTTCCTGATTCCCAAGAAGGATGGTCGTTTGAGACCAATTCTGGACCTGAGGATCTTGAATTGGTTCCTCAAGCAGGAAAAATTCAAGATGCTGACCCTAGCACAGGTGCTTTTGGCGTTGAACAAGGAAGACTGGATGGTGTCTGTCGACTTGCAGGATGCTTACTTTCATATCCCGATACTCAAGTCACACAGGAAGTATCTCCGGTTTGTGGTGGGATCGCAACACTATCAGTTTGCGGTCCTTCCGTTTGGTCTTACTTCAGCACCTCGAGTCTTCACGAAGGTGATGTCGGTGGTTGCGGCAGAACTCAGAAGGAAGGGGATAGCAGTATTCCCTTATTTGGACGACTGGTTGATCAAAGCCAAGTCCCCGGAGCTTGTGTCGCATCATCTGCAGTCAACAACCCAGTTGTTGTTCGACCTGGGTTTTTCGGTGAACAAGCCCAAATCTCACCTAGAGCCCTCTCAGCGCCTCCTGTTCATAGGGGCAGTACTGGATACAACATTGGGTCGGGCCTTTCCTCCGCCTCAGCGGATTCAAGATATTCAGGATTTGGTTCCAATGTTTCAAAATGGAGCGGTAGTTCCAGTTCTCAAGGTCCTTCGTCTGCTCAGTCTTTTTGCCTCCTGCATTCTGTTGGTCACGCATGCTCGCTGGCACATGAGGGCCCTTCAGTGGTGCCTCCGAAGGCAGTGGTCTCAACACAAAGGGGATCTAGAGGGTACTGTCAAGATCTCCAGAGATGCTGCTGTGGATTTGAGATGGTGGATTGCAAGCAACAATCTTTCACAAGGAAAGCCGTTCCAGCAGTCGCCACCAGTGGCCACAGTCATAACGGATGTTTCCACTCTAGGGTGGGGAGCTCATCTGGGGGATCTGGAGATCAAAGGTCTTTGGTCTCCAGAGGAACAGATGTTTCACATCAATCTGTTAGAGTTACGGGCTGTACGTCTGGCTCTCAAGGCCTTCCTCCCTTCCCTTCGTGGTCAGTCGGTACAGGTCCTAACGGACAATACTACCACGATGTGGTACATAAACAAGCAGGGAGGAGTGGGGTCGTACCTTCTCTGCAGAGAAGCTCTTCGACTATGGTCCTGGGCAAAGGACCATCAGATTTGCTTGATAGCAAACCATCTGGCCGGAGTCTTGAACGTGCGTGCGGACAGTCTCAGTCGCCATTTCTCGGCAGACCACGAGTGGCGTCTCCATCCAGATCAAGTCCGTTTAATCTTCCAGAGGTGGGGATTTCCTCGGGTAGATCTGTTTGCCACTCGAGAGAACGCGCATTGTCCGTTGTTCTGCAGCCTCCAGTATCCGATGCAGGGAGCGTTGGGAGACGCGTTTCAAATAACCTGGTGCGGCCAGTTGCTTTACGCGTTTCCTCCCATACCCTTGATTCCTCGAGTATTGAGGAAGATTCGCCAGGACCGGGCTCTAGTCATCCTAATAGCTCCAGATTGGCCAAGGAGGGTATGGTACTCCGACCTTCTCCAACTCTCAATGTGCCCTCCGCTCCGTCTCCCTTTCAGGGCAGACCTCCTCTCGCAGTCGCAGGGGCAGGTTCTACACCCCAACCTCCAGAGTCTGCACCTACATGCCTGGAGATTGAACGGGGCAACCTGAGTTCCTTCTCTCTCCCGCCTGAGGTAGTGGATGTTATATTAGCGGCCAGGCGACACTCCACTAAATCTATCTACGCTAATAGGTGGTCTAAATTTGTTGCGTGGTGTGGAGAGAGGCAGATTGATCCTTTGCATTCTCATCTATCGGACGTTTTGTCTTTTGCTCTGTCTCTAGCGCAGAAAGGTTGTGCAGTAGCAACCATTAAGGGTTATTTATCGGCCTTGTCAGCCTTCATATGTCTTCCAGACCAACCATCTTTATTTAAATCCCCTATTGTTATCAGATTCCTGAAAGGTCTTCTAAATAAATATCCTCCAAAGCCATTCGTTATGCCGCAATGGGATTTGTCCTTGGTCCTGACTTTCCTTATGGGGTCCCCTTTTGAACCTATGCATTCTTGCTCCTTAAGGTATTTAGTTTTAAAAACAGTCTTCCTGATAGCTATAACATCAGCAAGGAGAGTGAGTGAGTTGCAGGCCTTATCAGTAAAGCCCCCTTATACAACTTTTTATGGGGATAAGGTGGTGTTGAGGACCAAGGCTGCTTTCCTCCCGAAGGTTGTTTCACCCTTCCATTTGGCTCAGGCAATTACTTTGTCCACGTTCTATCCTCCGCCTCATCCTTCCAAAGAGGAAGAAAGACTGCACCGTCTGGACCCAAAGAGGGCGTTGAGCTTCTTTATTGATAGAACAAAGGATTTAAAGCTGGAGGATCAGCTGTTTATTGGATACGTGGGCAAGAGGAGAGGAAAGGCAGTCCACAAGAGAACACTATCCAGGTGGGTTGTTCTTTGCATTAAAATCTGTTACTCTTTGGCAAAGAAGGATCCTCCTGAGGGCATTAGAGCTCATTCCACCAGAGCTAAGTCGGCCACTTCGGCCTTGGCCAGAGGTGTTCCTGTGGTCGACATCTGCAAGGCCGCAACTTGGTCGTCCCTTCACACTTTTGCAAAACATTACTGTTTGGATTCTGAGGTTAGAAGGGACGGCCATTTTGCACGGTCAGTGCTGCAGGATTTCTTGGTTTGACCATTTAGGCACCCACCACCGGGCGTGGTACTGCTTTGGGACTCTATTCATTAGGTGAGGAATCCACAGGTAGTCGTATCCATCAGAAGAACGAGTTACTTACCTTCGGTAACGACTTTTCTGGTGGATAGATTAGCTACCTGTGGATTCCTCACGGTCCCACCCGCCTCCCCGTTGCCTTTCTGGTCTTACCAAGTAATCCTTGAGTACGCTCCTCTTGGTCTTTGAGGGTGCAATAGATGTTGTATATAATATATTTATATATATGTATATATGTATATATCTTTGTGTATATACTTGATGTGTGTATATATTTTAAAAGAGAGAGTTATATATATATATATATAAAAGATTTACAGTTATTCATGCAATGTTGTGTATTTTTACAATATAATGGGATGTTGCCTTGCTCTTTCATTGCATTGCCTGGTTGTTCTCATGCACGTAAAAAATGATTGGTACTGACGTCCGCACGTCGTCGAGGACCTCTTATTGCCTGTATGACGTCAGACGGCGTCGCGTGGGCTAGAGTGACGTCCTCGTCGACGTGCAGAGACTAGTAAGAAGATTTCCGTCGAATGCTGGCGCCATGGGAGTATTCATTAGGTGAGGAATCCACAGGTAGCTAATGTATCCACCAGAAAAGTCGTTACCGAAGGTAAGTAACTCGTTCTTCTCTGCGACATTATTACCACAGCGAAAGACTACGCAGCAAAAATACACTGTAACCAAAAAAGTAACAGTTGCTCCCTCGAAGATAACCGTTTCGAATGCACGGAAAAAAGGGAACTGACGTCTGCACATCGTCGAGGACCTCTTATTGCCTGTATGACGTCAGACGGCGTCGCGTGGGCTAGAGTGACGTCCTCGTCGACGTGCAGAGACTAGTAAGAAGATTTCCGTCGAATGCTGGCGCCATGGGAGTATTCATTAGGTGAGGAATCCACAGGTAGTTGTATCCATCAGAAATCTCCAATCTTCTTTGGAAGTTTATTTACAGCTTCCAGTCTTTCTTCCAGGGACTTTTTTGTTAAAAATATGTAGTTTGGTAAAATCGGTTTAACAGCTTTGTCAAATCAGGTTAAAAAGTCTCTTCCAGTTAATTTCAACAGTCTCTTTTCTTTTCCTCTGTTTACAGCTTTACACAATTCAGTTCATTGATCTTGTTCATGTGCGAAAACATTGACCTGGAATATCTCGATCAAACCAAAAAGGCAAAACTTCATGCTGCCATTCACTTGTTGTTACATACGCCTATTCAGGACCAGCGTACCTTTGATCTCCAAATCTTTTTCTATTCAACCTGCAATCGCCATTTAACTCTCCATCGTTCAAATCTTCTTTTCTTGTCATGTCGGCTTCCTCCTCAATTGTTGTTGCTGTAATTGCTTCTTTCCTCTTTGGTTGTGATTTCAGCCATATCTCACCTTTTAGTGGGCCTTTTGTCAATGCTCTTCTCAGTGTTGGGCTTGTGACTTCATTTGGTGCTGCAGGATTTTCTCTTGACGTACCTGCTTCTGCTTCTGGAGGAGTCAGATAGTTTTGGCTTTGACCCACCTCAACTTCTTCACCCTTAGGGCCTGCTGTTTGCTCTGTTTGTCTCTCAAGATTGTCTGCTTCTGGGAGAGCCCTCCTCTGACGAGACTCCCCTGTTACTTTGGTCAAGGCTGGTCCACCATTGCCTTTCTGTATTCCTTCCATTTCGTCCCTCACAGGAGCATTTGGACCGTTTCCATTTTGCTCAGAGTCAGTCTCGGTTTCTCTTTCTTCTGTCTCCTATTCTGGGGTTGGTCTGGAAGTTGTTGGTGCTCTCAACAACTCTTCTTCATTGTCCAGAGGACACGGTACCCTCTGAGTATGACTTGCGTGGATCCAGTTTGGAACTCCAGTGCACCTCACAGCTGTAGTAGTAACTAGTACTACTTGGTAGGGGCCTTTCCACCGAGGCTCCATGCATGTCTTTCTCACGTGTTTTCTGATCACAACCCAGTCTCCCGCATTCAGGTTATGGTTTTGATCTGGCAATGGTTCCACTGTGGTGGCCTCCACCTGATGATAGAAAGAGTAAACCACGTCAGCCAGGCCTTTGCAGTAGTCCAACACCATATCATCTCTTATGTTCACAAGAGAATTTGCAGGAACCGCTGGCAATCTCATTGCTCTGCCCATGAGGATTTCATGCGGCGACAATCCAGTTTTCCTGTTAGGTGTGTTTCTCATACTCATCAGAACTAATGATAGTGCATCTGGCCATTTCACATTCGTGAACACACACATTTTCGCCGTTCTTGATTTCAAGGTACCATTCATCTGCTCAACAAGTCCTGATGCTTCAGGGTGGTAACTACAATGCAGTTTTTGCTCAATGTTTAAATCTGAACATAATAATTTGATTACTTCATTGCTGAAGTGACTTCCCCTATCTGATTCTAAAGAGACCGGAAAACCAAAACGTGGTATTAGTTCCCTAAGTAGTAACTTGGCTACTGTGAGGCTGTCATTCCTTTGTGTAGGGGAAGCTTCAATCCAGTGACCAAAGTTGCAAACAATCACCAACACATATCTCAATCCCCCCCACACAAGCATCTCAATAAAAACCATCTGCATTCTGCTAAATTGACCTTCTGCTCTTCCTGTGTGGCTCATGTTGACCACAGTCCCTTTCCTCACGTTCATCTGCTGACAGATGATGCATCAATGGCAAATTGCTTTGACAACCTGTCTAAATTTTGGATTGAACCAAAATTGCCTAAAGGTACGAATAATCTCATCCCTCCCAACATGTGCTTGACCATGATAGTAGCATGCCATTTGAGTCAACAAACTATTTGTCCCTCTCCTAAAGTCCATATGTCATCTTCACATTGAACATATTTTAACTTCACCCAATTTCTCCTTTCCTTCCTGTGACATTTTTCTTGGAGCACTTTCAGTTCTTCTAATATGTCAATTACATGTAAGGAATAAATAGCACATTCTTCGTTTTCCTGCGACTTGATCCGCATATCCATTTCCCATTGACACAAAATCTTGTGATTTTATGTGTGCACTGCATTTTATCACAGCAATCTTTTCAGGCAGCTCTATAGCTTGCAACCGGTCATGGATTCTTTCACCATTTCTAACTGGTGAACTAGAAGAAGTCAGGAAACCTCTCTGTGACCACAGCTGACCAAAGTCGTAGACTATTCCATATCCATACTGACTATCGATATAGATAGTAACTTTAAGCTGTGCCGAAACATGACAAGCTCTAGTAAGACCTACTAATTCAGCCACTTGTGCAGAATGCACTCCTTGAAGCCAGGACACTTCAAGAATACGAGAAATTGTGCACACAGCATATCCTGCTCTCAGTGTTCCCACGTTATCTCTCAAACAGGAACCATCAACAAAGACAATTTGGTCATTCTCTTCCAATTCGGTATCTCGAATCTCAGGTCTTGGTTTTGTGCACAAATCAGTTACTTCCAGACAGTAATACTCAACTTCTTTTAATTTGTCAATTTCAGTAATTTCATTTGGAAGTAAGGTTGCTGGATTAAGCACTGTAAACCTCTTCAAAGTCATGTTGTGGGAACCCAGGATGATGGTCTCATACCTAGCCAACCTGTCATTGGTTAAGTGCTGTGTTTTGGAACGGGTAAGCAAAACGTCTATGGAGTGAGGGACCATAACAGTTAAAGGATATCCCATCACAATACTCTCACTCTGAGTGAGGCTCTGTCCAACCGCTGCAACTGCACGCAGACAACCTGGTAAGGGTGCTGCGACAGGGTCCAAAGTAGCTGAAAAATAAGCTACTGGGTGCTTTATACCACCATGGAGTTGAGTCAAGACAGACAAAGAACATGCATCACGCTCATGACAAAACAACGTAAAGGGTTTTGTGTAATCAGGCATTCCAAAACCGGGGCTTGACACAGACTCTCTCTCAATTCAGTAAAAGCCTTCATGCACGCTTGATCTAACACTAAGGGGTAGGTAACCTCTTTGTGAGTCAGCTTCTGTAATGGCTTTAAATTGACTGTAAAGTTGGGAATCCATTGACAACAATAGCTCACCATTCCCAAAAACATCCTGACGTCTCTCTGTGTGGCTAGGGGTTTCATCTGCAGTATGGCTGCGACCCTTTCCCTGGAAATTCTTTTAGCTCCCCTCTCAATTTGGTGTCCCAAGTGTTACACTTCTTTATTGTAACTTGGCTGGGGACACTGTATGCCCATTTTTTTCCCCTAAGTGATTCAGTAAGGCAATAGTATCGTACTTGCATGCCTCTTTGGTTTTGGACGAGTCTAACAGGTCATCAATGTACTGGACTAACGCTGATTGGAAAGGCAATTCCAATAACTCCAAATTATTTTTCAAGATCTGGTTGAATATGAAAACCCTTGATGAATTCTGCACCAACAGTAGACTCGATCCAAAAATTTGAAACAGATATGAAATTGGCTATCCTAATGAAGAGGTAGAGAAAATAATGCTACAGTGAACCATTCCATGGCATGGATTCTGAAACAAAATCACTGCTGGATTTGGCATTACTGGGCAACATTTAATCACAATGTCATTTACTTTCTTCAAATCCTGAACAATCCGGAATTTCCCGCATGACTTCCGCAAACCCATTATCAGTGTATTACACTGGATCCTCAACACTTCTTTCAAAATGCCTTGGCACACAAATTCTGCAATTATAAGAGCAATCCCCTCAATGGTGTCCTGTGTCATGTGGTATTGGAGTATCTGGGAAAAAACTGCGTTTGGCCTGACTGGGACTTTAACTGGCTCAACCCATTTAATCAAACCAAAGTTTTCCCTATCAAATCCCACACTCTCGTTATGACTGTTCTCTGTGAGTCAGAAGGAAGATCTCTCACTGTGAAAACTGGAAAGAAACTAATCAGAGGACACTCTTGAATCACTGTAGCACATTCATTTTCTGTCGGCAAATCTTCTTCATCATCACTGTTTGTCTATATAGCAATTCCATAGTTCGAGCAAGTAATTGAACATCTAGTCTTGCATAGCAAGTCCCTTCCCAGTAGGGATACCGGAATCGAGTCACAAACCACGAACTTGTGTAAGCCTTTGAAATTGCCAATTTTAACCTGAATTGGTTTTGTAATGGGATTTGTCAAATACTGATTAGCAACTTCTACAATCTGTACTGTTTTCCCTGAAAGGGGCAAGTTTGGAACTTATGCTGATCTCACTGTAGAGCATGTAGCTCCTGTGTCAACTAAGAATGAGACTTTGTGACCCATCATCTTTCCCTTCATGTATGGACCCTTCTGATCTACTTCTGAAGAAGCTGCTCACACGCATTCCTCTTCATCCGATCTTTCATTTCCCCAATCATCATTCGCTTCATCCTCACTGTGTAGTGGGAATTGGTGTACTGTGTTATTATTCTGGTTAAACCTTTGACTCATGACCTGCTGAGGAAGCATCACCTGCTGCTGTTCCATTCGGGCATGAGGTATTTGAATTTGTTGCCTAGGTACCATTTGCACCTGAGGCTGCATTTGCTGCAACTGGGGTATTTGAAAACGCAGCATTTGCACTTGTTGTACAGGCTGGAATTTTTGCATTGGATTCACATTTCTTTGAAAATTTGGATTTTGGCCTCTCATTCTTAGACCTCTCACATTTGAGAAAGAATTTACCTAATTTGTTTGCTGGACGACTCCTTCCTGACCTATCATCAGACACTCCGGTTTCCAATGTCCCAGGCCTCCGCAAGCATGACACGGTAACAATCGCTTAATTCCTTGCACATCATCTTGAACAACCACTGTACCGAAATCCAGACCACGATTCACATTTCCAACTCCACCCCTACCTCTACTTTTCGCCTGGTTCTGCAACCACATATTCCCTTGATGTTGCTGTGGAAAACTTCTCTGCATCCCTGTTTGTGCAGCCTTAATCTGCATCACCATTGCCTTTTCTTTCAACTTCCTCTGTTTCAATTCAGTCTCGTCACTACAGTACTTTGCATACTGCAATACTTCATCAACCGGCTTCGCTTGCCAACAAATCAAATTACTCTTAATCATCTGGCTGATTTCAGGTCTCAATCCTTCCACAAATCTGAACACAAAATGAATCATGTCTTTCAGCTCTATGGTCTCTGTCCCACTGTAATGTTTGAATGCCTGTAACAGCCTCTCATAGTACGCATGTATTGACTCTTTGCCTTCCTGAGCTGTCCTGTCTATTCTCTGCCTATCAGTATTTTGGGCAAAATTCTCATTTTCAAAAATTCAATCACCTTATAGTAGTAATATTTCATCACATCAGGAGATGGTGCACCTGTTGCTGGATCTCTCTGAGGTTCTTTTGTTGGCCAATCTACACTCCTCCTGCACTCAACCCATAAATTGGCTGGAACTACTATTTCTAGTAGTGTGTTCAGATCCTCCCACAGGCATTTTGCGAGTTTCACAAACCTATCTGTTTGCTGATACCACTCAACTGGTTTCTCTCTCATTCTGGGATAGTCATACATGACAATATGTCACTTCTGCTCCAGGGAACATGTACAAAGTTCCATCCCAGAATTTCTCTCATGGGTAATATTTTTACAGGGTCCTCCGTTTGCTCTACATTTACAGTAAGTTTCCCAGAATCTCTTTTCATTTTGTCTCTTTTCTTCCCTGTTAGAAATGGGGTCTGTGGTTGGCAGTCAGGTTACCCCCTGTCCAAGCAAAGACCCTCACTATAGTCAGGTTAAAGGAGAATCACCCTCAGTTAACCACCACTCACCCCCTTGGTAGCTTGGCAAGAGCAGGCAGGCTTAACTTCAGAAGCAATGTGTAAAGTATTTTTACCAACACACACAGTAACTCAGCGATAACACTACAAAATTACACAACACAGGTTTAGAAAAATAGATAATATTTATCAAAACAAAACAAGACCAAAACGACAAAAAATCCAACATACTCAAGTCAAGTTATGAGTTTAAAAAGCAAAAGAGTCTTAAATCCTTTAGAAAACAGTGGGAAGGCTGTTAGCGCACAAAAGTACCTGGGTAGCGCCAAAATAAAGCTGCATGTGTGAGTGCGCGTCGAAAAAGACCAGCGATGCGTGGATTTCTCACTCTCAAACAAGACCGTGCATCGTTCCTCCTCCGGTGGGGTCGGCATGCGTCGTTTCTTCTCTCCCACAACAAAGCGATGTGTCGATCCGGATGGGCACCTTGGGTACGGGCAGACTTTGGGTTGTTTTTCCGCACCCAGAGATGCTGCGTTGAAAATCCGGTTGCACGGTATCACAAAACCACGCTGCGTGGGATTTGCATCGTTATCAGCCTCCGTTAGCGGCTGTTGCGCGTTGTTTCTCCAGCCACGTTGTGTCGATCTTCAGCCGCAAAGCTGGCGGCGTGTTGTTTATCAATCGTGTCACAGGAGGTGCGTCGAAAAGTTCCCCACACAGCTGTTTGTGCGTGGATTTTCAGTTCTTGTCTGCCAGCTTCATCTTTCAAGGGCCCAGGAACTGGATAGGGCACCACTTGGCAGGGCAGGAGTCTCAGCAGAGAGTCCAGGTGCTGGCAGGGGAAGTCTTTGATGGCTGTGAGACTTCAACAACAGGAAGCAAGCTCAGTTCAAGCCATTGAAGATTCTTCTCAAGCAGGATTGCAGAACAAAGTGCAGTCTTTGTCCCCTTTCACAGGCAGAAGCAGCAACTGCAGGATAGGCCAACAGAGCACAGTCACAGGCAGGGACAGCACTTCTCCTCAGCTCTTCAGCTCTTCTTCTTGGCAGAGGTTCCTCTTGAATCCAGAAGGGATCTAATTTTCTGGGGGCTTGAGTGCTCTTCTTATACCTCTTTCTGCCTTTGAAGTAGGCAAACTTCAAAGGAAAGTCTCTCTTGTTTGTAAGATCCTGTCTTGCCCAGGCCAGGCCCCAGACACACACCAGGGGGTTGGAAATTGCATTGTGTGAGGGCAGGCACAGCCCTTTCAGTTGTACGTGACCACTCCTCCCCTCCCCTCATCCCAGATGGCCCATCAGGATATGCGGGCTACACCCCAGCTCCCTTTGTGTCACTGTCTAGAGGAGAGGTGCAAACAGCCCAACTGTCAAACTAACCCAGGTAGGGAATCCACTAACAAGCAGTCACAGAAGGGTTTAACCAAAAAAAGGTCTACTTTCTTAAAGTGGCATTTTCAAACACACAATCTAAAAACCAACTTCACTTAAAAGGTGTATTTTTAAATTGTGAGTTCACAGACCCCAAACTCCACATGTCTATCTGCTCCCAAAGGGAATCTGCACTTTAATGATATTTAAAGGCAGCCCCCATGTTAACCTATGAGAGAGATAGGCCTTGCAACAGTGAAAAACGAATTTGGCAGTATTTCACTGTCAGGACATGTAAAACAAATAAGTACATGCCCCACCTTTAACATACATGGCACACTGCCAATGGGGCTACCAAGGGCCTACTTTAGGGGTGCCTTACATGTATAAAAAGGGAAGGTTTAGGCCTGGCAAGTGGGTACGATTGCCAAGTCCAGTTGGTAGTTTATAACTGCACTCACAGACACTGCAGTGGAAGGTCTGAACCATGTTTACAGGGCTACTAATGTGGGTGGCACAACCAGTGCTGCAGGCCCACTAGTCGCATTTGATTTACAGGCCCTGGGCACCTCTAGTGCACTGTATGTGTGTTTAGGGACTTACTAGTAAATCAAATATGCCAATCATGGAAAGCCAATTACACATACATTTTGCATAGGAGCACTTGCACTTTAGCACTGGATAGCAGTGGTAAAGTGCCAAGAGTAACCACAAATAGCACACATCAACAACCTGGGAAACATAGGCAAAATGTTAGTGGAGACCACTCCAAGAATGCCAAGTCTAACATTGACCCATCTGCCTTCCCATTTATCCAAAGCTCCCCATGTTTGAAGGCTCTATACTAATTCACTAATGTGAATTTTCATTCTAGGTACTCTCATGTTCTCAAAGTCTTTTGAGTCAAAATCTAACCTGTAACTCCTCTTTACGTGTTTAGGTTTCTCAAATTCTATGTCGTATTTTCCCGCTAAGTCTACTAATTTCTGGTGTACTATTCCTGCTTTGTTGGTAACCAGTAGGCACAAATAACGTAGCTCATCTTCCCTGTATGACTCAATTCTGTTTAATTCCATTGTTCCTTCAATCAGTTCTTCTACTTCTAGTCTAAGTCTGGTCAAATTCAGGGCATTTCCTCCACTGGAATCACCTCGAGTGTTACTCAGCTTTTCCAACCACTCAGTTAACTGCTGAGCTGTCAAACCCTGTAGTGAAATGTTATTATTACTTGCCCTTGGCACCTGCTGTAATGTCAAGCTCGGGGTTTCTGGCTTCACCATGCTTGGATTAGGGTATGTCGTGAGTCTTTCATGATTATTTGGAGGAATCCTAAAGGAACCTAAATCAAACAATGGACCTGATCCATCGAATGTTGGTTTCATGGGGTCATCATTTTAGCATTCTCATTGAATCCTTCCCTTTCTATGCTTGGATTTAGAGTTTTCTGCTCATTGTTCCCGTTGTTTCCCTGGGAAAACAAGGGTATGATTGGACCCATGGTAGTACGGACACTGCATCTGGGCTGGTTCTGGCATTTGTCTCTCTCAGGTACATTATTCCTGTAGTCTGGCTCATCAATGCAGACATTTCTGCCTGAGATCCTGTTATCAGGGTGTATCCTGGAACTGTCTGTGCTTGCATTGGAGATATTAAATTTGGTGTGGACTCCATCTGAATTAGAGTCGGCTTCTGGTAAACCTATCCTATCTGCATTACTAGATTTGTTGCAGTATTCACAATTAGCACATCTGGGTAAATTCTCGGTATGCCCATTTGCGGCATAGGCATTTGATTTTCAGAAGTACTCGAAATACTATGGGTAACCTGCATCTGGCTCTGTGTGGACTTCACTGGTGTCGGGGGCTGTAGGATGTACACTGGTACTTGAACCTTTCTCCTGGGCTGCATATCGTGGGGCACGATTTCTCAGTAGCTGCAAAATGAACTCATTGTCATCTGAGTCTTCATTGAGAGTCAAAGACTTTCTAGACTCTGTCACTCTGCTCTTTGTCATCTGAAGGATAGAAATCCTTCTTTCTAATGTTCTTTCTAGCTTCACTCCAGCTTTCTTGGGTAATTGCAGGAAACAACTTAATTCCTTGTAAAGTCTCAGTTCTCCAAAACGCCGTTCATTATCCCATCTGGCCTCAGCTAAAGTCCTCACAGCCTTTCTCATTCTCCTTTCAAACTTCTATTTCTGCTGTTGTCTAGATACCAATTCCCAAATAGTTAAGGCTTCGAACTGTGCTGGTCTCGGAGGAGGTTTCAAATCATATAATACCCACCTCAAATTCTCTAAAATCATCAGATTAAATGTTCCACGGGCATGGAATGCTAGACTCACATCCTTTTCTGTAACTTTGCACCATTGTTTCATCCAAAGACATGGTGCAGCACCCTGCTTTTCGAATACGGTATAGGCGGGTGCACCTTGTGGCGGTGTAACTTTTTAACAATTTGAAAAATTAAATTTTGGTAATTTATGCTACTTTAAATCAAATCAGGAAATGACTTTCAATCCCCAAATCCCTTTCAACTGCCTTCTTGACCAATTGTGCTTCATGGTTGGCCACCAATCTGATTGCGACACTTCTTTCTAGCCAACCTATCCCAGCACGGCGCCAATGACGTCACACTCACACGTCCAGCGGCTGACAAAGCCCTTCGGCTTGCCCTCTTACACTCAGATTTGCGCAAACTAATGCAAAATATTGCAAGCACTAAGTAAAATCCAAAACGCAAGTTTGTCTCCTTACTACAGGTAGGGTAACACAATCGCTTCTGAAACCTTACTGATTTTTCACTGACGGCCTTTCGCTCTGAGAGCTATTCTTTCTTTCTCAGTTTTCCTGATTTGCAAGCAAAATTCAACCTGCACATTTCACTCCCAACTAATCATTGGTTCTGTCCTGGTGCACATAGGCCTCACCAAATCTCAGTCGAAATGCCTCTCACTCACTGTGACACGCACTCTCAAGTTTGTTGACCACGCCCGATTGACCTATTAATATAGACAAATTACAACATAAACCAAGTGTCTCATACTCTTATTCAATATTCCGGAGTCTTAGACTACGCAGGGTCCATATACAAACAACCACGTGGACAATTTTTGAGCACAAAGCACCACATATGTGTGAAGTCCAACGACTTCCCCACTCTCACACTTCAGAGTACGCAAACTCCTTCAACAACTTCATTTGGAGTACGAAAACTCCCAAAGCCTTCACAAACATCACAATTCACCTGTGATTTGCTTAAGCTGTGCAAGCGCAAAACCCATTACATTCACCCTATCACTAGAATGATGAGAACATCTTCAAACAAGCAATGGCAACCTCCAAGGATTTGGGAAAGTCACAGTAGGTTCTTAGGGAAACATCTTCTTTCCACCATGTATAATCAAATCCAAAATGTTCAACTTTTACTAAATCTGCAAATTAAATTGATTTCATAAGGAGAGTACCCATCCACTCCTTTACCTTAGAAAGGACTCAATGGTGGATCTCCTAATGAGACTAACCATCCTACTCTGCTACCGTTTTTGTTAGCGCGTTGGTCCTTATTTAGTCTTTATGTTAATAGATGAGGGGACACATTATAGGTTGATAGACTTTTTTACTACAATTAGGATAACTGCACCATAAGTTCTTAGACTCAAAACAATCACATTAGCATAATCAATAGACATCAATGAATATCTCAGGACTCAATAATCTTCACACACCATGATGAATAACCACACAATTTAATAAAAGTTAGAAAGTTTATTTCCCTAAATTAACAACGCTAAAATCACTTAAATCAATCTCAAAATCAGCTGATAGACATACACAAACAATACTGTTTGACCAAATCTTCTAAAGAACCTCAATTTAGCTAAGGCATTGATTGTTAAACATTAAAAAATCACAGTGCAAATCAACAAAAATAACTGAGCATTAGATATAGCATACATTTAAATTCAGCAAATGAGCAAATGCAAATTCCTCTCAATATATTGTCAGCATCTCCAGCTCCAGTGACTCCCTATATATCCTTCGGATCAGAATAGCAAGTTTGGGCTTCATGCAAAACAGTTTTAGTCAAAAATTCATTTGGAAATCATCTAACTATGGCTCTAACAAAATAGCAGTTGGTACATAGAACAAGTAGAATTATCTACAAGACAATAGCATTTTGTTACACCTCTCCTCAATATGGATCAACAGGCTGCGATTCTCTTTGTCAGTTGGACATCTGTCTGGTCTGCATCAGCAAAGGGCAATGGAAGGGGTAAAGTTCAGACATAGGGGTCTCTACGCAATCTGAACCATAAAGCAAACTCGAAGGGCAGCATCAAATTATTTATCCATCAAGCTTCCAAATAAAGCAACGAAGAAGTGAAGAGGTTTTTCCTCTGTGCAGTTGGGTTAAGTTGAAATCACCTAAAGTACTTCCCACATTACCATTGGTGGGAAAATCATATGTATACAGTTAATCTAATTAGAGCTTAAGTTTAAATCTATGATATAACTAAACTATCTTTCACACGTTGATGATTGGTTCTTTTTTTCCGTTCCCATCGTCCGACTCGTCAGGTAACTTTCTTGTATCCATTGTTAGTACCTGGTAACATCGCTGTCTCACGCATCAAGTTAACAATTGTAACCATTTCGGTACAGCACGATTCTACAAGCAGTTCTCATGAGAAAGTTAAAGGCTACTGCTACATGTTTGGTCAACTCAGTTAGAACAATACATCTTTATTTTCTAAACATGAATTCACAATTTTATTCAGGCATTGCATTTTAATACTTATGCCCAGACCTCACTAACATAGGCCTACAGTCAATTAAGCAAGTACATGGCTTTAAATCATTAATATGAGACATTACAGCAAAATTATTATTAATATATGTTTCTGAATAAACATTAGCACGCATTTAGTAAAACATTAAATATATGATGGGCACTCAAGTGGGCACATTTTTCAAGTCGCACATTATTTACTGTGTTAACTAATTTTTAATGCAAATTCATAAATCGTAATACATAATATTTATTAGTAATAAGTTCAGCGTTCACAGGTGCATCCCTCCTCCCCTAATACATTTAAAGAGTCTATGACCTCCTTTCACAATGCTGCCTTTTGTGCTGCACAGAGGGTGAATGAAGGCAGACTATGTGGTGTTTTACCACAAATTTCTCTATAAGGGCTGCCGCCACATCTATTAAAATCCCTCTTTCTCTTGAGTCTACGTCCTGGAAACTGAGGGCCTGATTCACAAAGGTAAACTTACACATTTGCGTGAGGTTACAATTCTAGCCTTTTTCAAAAAAGGTATTTTACAAGTAGTATCTTTATGACTGCGGATTGCTGCACTTAAAAAGATAGGACTGTCCTATCTTTTTATGTGCAGAGACACCGCAGTCATAAAGATACTTCCCATAAAATGCCCTTGTGAATAATAAACAATCGTAAACTTACACAAAAGTGTAAGTTTACCTTTATGAATTAGGCCCTGAATGCTGTTCCTGTTGACTTCTGGGTAATGTAGTCTAGGTGGCAAAAGGCAGAAGTTAGAGTGTGGACTGTATTTATGTGGTTTGAAATGAATGGGTGTCAGGTGTGTGATTGGGGTCATGTGTATAGTATTTGCCTACTGTTTTCCATTCTAAAGTTTCCATCTCTACGGCAGTAGTCACCATTCTTTGACGAAAGTTCTGCTTTACATGCAGAGATCTACATCCAGTGGTGAACATATCTGCTAAGTACACTGAACATAAAAAACAGATGGAGAGCTAGGAGTACCAACTTTACTGTTGTAAATCCTATTGTAGGAGGCTCTACCCCCTGATTATAGAAGGTGGAAACATGCACATCTACATCAAGTTGTAAATCTAGACTTTGAATTGTGAACAGCCTAAACGTGTAGCCTTACATGAAGGTCTATTATTAAAGATCTACACATGTAACTCTTTGTGCCTTTGTGTATCAGGCCCGATTGTTACCATTTTAATTCCATGTTGGATGTTTTTGGGGCTAATTCAAAAATGCATGTAAAAGTACATGGAAGAGTACTATAGAAGTACATTTTATGTTCTTCAAAAGGCCTTAGTGAATAGGTCCTACGGTGTTGGATTAACTATCGAAATATACACTGCCTTACCCAACACCCTCAGTCACGTCATTCAATATTCATTACAATGTTCAGGTTGTATCACGAAAAATGTGCGGGGAAAAAAACAGACTTGAAAAAGCAGGTGTAGAAGATCACTGAGGAAAATAAGCCATTTCATTGTTTTTTATATTTTGGCTTTTGAATGTTAGCCATTTATTGTAATTTTAAATCTCAGAGTTTGAGAAGATGGAGCGTAGTGCTGCCCCATGTACTTGGCCTTGATGTACATCTCTTATGCAAAGCACTGGCCCATGAACCTGATACTCGTGGACCTCTCTTGCAAGTTCGAACGAATCAACCGAAGAAGCTTTAGTTGTTTCTTTTAAAGCAAGTATTGGATGAGGCACTGAAGCATATTCTCACCCATTTACATTTGGATCAGTAGGCAAGAGTACGTTTTGGAACGAATGGAGAGTATTCGGTCCGTCGAAACTCAAGCGAGGAGTTTGTCAGGACTGCGTTTTACCACTTTTGGGGCCCGATTCACAAAGGTAAACTTAGACGTTTGGTCTAAACTTAGACCAAACGCCTAAGTTTATGATTTTTGGGAATTCCCAAAGTATCTTCAGGTCTGCACTCAGGGCTGATCTCTTGTAAATGCCCTTTGTGAATTCCCAAAAATCGTAAACTTGAACGTTTGGTCTAAGTTTAGACCAAACGCCTAAGTTTACCTTCGTGAATCGGGTCCATTAAGTTTCTAATGTATATATATCACTTGACCTTATTATATGAGGATAAGGCTGTTTTATTGGTGCGTTCTCCAAGAAGCCGGGAGCTGTTGGTTAGAGGTTTTACAAATTTTATGATGGAGCTTGATTTGGAGACTAGTTTTAATAAATTCATGCCGATGTCATTTGGTCCAAGTAGCTCTGCTTTGCAAACCTTTTCCATAGAAGGTAATACACTGTTGAATGTTTACCAGTTTCCTATCCTGGGGATTATTTTCGAATCCTCTAACCTATGGAATTTAATAGTCTGTTAGGCGTCAAAAACTCAAATAATCTGTGGGTGCTCAGTTGAATCTTTCTACAGCAATTGAAAAAAAGTCGCTGGCCCCACGTTTAGAAATTTAAAAAAGCCATTAAAATGGCTCTTTAGGGATCATACACTCTCAGTTATTTTTTCCCTTTTAGGCCAATATAACTGTTCTAAAATAGGTGTATGTCACTGCGCCGGTCTTTCAGCCAGACACTTCTGCACTTTTGTTTCTGCAGATTTTATGATATTTATTCTAAATGTTTTTACTTCCTCCGCTGAAGCGATATATATTCCTTCAGTATAGACCTGCACTGGCTTTTTACAGGTGTTTAATGGGGTGATTTTTTTCAGTTGTTTTTTTAAATCCCGTAAATTAATTTTTTTTAAAGAAAATTTTTAATGTAGTTTTTTTTTCTTACTTTTATGACCATACCATGTATAATCGAATAAAGTTATTTGGGTTGAATTGTATTAAATATCGATATTTGCTAAGTCCTTTTTCAGTCTTGAGCTTGGTGGTCAGTAAAGCCATGTATTCATCTTGAGAACGATATGTGAGTTTTGCCCTGCGACAAGCAATTTATAGAGTAATACGTTTCCGTGATGAGTTTCTGCAAGTCTTTTATTTGAAGGGAAGAACGTGCCAACTGAGTGTTAGGTGCGTCCCACCTAGAAAGCACACACTGAAACGGAGCACTTCCGAAAGTATGCCAGATGTCAATGACACAATCCACTTTTTCAATCAATGTTTCGCAAGCACTCTGATCAAGGAAGTTGCAACTGGCTGCCCTACCTGTATATGCCTGCAACTTTGTTTAATTATTCAGAACACAGATGCTCAGCCAGTGTGAGCGACCGAAATAATAATATGCCGTAATAAATTATAGAGTGACCAGATGCTCAGAACCAAAAACCGGGACAGGCACAAACATAGGAATAGGACTAAATATTGGCACGCCATTCAGGGACACACACACACCACCCCATCGAAAGAGAGAGCGCACAACACACTGCTTGTTTTAAGGAACAAAAACAACCCCAAAGACCGTCCCAGATGCTGACAAAATCATTTATTTTAGCAGTTCCCGAGTTTACTTTTTAAATAAAAAAAGATGCCCCCCGGCGGGGGATGACTCGCATGAACTCTGAGTGGTGTGTAAGTGTTGGCACCGCTGCCTACAGAAAACAAGGACACAAATCCCATACTCCCCCAGTTTGCCCATGAATATGCTGAAAACTATACCACATGAGGACAATTGGACTAGAATGGCAGAGTGGCTGACGTTGGGGGCGACAAGGGTGGGAGATCTATATCAAATGGGTGAGCTCCTCCTCTTCGAGGATTTTAGCACTGAATTTGATATCCCACATGTTGGACCTGGCCTTTTTACAGGGTCATCCCCAAACTTTTTGCCTCCTTCCTCCTATTTTTTCTGACCTGTTGTTGTTGGCTTTTGAACTCTGGGCACTTTACCACTGCTAACCAGTGCTAAAGTGCATATGCACTTTGTGTAAATTGTACTGCTGATTGGTTTATCCATGATTGGCTATTTGATTTACTTGTAAGACCCTAGTAGAGTGCACTATATGTGCCTAGGGCCTGTAGATTAAATGCTACTAGTGGGTCAGCAGCACTGGTTGTGCCACCCACTTAAGTAGCCCCTTAACCTTGTCTCAGGCCTGCAATTGCAAGGCCTGTGTGTGCAGTTTCACTGCCACTTCGACTTGGCATTTAAAAGTACTTGCCAAGCCTAAAACTCCCCTTTTTCTACATATAAGTCACCCCTAATGTGTGCCCTAGGTAACCCCTAGAGCAGGGTGCTGTGTGGGTAAAAGGCAGGGCATGTACCTGTGTAGTTTATATGTCCTGGTAGGGTAAAACTCCTACATTCGTTTTTACACTACTGTGAGGCCTGCTCCCTTCATAGGCTAACATTGGGACTGCCCTCATACATTGTTGAAGTGGTAGCTGCTGATCTGAAAGGAGTGGGAAGGTAATATTTAGTATGGCCAGAATAGTAATACAAAATCCTGCTGACTGGTGAAGTTGGATTTAATATTACTATTTTAGAAATGCCACTTTTAGAAAGTGAGCATTTCTCTGCACTTAAATCTTTTTGTGCCTTACAATCCACGTCTGGCTAGGTTTAGTTGACAGCTCCTTGTGCATTCACTCAGACACGCCCCAAACACAGGGTACTCAGCCTCACTTGCATACATCTGCATTTTGAATGGGTCTTCTTGGGCTGGGAGGGTGGAGGGCCTGCCCTCACACAAAGGACTGCCACACCCCCTACTGCGACCCTGGCAGGCAGGATTGAACTGAAAGGGGACCTGGTGCACTTCTAGGCCCCTCTTTGAAGTCTCCCCCACTTCAAAGACACATTTTAGTATAAAACAGGGCCTCTGCCCTACCACCTCAGACACTTGCTGGAGAAGAAACCTGAACCAGAACCTGCATCCTGCCAAAAAGAACTGTCTGGCTGCTCAAAGGACTCACCTGACTGCTTTCTACAAAGGACTGCTGCCTTGCTGATGGCCTGCTGCCTTGCTGAACTCTTGCCTTGCTGAAGAAGTGCTCTCCAAGGGCTTGGATAGAGCTTGCCTCCTGGTCCCTGAAGTCTCAGGACCAAAAAGACTTCCATCTTTCAATTGGACTCGTGCGCCGAAAAATTAGACGCACAGCTTGCTCCGCGGTGAAAAATTCACCGCACGGCGATCCGGAAAGACGCAGCTCGGCCCGCAAGGAAAAGATCGTTGCGATGCCTGCGGTGCGACCGGAACTTCAACGCACGGCCCGCTTGGACAACGCCGCAGAGACTCGTTTATCAGCTGCAGTGGTGGCAAAGGGAAACGCTGGGGAGAGGTAGAGGTAGGGGCGGAGACGACCAATGCTTGTTTTCTCCTCACGCTTTTGTAATTTCCCCTCCATTTCTTTCTCAATGTTTGAATTTTCTCCTGTTGTATTTCCTTCTCTAATTCATCTCCTATTTGTTCTTTCTTGTTCATTTTTTTCCAGTTTACGCAAGGAATATTTAGCAATTAGTGTTTTTCAACCTGCCATGTTAGCATTATATAATTCTTGTAATAATGCTGGAGGGACCTTTGGTGGCTAGTTGCCATCTAATAGCTGTATTGTTCCAAATTTGGACTCGCTTGATAATATTTAGTTGTGCTGGTTTGTGTACCTGAAAGCAATACTTGCCACTTTTCATTTAAATCTATTATTACGTGTAAAAGATCATGGTCTTCCATGCACACCCCACACCCACCCAACACAGGGGTCACCAGTCAGGTGACCCTGCCAATAAAAGGGGCCGGGCTCACGTGCCCGAGGCCAGTTCTAACCACTATGCTACTGTGTCTGCGTGAGTTATTTCAGTAGCATGAGGGCCTAGGGCCCCCAACACTACAATGGGGACAAGTGGGTCTGCCCCACGCGTGAACCGGTTTCAGCTGTCTGCACAGAAAGGGCACCAAGCCGCCAAAACTGCAAGCAGGTGAAAACAGAGACACCTGCTGCCATCCGGAGTGTGAGCAGCATAGGTGACGGGAAAAGGAGAGTGCAGGAAGACAGGCGAGTTTGCCCTTAAAAGCGCACATATGCACCCCTCCACCAGCAGGCACCCACCATGTTGGTTAGCAGCCCACAGCACTGCCAGCATGACTGCAGTCGCCGCGTAGACCAGGATGATCCGCGAAGTGCCCAAGATTGCCCCCTGCACCCATGCAAGATTGCTGGTATGGCCTTGGAAGGCCCAGGGCCCCCAGCACTTCATTGTCTCCTCCCCAGTTGACTGTTGGCCTATTATGTTTGCCTCCATTGTTCACTCCCGTTCATTGCTTTCAGGGACAGTGCTTAATTTGTGCTTGTTGTTTTGGGTGCTGAGCACCGGCAATTATTTTTGAGGGCCGGGGCTTATTCTATTGCCTCAAGCATTTGCTGTGAGCAAAAGACACATATGGGAAAGACGAATGAAGGGAAAAATGAAAAAGCGTCACAAAGGTAGAAAGTAGAAAGCTGCAAGAGTGAGCTGAAGGGGCAGGGAGTGGCTTTATATGGATTGAAGAGGCCGGAAATGGCTTCAGGATTACGCCGCCTCACTATTCTATGTTCACACATTTAATTGCAGCAGCCGCTGTTTAAGAGGAGGGCTTTATCCACAACACCTTTGTAGTTACAAATTATGCAATGTTCAGGGACCTCACAAACTAGGAATATTCATGTGCTGTTGTGCCGAGCAGTGGTCGGAGGCACGATCAATTCATGAGCTGCAAGGATGTAAAGGCAATAATTTAATCAACTGTAAACAAAAGTAGTAAGACATAAATAAACTACAGCGCACACGCACCTCGATCCATATACACTCTTGGCATGACAGTGAAAACAAATATGCCGCAATAACACCTGTTATTTAGAGCAACTGTATTAATAAACGCAGATTCACACACTTTAGCACCACAGCCGATAGAAACTGACTTGAGAAATACATTGTTTAACGCCTCCACAAACTGGAAATTACAAATAGTTTACACAAGGAAAGAACTCTTCACAGGTCGCTTCAATGCAATTTTACTTCCTGCACAAATTCAAACCCTTGCATCCGGAATTTGGTAAATATCTTTTTGAAAAAGAAGTACATATGAAAAAATATCATCCAATAAACCAAGTATGCATATCTACATATCTACAGAGTTTACTATGCTGCTTATAAGCATCGTTGACGGAGGTGTAGAGCATCATGACCAACTCAAGGCTTTACCTCTCATGAGTCATGGCCCCTCCTCAAACTCAACAATAATAGGAAAATTACTTTCTTACCTGTAACTACACTTCTCCAGTATTGGTATCTTTCAGAGATTCACATGCTTGAATCATTACCCGTCGTTGAGGTGGAAGTCCCACGGTATCATTAAATAGCAGTATAGAGACATTTTGTATATAAGACAATGTTACAATGCATTCACTTTCACAGCTTATTCACATCATTTGAAAAGACCCAACATCCAGCCAATCAGACGGCAGCACCCTTTAGACCCTCACTACAGAAGCTCCAGTCTCTCAGATTTTCTAGCACAAGTGAGATACATAATGAGAAAACATAAGGGGAACCTCTATGGGAAGGAGGGTGAGTCGCATGTGAATCAATGAAAGATACAATACTGAGAACTGGGTTGCATGTGAATCTATGAAAGATACCAATACAGAGAACTGTAGTTACAGGTAAGTAACTAATTTTCTTTTCCAGTATTGGATCTTTCATAGATTCACATATGTGAACGTATAAAAATATATATATATATACATTTTCACTGAAAAAACAAAGGTTACAGGGACTTTATAGTTAGGTTCTGAATTTACTCACACAAAACCATAGAAATTCAGCAGTTATACTTATGGTTAACTCAAGTAACTATAACTTGCCCTAAGGTAACTATAATTAGTGTCACCCATGCACAGTTTTCTCATCAATAATTGAATTGCAAATGTTGCAGTGATAATATCAATGATGCCATGGAAGTAATCAATGATGTAATATGTGGAGTAGATAGTGATGCATGGTGAGGACACGAGTTATAGTTACCTTAGGGCACGAGTTATAGTTACTTGTGATAACTATAACTATAACAGGTGAATTTCTATGTTTTTTATGTTTAAAATAGGAGCCTAACTATAACGTCCCTGTAGCACGCAAGTTAATATAACCAGCACCACGCACAGGGGTTTAGATGCAGGGCCTGGTTTATGGCCAGGCCCTGTGGCCAACCATGCCACGTGCACCCAAACCCAAGCTGCACACAGATGTGTGCGGCATGGGGTTGGATGCAGTGGGTGGGTTTTTTATTAATTTTCCTCTGGATCCACAGATCTTCTGCAAATTTACACAGGGGCATGCTCTGAGACCTGTGGTGGATCCACATGCAGATCTGTGAATCAATAGATTGGATGAAAAAAAGGGAAATGTTTTGCCCACTAGGGGTACTGGTCCCCTCTATATGTCCTATTGAGTCCTGATACCTGTATCCTGACCCCTTCCATGTTTTTGAACTCTTCTTTTCCCACCCCCAGCCGATGCGACAAACAAAATGGTAGCCACAACTTTTATGTCAGGTTGCAGCCAGCCAATCAGGACCTGGCCCAGATCTGCAGATCCGCCGGTAGATCTGCAGCCCTATATATCTATATTTTCTAACCGCAAATAACTATAAATCTACTGAATGTATTTACACCAAATCACAAAAAGCAGAATCTGCATTCCAAGATCTAGCTTACTGCTGTATTTGGTGTAATTCCGTTCAGCGGTTTGGGCTCTAGGTGTGTCTAAAGACCCTATGGGACAAATGCATAGGGAAAACATGTTTTGGCGTCCGCCTTTTTCTCGGCCCACGCTTGACAGATCACCCCAAAACTGTTGAAGTCAGCAGCTGAACCGACTGCCGTATTAGTTTTGAAAATGTCATGAAGATTCGTCAAGCGGTGCCAAAGTTATTGGCAAAACAAAAAATGCTTTTCCTATGGAAACTAGGAACTATATATATATATATATATATATATATATATATATATTGTAATCAAATATTGTAAAAGCAGCATTCAAAGTAACGGTTTACCTTACTGAAATAGATGTTGTAATACTGTCTATCCAACTGCTGCATCATTGCAGTGTGCTGAATCCAGGCAATAGTGCTGCGTGAAAAGTGCGGATGCTCTTCCACGTTGCTGCACGACAAATCTTCTCCAGGGGGACACCTGCAAACAGGGCATGCGGACGTGGAAACAGGCCTTGTTGAGTGTGCCTATGCCATAGCAGAAAGCGGTTTGCCTGCTTTGGAGTGGCTAGAACTGTACTGTTGCAGAAATCCACCTTGCACTGGTTGCCTTTGTAACTGGAGTTGTTCAGTCTTACAGAATTGTTTGGTACTGTGCAAGTAGAATTTAAGACATCTTTTAATGTTCAGCGTATGCGGAGATCTTTCTGCTGGAGAAGTTGTATTAAGAAAACAAAATCACAAAATAATGGGCTCATTAAGATGAAACTGCAATGGCACCTTCGGAATGAATTTTGGATTAGTCCTTAGAATGACACAATCATATGTGAACATAAGAAAGGGCTGTTGGGTTGTGAAGGCTTGGATCTCACTCTTCTAGCAGATGTGACCGCCAACAACATAACTACTTTCCACATGAGGAATTTCAGGCCAGCTTTGTGAATGGGTTCAAACAGAGGTTTAATATGTTGGGAGATACCTCATTAGGGTGCCATTCCGGTGGAGGACCATGAACTGGAGGGAAGACTCTGAACAGCCCCTTCATGAATTGCTTGATTATCCTTGTGGAACACAATGAGAGAGATTGTGAAGAGCATCTATATCTAGATATTGCCGCAAGATGTACCTTTATAGACACATGTACCAAACCTGAATGAGCCTAGGAGAGAAGATAAAGTAGGGTGTGTTCCAGTGATGCCTCTAACGGGTGCACACTGGACTGTTGACACCATGAGCAGCATCTCTTCCATTTCAATCCGTAGGATTTGTTTGTTGAATCAGCTCTTGCTTTTGTGAGGATATCCCTACATTCTTGGGGAATAGTCATATTCTGGAAGTCATGGAACTTAGGAGCCGTGCATATAATTGGAGAGAGCCTTAGTCTTGATGTAGAACTTGGCCCTGGTTCATCGTTAGCAGTGTTTTTGCTTGGTGTGAAGGTGAACCGACGTAGACTCTGACAGGAGGAGAAGCTCTGGGGACCTGTATTGCCTGGGCCACCTTGGAGCAATCAGGAACAGGCAACACCCCTCTACTTTCATCTTTCTGAGAAATTTTGGTATCATGGAGAGGAGGGGGAGGGGAGCATACACATGGATCCCGGAGCATCTTATCAAAAAAGCATGCCCCCATGATCCTGGGAGTGGGTGCCGACTCGCATAGAGTCAGTATTTGTTGTTCTCGTCCATTGAGAAGAGGTCCAATGCTGGTTTGCCCCCAAAATGAAATATTTTGTTGAGTTCTGTCTGGTTCAGTTTCCATTCATGGCAGCTCTCTAGGGGCACTCTCTGAGCGTGCCCGTCATGATGGTGTGTGCTCCTGCTACATGCTCAGCCTTCAGATTGATATTATGTGTTCCTAGCCGATGCCATAGCTTCTGGACTTCCTGAGAGAGCACCAGCAACTTTGTAGTTCGTTGCTTGTTGATGTAATGCATGCTGGTTGTATTGTCTGTACACACCTGCACTGAAGAACCTGCTATGTGGGGTAGGAAAGCTTGAAGGGTGAGAAAGATAGCCTTGAATTCCAGGCCGTTTATGTGCATGGACTTTTGGAATGGTAGATCATTTCCCTGAATTTGCAGGTCCCTTTCCAGCTTGGTGTGTACGCATCCCTCTAACCCTGAAAGGGTTTTGTTTTGACTTATACTGGGTGCTCTGTTGCGTCTGGACAAAGCTAAAGCTTTCTGAAGATCTATAATGATAGTGAAACGTGTCAGGGGTTGCTTTTGCTCATTCCAGGTTGGCTTAAATGGTATTTTACCAATCCAAAGCTGTAACACTGTGCCTGTAGTGGTGAGGGGCTTTTGTCATTTAACAACTTGGCAAGGATGGCACTGTTCCTATCCTATGCTTCACGACTTTGCTTTATAAATGGCAAAATACTTTGGGGTTTATTATGACTTCAGCAGACGGTTTACACTGTCCGCCAAAGTCCACATGGTCAGGTTGCCGCCAGTGCGGGCCCCATTACGAGTCACCCGCTGGGTGAGCGGGCGGAACTGGCCTAGCGAGTATCAACCTACAGCACTGTCACTGGCTCATAATAGAACTGGCGGCAATGCTGTAGAGCATAGGGTGCACCAGCACCCATCGCAAAGTTCACTGTCTTCAAAGCCGAAAGTGAACTTTGCGACTAGGCTGGCCAGGGGGACCCCTGCACTGCCCCTGCTAAGTGCATGGGCAGTGCAGCCCCCCCCCCCGAGCGCCCTACACCCCATCTCCTCCAGCCTTTACATGGCGGTGCTAGCGCCATGTAATCACTGGCAGAGATGGGGGGTCATAATCCCAGCGCTGCCCTGGTGGATTAGGACCACCAGCACCGCCAGACCCTCCTGTGGAGGAATATTGGCGGTGCTGGCGGCCCGACCGCGGCACTACTGCTACGATCAAAATGTGGAGGTCGGACCGCCGCCAAAGCTGTCAGACCACTGCGACTCTGGCGGTTTGAAGACCGCTGCAGTCGTAATGAGGCCCTTTGTCTCTTTCTAGCTCAGCGTAGATGGCACTGTGCTAATCCTATGCTTAAAAACTTTTCTAAAACAACAGACATTTGAGGTGAGCAAATGTAGAGTGTCGCTGGTGTTGCAGGTGTCCCGATCTAGCTTTGTGTAGATGGCACTGTGCTAATCCTATGCTGATAATCTTTGCTAGAAATACAGACATTTGAGGTGAGAAAATCTAGAGTGTTTCTGGTGTTGAAGGATGCTCCTTACTGAAGCTGCTCTCAACCGAAACCTGCAAACTATCCAGAGTTTTCTTTTCTTTTTTTTGTATAATTTATGCATCGTTCTAACTCTGAAAGGGTTTTGTTTTGACTTATACTAGGTGCTTCCTTGTGTCTGGACAAAGTTATGCCTTTCTAAAGAGCTATAATAATAGCAAAACACTGGTCAGGGGTTGCATTTGCTCATCCCAGGCCAGGTTGGCTTGGATGGTATTTTACCAATCCAAAGCTGTAATACTGTGCCTGGAGTGGTGAAAGGCTTTTGTAATTTTACAGCTTGGCACCGATGGCACTGTTCCAATCCTATGCTTAAAGACTGCAGTATAAATGGCAAAATACTTTGTCCCTTTCTAGCTCACTTAGATGGCACTGTACTAATTCTATGCTTTAAAACCTTGCTAGAAAACAGACATTTCAGGAGAGCAAATCTAGAGTGGTGCTGGTGTCGCTGATGTACCCAGAGCTCTCGCCTTTTTTGCATAATTTATGCATCACTCTAACCCTGAAATGAATATATATATGAATATATATATATGTATAGTTAGAGTTAGAGTTAGATGTTGAAATTAAAAGAGATAAGAACTAATGTTTAAAAACTGGAAGACCACTGTTTTTTCACAAGTTATTTTAACAAGTTATAGTTTAGTGAACTAACTATAACTTTGTTCCCCATCAGGCACTTCTTATGACCTCACATATTACACCACTTCTGATGTGTTAATCACTGATGACATCTCAAATAACATTATTGATGACATCATTGATGACATCATCCATAATACTGCTATTCATATCACTCAATAAGCCCTTATATCATTTTAAAAAATAAAGTTGTTAGAATAGGGCTTATAGTCTTATACAGCACAGTTACTGTGTGTACAGGTGTGAGTGCTCAGAATGTAAATAGTGTAAGCCATAGGGGCAAGTGGGGCTGTGCATGTTGAAAATTGTATGGTGCACAAATCAGTAAAGTTTGGGGCAGTGGCATAATGCAAAATGATGGCCCTCCCCTGCAGAATGTGGTAAGCCCACTACCCCCAAGTCTCACATTTCTTACATATATTTATTGGCCTTTGGCTAACTGGAGCTACTCTTAAAGGACTGGGTACCCCCCTGTGCCACAGAGGCTTAAGGAGTCAGTGTTCACCCCTGATTTGGAGAGCAACTCGTACTCCACGTTAAACACTGTAAAGGCTGAACATACCTCATGTGGCTTGTAGAGGTATGTTTCAAAGTAGGTTGCGGCTTAAAGCCAAAGCCTGTTGTAAAAAATCTGTGAGAAAAGCCAAGACTTCTGATGTCAATAGATTGGTGGTCCAGAGAGGTGGCTAGGCTTATGCCATGGTAAACAGCTGTAATGTAGTAGAATAGACAGCTTCTATGTAACATGGATATTCATAAGGTATGAAGGTTTATTTCCAGAACTTTGCTGAAGATTTTGAGGCACTCAGGATTGTTGAATAATGTAGACCGTAGGCGTGACTCACTTAGAGGTAGTTTAGCTCACACTAGGGTCTGAAGGCACCGGGGCGTAGTTTCAGTGGGGGTGTTTCGGGTGTTACACCTCCCAACAAATGTATCTTGTGATAAATAGTTGGGTACAGGGGCTTTTAGTCGGGCATGGTGAGGTGTCTGTCACCGTGAAGTTTACACACACAAACAAAAATGTACGCACACTCTCTCCCTCACTTTTTTTGGGAATACTTAAAAAATGCTGGTTATTTCACAAAATAATGTTCTTTCTCTCACTTAGTGCCCCTACCAATCTGCATTCTTCTCCCTTTCAGCTGCCCCAACCCCCTGTTGGGTGCCCTGCTTGTTGTATAATGTATTTCAACATTAGGTGCAAGCTACGCCCCTGTGTAGGCCTGTCTCAAAGGCTGTATGCCGTTGTGCTCATATCAGGAATGTCTGTATTGTATTTTACCAAATTACAGAGGGTTGTCCATGGGAGGTGGCTAAAAGTGTCTTATCAGTGGCAAAAGCATACCTGTAAACCTCTTGACCTAAAATTGCGAGACATATGAAGTCTTTTAGATGGCGATCAAGTTAAGGTGAATAGGGTGCAAACTCTTTTTTGAAGGACTTTCAAGGCTTAAAAATGGGTCACTGCATTAAAGTCTATGGAAGCATTTAGTTTGTTAGGTGGGAGACATCAGTAAAAAAGAGGGTAAAATCCACTAAATACAGGCAATCTGACAGACATGTGATGTGTCCAGCAGGTGGTCCATTACCATTTGACTGATGAGAAAACAATGTGCACAGATTTAGCGTGCTAAATTACATCGTCCTTAAACCCTATATAATACTATCACAATGCCTTGATAATGTCATCAGTGATGTGACCATTGATTTCATTTGAGACATCATCAGAGATGTCATCAATAATGCCATTTAACATGTCATACATGATGTAATATGTGAGGTCAGAAGCACTGCATGATAAGGGCACAATTTACACTTAGTTCACTAAACTAAAACTTGTTATTTTTGTATTTGGAACATTATTTCCCATTTCCTTTCAATATCAAACTATGACATCATTTTAACCTTTGGTTTTTAAGTTAATTCGTTTTTTTCTATAAGTTAAGATCCTACTACCATACCTAACTTTAAAATCAATTGAAACATTGTTTTTTTCAGTGAATTTCTGTGTTTTTGTTTGTTCAAGTTCTAAGTAGAGCATACACCCTTGTGCAGCAGCAGATGTCTGTCACAGCCCTGCATCCTGCTCCCTTAGGGAGCTCAACCCACCCCAGGGTCTGCCAAACACTGCTGCTATGCACAGTGTTTGGTAGTGCGCAGGGGATGGATGACTCCAGAGCTGTAACTTTTGCCCCTGCCATGCACTGCTTATAACCTCAAATATTATATCATTCATGACATATTAAATGACATCATTGATTACATCATCCAAGGTACTGCTCTTCAAATTACTTTATAAACTGCTAGATAATTTTAGAATACAAAGTAGGTAGTAATAGGCTCACAAATAGACACAGCATAGATTGACTCTATGTACATTTGTGCATGTATGAAACAGAAATAGTGCAGTACTGGAGAGAAGTCTGATTCACTTCAGTAGAAGTTAAATTGTGCACACTTTAGCTACCACTGAAGCTTTAAGAGTTAGTAGTACTCGTGCCCTAAGTTAACTATAACTCGCACAGCACCATGCACAGTTTTTTTTTTCGTCAAAAATTTTACTGCCAACATTACATTGATATTATCAATGATGTCATCACAGATTTCATGAATGCCATAATTTGTGGAGTAATTTGCAGTGCATGGCAAAGGTGCAAGTTATTGTTACCTTTGGACACCAGTTATAGTTACTTGAGATAACTCTAACCATAACAGATGAATTTCTATGGTTTTGTACATATAAAATGAGAGCCTAACCATAACGTCCCAGTAACCTTTGTTTTTTTAAGTGAATTTGTATGATTTTTTAAATTCTATTTCCTAACTATAACGTACCGGTAACCTTTGTTTTCTTCAGTGAATTTCGATGTTTTTTTTAACATATAGTAATTTTCATTACTATGTTTTAATCCAAACACTACTGCGCATGCCCCAGCGGCCAACCCCTATAACCACCCAACCCGCACTGCGCACAGCTTTTGGCATCTAAGGTTGACTGCAGGGCTTGGCCTGTGGCCAGGCCCTGCAGCCAACCCCTATAACAATACAACCCCTCATGGTCCCCCCTCCTCAGTTCAAAATCGGCCCCCGGAATCCGTCCCCTGGTGCCCAGCATAAATAATAAAAAATTTGTTTTGAGGGGGGGGGGGGGGGGCTGCATGCTCCCCCAACTAGGCCGATCTCGGCCCCTGGATCACATCCTCCAGAGCCCAGTCTAAAATGTTATTTGTTTGCGGGGAGGGAGGCTGCGAGGCCCTCCTCTCCAGCCAATCTAGGTCCCAGAGACCCCATCTCCCAAGGCCAGGACTAATTTTGTTTTGGGGAGGAGGAGCCCCTCTCCCTAGGCTGATTTTGGCCTCGAGGACTCCAACCCCTGGCCTAATTATTTATTTGTTTTGGGAGAGGGGGGCCACATGACCACCCCCACCTGGGCCGATCTCGTTGCAGAGGACCCCATCCCTCCAGGGACCGGCCATGCGACCTGGGTGCCTCCCAAAAAAACGATGGATTAAACCCAGATCTTTGTGACCGGGGGTGAATGTTTGCATTGTTCAGCATTCCGTCCATCATCTGTTCTTTTAGCATTTTTTGGTCGCCCCAAGTGGGAAGGGTATGTCCAGACGTGGGTCCGGTGCTCACTGTGCCACTGGATTCAGGCTAGCCGATGAAGGGTGATACCCTGAAACCGGTCATAGGATGCTTGTTTCCAGTCCAGAGAGGACCTGGATTGGCAGTTCAGGCTGGACTGTCCCCTTGAGGAACAAGGTCAAGACTGATTTGCATATGGCTGGGTCCAAACTGGGGTGGCATGATGAACAAAAAAACAATGGATTAATCCCAGATCTTTGTGACTGGGGGTGAATGTTTGCATTGTTCAACATTCCGTCCATCATCTGTTCTTTTTCCATTTGTCACCCCAAGTGGGAAGGGTATGCCCAGATATGGGTCCCATGCTCACTGCAACACTGGATTCAAGCTAGCCTAGCTGATGAAGTGTGATACCCTGAAACCGGTCCTAGGATGCTTGTTTCCGGTCCAGGGAGGACCTGGCTTGGAAGGTCGAGCTGGACTGTTCTCATGAGGAACAAGGTCAAGACTGATTTGCATATGGCTGGGTCCAAACTTGGGTGGCGTGATGAACAAAAAAACAATGGTTTAAACCCAGATCGTTGTGACTGGGGGTGAATGTTTGCATTGTTCAGCATTCCGTCCATCATCTGTTCTTTTTGCATTTGTCGCCCCATGTGAGAAGGGTATGTCCAGACGTGGGTCCCGTGCTCACTGGGCCACTGGATTCACGCTAGCCTAGCTGATGAAGGGTGATACCCTGAAACCGGTCCTAGGATGCTTGTTTCCGGACCAGGGAGGACCTGGCTTGGCAGTTTGGGCTGGACTGTTCCCATGGGGAACAGGGGCAAGACTGATTTGCCCAATCTGCCCAACCTTCCTTCTCTATCTCACCCACATCTATGTACCATTCATTGCTCAGTGTGTCAAGGTCCCTCTGTGTGTTTCTCATGAGTGTCTAATATGTTTTTGATACCATTTTCATTAAGAGAGGGGCATCCAGTAGCCTATATTCCAGAGGAGATGGCTCCATTGTTTCGTCTCCCACTGCTATGTGTGTTTCAATACGTGGCTTATTTGGAGATCTCTATACTGTTGCGAGGGGAGCATATCATACTCAGTTTGGAAGTAAGTGAATGAAGCCATGCCATTAGCATCCCACACATCTGCCAACATACTGATCCCTATGAGTTCCCACTGCCTAAAGCCCTCCAGTGCTGTTACTCCTGGCAGTCTATTACCCACCCAAAGGGGGGTTCCTGGTGTCAAGCTACCCCTCCAGCCCATTTCTCTATGCAGCTGATGCCATAGTTCCACTGTCAATCTCATGGTTGGGGGAGCATCCTTCCCAGTTTCCCTCCATAAAGGACATATACATAATCTTTTGTTTCCAGCGTCTCCTCATCCATCCGAAACGCCGGGTGTTCCTGCGGTGCAAATGACAATTAATTAATTATGGATTGGTGTGCTGCCTTGTAGTATTTGCGCACGTTGGGTAATGCCATCCCTCCTTCATTAACAGAGTGCTGAAGGTGGGCAAGTGCTATTCTCAGGGAGTAGAGCATCAATCTCCTGAAAGAATCGATTGGGTATTCTTTATAGCATGTTCTGTAGTTGATAAAGTAATCTTGGAAGTGGCACCATCTAAAAAACTGCTGCTTTCCGCAATAGGGATAATCATAGGCCCTCCAAGTGCTTGACATCCCTCCCCATGTCCCGAATTAATAGTGTGATGTTGTCTTTGTAATGCATGATGTAGGATACAGAGATTCAAAGAGTTATATATTTGAAGTGGGTCTTCTCAATCCTGAGTGGCAAAGGGAAAGGTGTCTCCGCTGATCAATTGCCCACCCGGGAAACCTGGGATTTATACCAGTTAATGTTGAGACCAGTATATACTCCAAATATCTTGAATATCTCACTGATTCGATCTAGTTTTTATCTGGGTCAAAAAGGTATAGCAATATTCATCTGCCATGATAGGCTTTGCAGACTCAGATCCTAATTACGAGTCTGGCGGTCACTAGACTGCCAGACTCGCAGTGGAGGTCTGGAACGCCGCTGTTGTGGTGGTCCAACTTCCAGAACAGCTGTGAAGGCATTGCACATTACGATGGTGCTGGGGCCCCCTGCCACCACTTTCGTATTGGGCTGACGGGCAGAAACCTTGGTTTCTTCCCGTCAGCCCAGTGGGAAAGTCATAATGAGTCCGGCGGCGAGGTTGCCACTACAGTGGCGGCCCCCCTGTCTGGAGTTTGGTGGACATATTTCACACTTCATGTCACTTTATGTCATTGGAAGATGGTAGGGTTCTCTGTATTAATGACGCTTGTCTTTACCATTCTGTTTCTTGCACTGTTCATTATCCTAATCGTTGCAGCCCATGCAACTTGGCGCAGATTGCAGTTTTGCTAAAAAAAAAAACTATTGAAACTTTACTGCATCACTTTCATTGCTTGTGTTTGATTGAGACATGATGTTCATGTGAGAAAGGGTCAATCTCCGTTTAACCACAGCACTCCCTGAGATGTCACATTCTTGAGTCCATGCGTAAAGGCTGGCACAAATCATCTTTTACTGTCTGGGTTTTTGGTGAGCTGCTGCTTTTGAGCCAGAAGGGTTGGGACGACAGTTGCGATTTGTTGTAGGATTGGCTTAGTCGCCTACAAACATAGGTACTGTCATTCTTAAACCAGCAGTCTTGCCTAGAGCAAGAGTCAAACAACGACAGAGCAAGTTAGGGGTACCCTGACCCCTTAGGCCCTGGCCCCAACCTAGGATTCTAATTTACCCACTACACAGGCCAAGGAAGTAACGGGATCACCCCGGGCTTTCAGCCTCAATTAAATATGCCTAATAAAAGCTTCCAGGGCCTATGCCATATTATCAAAATTCCCTGGTCCACAGTGCCAACCTTATCAGTTCCACCATCTCCCTGAACATCAGTCCAGGCCCAACTGACAAGTAATTCCTCCTGGAATCATAGACATTTGCTTTGCACATAGGATGCTCTGTTTTCGTTCTTTCAGGGTGTACTCCCACCACAGATCTCAACAATGTCAGCAATACACATCTCCTGGCTGGGTGTTGCATCCCTCACCTCTCTCAACTTTTTCAGATCCTGCATTTAAAAAATGGAACACACATGCTTCTTTTTATGTACCATACAAAGGCATTCACACATCTCAGCATGCACACTCAAGTATCACGGGCTCTCCAGCACTATACACAATCCATGTAGGCAAAGGGTGAGTTAAGTACACAAGTACAAAACCTTATAGGAGTGTCCCAGTAAGCACCACTCCAGTGACACAGGTAGAAAGGCCTGCTCACACTACTGATTAATATTAAACACAAAACAAGTACACTGTCACCACTATGCTCGTGTCACTTAACTCCAGGCAGGGGCAGTAGCCCTCTACTACTCTGAGTGTAGCGCTTAGTGTGCCCCTCCATGTATAACAAGACCTCATTACCATGATACAGGCACACTACCATATGACAGGCCTAGGTCAAGGCGCACATTCACA
Organism: Pleurodeles waltl; assembly: GCF_031143425.1. NCBI lineage: Eukaryota > Metazoa > Chordata > Amphibia > Caudata > Salamandridae > Pleurodeles > Pleurodeles waltl. The sequence goes on along the minus strand of NC_090445.1, from coordinate 1,571,958,753 downwards.
ATCTGGGTCCTCCCATTCAAGGGGTCCAGATAACCAAGTAATTGGGGCACTAAGGGTAGGGGTGCATGTCCGTCAACATGCAGGGGACATTTCCATTCCAACACCACCTATGTTTAAAAGAAATACCCACTAACTCCAATGCCTCAAATATAAATGGGAAATGAAGTGGCAATGTGGTTTATTTAACCCGCCTCTGGAGAGCATTGGATTGCAGGAGGATACTTTAGGGCTTCATCATGAATGGAGCATTTACCTAAGCTTCCCCACTAAGAGGATTTCATTGTTTTGCAGAGACTGAGATAAACATCAAGAAGCTTCAGTTTCAGTAATGCTACTCATTTGCTTCCACATTCATTCACACCCAGAGACCCTGAACCAGAAGCAAATGAGTGGTTTAATTTTTCTTAAATATAAAACGTAAATGGTCTAGTGAAGTGAATATTGATATTCGGTCACACACAAGCCTTTAACATTGCTTCATTACTACCCACATACGTATAGTGGGATAGACAAATACTAGGAAATGTGCCTGCACCTGCTTGTAAGCTGTATTTATCAGTAGGGCTGGAGAAATGCTGACCTGTGGCAATCCTAGCAGTGCTTCAGAACAAAGCGACCATTGAAAATACTCAAGTAGAAACAAGGGAAAAATAATGTCTTTATTGAGGTCAAGTGAAGGAGGAGCCAAGTTCAAACCTTATGTGAACAGGGAAGTCAGACTACATGAAGAGCTAATCAGAAATTAGTCAGTATATGTTTCAGTTGTTGCTCATGTATGAAACACCCCACAAGCCAGTCATTAGTTTTGTGGGTTTGCCTTGGAAAATGCCAGGCAAAGAAATCCATCTGTATCTACTGCCATTTAATATATTAGTAGACACAATGCTGAAGAACTGGAAAAAGGAGCCTTCTTGTTGCATCTCCGAGTTCTCAGCTCTACATTTGAGCAGAAACAGTGAAAACAGGCACTGACAAAGTCAAAGGCCCTCATTACAACCCTGGCTGTGAGTGATAAAGTGGCGGTAATACCACCAACAGGCTGGCAGTAAGTACCGCCAAATTATGACCATGGCGGTAATAACTCTCATAGACAGTGTATCACACCAACCGCCAGGGCGGAAACAACACTCACCACAGCGGTAGCCGTCAAAAGTCAGGCGGAAGACAAAGTACCACCCACCATATCAATGACACACAAATCCGCCACCTTTTCCAGGGCGGTACCAACACCGTCAAAAGCCTGGTGGGAACAGAGCTCAGAATTGAAAGGACTCACCATCGGAGACACAGAGAAGAACAACGCCGCCATGGAACCCGAACTGCAAGTCTTCCCGATGATCTTCTACGTTATGCTCTACCTGGAACACCATTGCCGATTAAGACAACGACGGTGAGTACAGCCGCCTAGCACACAAGGGAGGGAGGAAGGAAAATGAGAGTGACACACACACGCGCAACACACACCCGACACACACACACACCATACACACAACCAGCTGCAGATGTAAACCAATGGCATACGACACACGGCAGAATAACACAAGGACCAGAGTATGGATGTACAGAAAATGTATTAGCATAGCAAAACCCACCACACAAACCAGATATATACAAATGTTCACAAAGGGTCAATTCCCAGTCTAAAGTCATAAGGGCACACAAGGATACTGGGCATCCGGAGAGAACACTGCAGGGGCATCAGATTGCAAGTGGGCAGGCACCTCAAGAGGATGGGGGACACCTCAGCCGAATTTGGGTACTTCCTCACTGGTTCTGGAGGGGGCTCCATGCCTATTTGTCTTTGCTGGGGAGAGCAAGGCCACAGTCTCAGGTGGGAACATGCCCACTGGTTCTGGAGGGGGCTCCATGCCCATATGTCTTTGCTAGGGAGTGCAAGGTCACAGTCTCTCAGGTGAGGAACATGCCCACTGGTTCTGGAGGGGGCTCCATGCCCATTTGTCTTTGCTGGGGAGTGCAAGGCCACAGTCTTTCAGGAGGGGAACATGTCCACTGGTTCTGGAGGGAGCCCCTTGTGCATCAGTCCCTGGAGGGTGGCCTACATGTCCTCCCCTGGTGGTGATAGCTGCACTGCCTCAGCTGGTGGTGAGTGCTGCTCTGTGGCAACAGGTGATGGTGCCTCCTGTCCTGCCTCTTCTGGCGGTAATAGCTGCACTGCCTCAGCTGGTGGCGAGGGCTGCTCTGTGGCAACAGGTGATGGTGCCTCCTGGCCTGCCTCTGCTGGTGGGGATAGCTGCACTGCTTCAGCTGGTGGCGAGTGCTGCTCTTTTGCAACAGGTGATGGTGCCTCCTGGCCTGCCTCTGCTGGCAGTGAGGGCTCCGTGACCACAGGTGGTGGTTTCACCCTCCTAGCCTCTGATGGAGTTGAGGGCTTCATTCCCTCCATGGCAGGAGGTGCGGGCACCTTCCCCTTCCTGGCTGTAGGTGTTGTGGGCTCCTTCCCCTTCCTGGCTGTAGGTGTTGTGGGCTTCTTCCCCTTTCTGAGTGTTGGAGTGGAATCCCACACAGTCCTGCCTCCACGACTAGGAGGAGCCTCCACTGTCCCTGTGGACTGTTTGACTGAGGTGCTGGGCTGGCTGGTTGGCACCCTGGTTCCATGGGCAGGACGGGGAAGGGGAGGGGCAGGAAGAGGTCAAGTTGTGCAAAGAAAAGCTTCTTAGGGACGGTGGGGCAGGAGGAGGGAGGAGGGGTGGGAGTGGAGGTTGAGGGAGTAGTTGTTGGAGGTGTACATCTTCTGGACTTGGGTGCAGGTGCATGGGCAGTGTGCCTGTGTGAAGTGGATGGCTGTTGGTTGTCTGAGTTTTTGCGTTTGTGTCCTTTAGGAGGGGGAGGACAGACACGGTGGAAGAGGACACAGTGGACAAGTGGATGTATGTTGTGGAGGTGTCTGCTAGTGAGGTGTGTGTGCTCCTTGGTGAGGTGATGCTGGTGGTGGATGTTGAGGCAGTGCATGCAGGTGTGAGTGTGGACGTGACTGGGAGTGAGGTGCAGGAGGAGCGGGAGACAGTGGAGCTAGTGGATGTGGTTGTGTCTGCAACTGTATGGTGTTTGTGCGAGTGCTTGTGGGATGAAGTGTGATGCTTTGTCTGCCTGCGCCATGCTTGGGTGTTGTCTTGTGTGCATGCTCATCTGTATGTGTGCCTGGGATGGGTTGGGGTTGAGGAGAATGGGACTGGGAAGTGGTAGTTGGAGGGGGATGGTAGAAACAGGGACAATGGTTGCCAGTAGAGAGGAGGCCAGAGCCTGGATCGATCTTTGTTGGACTGCACCAACACCACTATTGGCATGCCCATCACCGTCACACACAAGGAACAGGCTTAAGCACTATGCATTGCACTACCAGTGATAAGGCTAGTCACTAAGGCAAGATGAGGACCACACACTGCCAACTGCAGCACTCCTGGGACCAACAATGTCCTGGCTGAAATGGACTGCTAGCAAGCAAGGTTACCTGTAATACCCTTCAGTTGACCCACACTGCGATGTCTGGCCCAGCCTTTGGGGCACCCACTAACACACAGCCACCACCTGGATACTGCCCCACCAGCCGAAATATGTATTGATACCCACTGTACTCACCCCCTTATGGCTGCTGTGATTCCCTCAAGCGCCCATCCAGCTCAGGGTAGGCCACCGCCAGTATGCGGGCCATCGGGGGGTCAGGGTCCGACGGGCACCCCTTCCTTGTTGGGAGGCCATCCCCAGCTGGGTCTCCACGGTCTTCCATGCCCAGCGTCTCAGGTCCTCCCACCGTTTCCGACATTGGGTGCGCTGCCTGCCATAGATCCCCAGGGTCCGCACAACCTTGGCGATGGCACGCCCTATTCCCTTCTTATGATGGGCGCTGACCTGCAGAGGCAGTACAGACAGGAGAACACCATTAGACAAACAGTCCAGCCTGTCACAGAAATGGCCCCCATACCCATTTCCATCACCATTGGCACACACATAGCCCAGCACACACACATCTCCATGCATCCTTCCCACATGCATCATGCCCAAAGTGTACTCACCTGTTGGTCTGGAGGCCCATACAGCTGTCCGTACTCGGGTAGGACCCTATCCACCAGTCACTCCAACTCCTCCGAAGTGAAGGCTGGGGCCCTTTTCCCGCTCACACGGGCCATGGTAGATTCCAGACACAGGTCACAGCAGTACACACAGTGTAGGTGTTCTCCTGTTGAAGGTCAGGAAACAAGTGAGCAATCAAATAGAAAATGGTGGTCACGTCCGTGGCGGTGTACACCGTCACCGCCGGCGTAGATCCCCTTTGGCCACTGTACTCCATAGAGCCTCATATTATCCAATGATGAATTGCTCTGCGGTTCAAAACCGCCTTCCACCACGACGCCCAGCGTCGGTGAAATTACCTCACTTCCACCTGTCCCTCCATACAGGACAGGCGGTCGCCATTTCAAGGGGGGGGGAATAGGCCTATCGACAATTACTGCATCACAGATTAGATTACTACTTCACCATTTACACTGTCCCAATACATAAGTGCACCATTTGGACTGCATTAGTGGTTTTGTTGTTCCAAATGTGACACCCTACTCACTCTTGTGTCCCTTAGATACCTACCGCTGTGGATGAATAGGAGGTGGAGGCATATCCCTGTGTACAGATCTCTGGAGGACTTGGCTATACTGGAGGACAGGCACATAATACTCACCTGTAGACTGGACAGAGCCACAGTCACAGAGCTGTGTGCCCAGTTGGAGCCTGACCTGATATCAGCTATCCGTCATCCGACTGGGATCCCCCTCTTGTGCAAGTTCTATCAGTGCTCCATTTCCTGGCAACTGGTTCTTTACAAGTGACAGTGGGCTTGGCAGCAGGAATGTCACAGCCAATGTTTTCTATTGTTCTGGCAAGAGTTTTGTCTGCCCTGGTAAAACATGTGCAGCTACTTAGCTTTCTCCCGGATGGAAGATGTGGCCACTGTGAAGGCCGGATTCTACGCAATGGGACATATCCCCAATATTATTGGTGCGACTGATGGGACACATATTGCATTTGTTCCCCCCCCCCGCCAGAATGAACAGGTGTTCAGGAATCGTAAGAGTTTCCACTCAATGAATGTGTAGATGGTGTGTCTAGCGGACCAGTACATCTCCCACGTCAATGCTAAGTATCCTGGATCGGTGCATGATGCCTTTGTTCTGAGGAATAGCAGCATCCCAAATGTGATGGGCCAACTACAGAGGCACAGGGTATGGCTAATAGGTGAGCCTTGGTCCCCACCCACTGTATGTTAGTGTATGGCTCTGGTGTCATCCCCACAGGATTGTTTGAGGCTAAATGTTGTCCCTCAATACTTGCAGGTGACTCTAGCTACCCAAACCTATTGTGGCTGCTGACCCCTGTGAGGAATGCCAGGACAAGGGCTGAAGAACGTTATAATGAGGCACATGGGCGAACCAGACGGATCATCGAGAGGACATTCGGCCTCCTGAATGCCAGGTTCAGGTGCCTCCATCTGACAGGTGGATCCCTGTGCTACTCACCCGGGAAGGTTTGCCAGATAGTAGTGGCATGCTGCATGTTGCACAACCTGTCACTCAGGCGCCATGTACCTTTTCTGCAGGAGGAGGAGAATGGAGATGCTCTATGGCAGCAGTAGACCCTGCTGACAGTGAGGATGAAGAGGCTGTGGATGAGGATGAGGACAACAGAACATCAGTTATCCGTCAGTATTTCCAATGACACACAGCTGAGACAGTGCAGATTAACATTTCTATGACTATTGGTGTTCTGTGTGGCTGTGGCATGATGGCATTCACTTCCTTTTACCTCTACTTACTGTCACCTATGGTTTGTTCATTTTGTAGATGCTGGCAATATAACAACTGTGGACTGATGTGCTGACTACAGCCAGCCACAGGTCATTATTTCTATGCTCTCCCAATGTACAGGACATTTGCAATGGATGTAACTGTTTCCAAGAATACACATTTTCAACACATGACATACAAGTAGTTGAGTTGTGTCCAAGGGTGTTTATTGTAGTGCTAAGAAATTGAGGGGAAAGTGCAATGGAATGGGGTGATGATGGAGGAAAGTCCAGGGTATTGTTCCAGTCTGTTTGTAGCACAGGTTCAGTGTTCAAGGGCCCATTGGAAGGGGAGCAATGGCAGTTCAAAGTGTACAGGGTGGGACACGAGGGGGACAATCAGGACAGTCTCATTTCCTGGCGGTGGTCTTGGCAAGTGTCTCTGGCTTCTGTCTGGGTCGCAGGGAATGTTTGTGGGGTGGTTCACCTTCTGCAGGGGGAGGGATGCTTATGGCCTGTGGGTCCTGTGGCAGGGTTCCCACTAGTGGCAGCAGAAGTGGAGGGCTGGTCGATGGGCTGGCTAGTGGTAGGGGCCTGCTGGTGTGCTGATGCCTCCCTCATGATGTTGGCCATGTCTGCCAGCGCCCCTGCTATGGAGATGAGAGTGGTGTTGATGGCCTGCAAGTCCTTCCTGATCCCCTGATACTGTCCCTTCTGCAGCCACCTGTTCTCCTGAACGTTGTCTAGGATCTGGACCATCATGTCCGGGGAATGTTGGTAGCCTCCTGGAGAGTCGGTTCCCTGCTCCTGTCCTCCCAGTGTCCCTGTTGGCCTGTGCCTCAGTTCCCTGAACAGTGTGCCCACTGCCACTGACGCTAGGTCCCTGATTGTCTTGGGGCCAAGGTGTGGCCCAGGGTCCCTGTACAGCTGGGCACACTGCTGAGTGACGTGTCCTGGGGACAGAGGTGAGGGGACAGGGTGTGGGTGCTGTGGTGTTGTATCCTGATGGGGGAGGCTCTGTGGTGGTCTGTGAGTGGACTTGGGTGACCGGCTGTCCAGTGGTCCGTGATGGGCCAGGTAGGTCATCCAGATACAGTCATCACTGGGGGCATCTTCTGTTGGGGGGCTGGATAGTCGTGGCACCTCCTCTCCACTGACATTGGCTGGGGTACCTGTGGGGATGTAAGTGATGTATTATGCTTCATGGGCATAACATATTGTACATCCCTGGCTTCCCCTCTATGGTTGCTGTTGCCCTGACACCTTTTGTTTGTGTATGTTGATGCATTGTGGGATTGTTAGTTCCCTATGCTGTACATTCTTTGGTGAGGGGTGTCCATGCAGGGCTAGGAGGGCTGTTCATGCATTGGTATAGCATGCAGGGGTTGGCATTGGGGTTAGTCATATGTGTAGGTGCAGTGCGTGGGATGGAGTGGAGTGATGGAAGTGAGGGTGTGAGATGGCATGCAGGTATGGGGGGTATTAGGTAGTAAATGTTGACTTACCAGTGTCCAGTCCTCCGGCTACTCCAGCGAGTCCCTCAAGATGCAGTAATGCCAGTACTTGCTCCTCCCATGCTGTGAGCTGTGCAGGAGGAGGTGGGGGTCCACCGCCAGTCCTCTGGATGGCGAGCTGATGCCTTGCTGCTATGTAACGTACCTTCCCATGTAGGTCGTTCCACCTCTTCCTGATGTTGTCCCCTTGTTCTTGGGTGCTGTACCATGGCGTTCACCCTGTCCACGATTCTCTGCCATAGCTCCATCTTCCGGGCAATGGAAATCTGCTGTACCTGTGCTCCAAACAGCTGTGGCTCTACCCTGACAATTTCCTCCATCATGACCCTTAACTCCTCCTTCGTGAAACAGGGGTGCCTTTGTGGTGCCATGCATGTTGTATGTTGTGTGTTGGTGAGAGTGTGTTGAGTGATGTTGTGGGGTGTGTGATGTGAGGTGCGTGAGGGATGTATGGGTGTCAGTGGTATGTGTATAGTTGTCTCTGTGATGTCGGTGTCTAACTCTTGCAGTCTTTTGGTGTTGGCAAAGGGTTGTGAGTAATGTGGGTGTGTGTTTTATAGTGGTCTGGGTGTGTATTGGTGTGGTGTGTGTATGAATGTCAGGTGTGTGTTTTTAGTATTGGCCAATGTAGTGTTGTTTTGTTTGTGGGTGTCCATTCTGAGCGCGACGGTATGTACAGCCAATGGTTTAGCGCCATTGAATGTCCGCCGTGGTGAGTCGTGTGTCATAATGTGGTGGGTGTTGTTTTGTTGGCGTAACAGTATGGGTGTTTGTACCAACACTTTTGCACTGACCTTTGGGCTGGCGGATTTGTGTGTGTGTGGCAGTATTCTGTCAGATTGATGTGTGTGTGTCATAATATGGATAACGGATATCTGCCACCGCAGCCATATGTTGGCGGCCGTCAGCGTGGCAGTAAGCGGCATTGACCGCCAATGTCATAATGAGGGCCAACATGTCTGACCTTGACAAGCCTGCATTTATTTTAAACACATGAAGCATGCATTCACAGTGTTAAACATCATAAAAAATAAACACGCCACAATCTTAAAATGACATGCATATGTGTACAAAACAAATAATTAAAAATGCCAGCAGCATTCCCTCCATGAGTGCTCATCGTCAAAGAGATGGTGAGACTGATTAGGTTGGCACTACCAGGGAATCCTGACAGAAAGGAAGACTTAGGCCCTCATTCCGGGTTTGGCAGTCACCGTACCGCCATGACGGGGGTGACGGACGGACCACCGCCAGACAGGCGGTGCAGATTGCCAAATTATGACCCTGGCAGTAATCCAATTGTGACACAGCCAATTCCCCGCCAGAATTGCCAGTGCGGTCCAACTGCTGATGAAGACGGTTGACATCTCCATGCTGGCGGAAAGGAAATCACTGCCCACCATATTACAAGTCAGCAGACTGCCACGATTTCCGGGACAGTCTGACTGCCAGGAAAAGCCTGGCGGAAACAACTAGTATATAAGGAGACACTCACCTCCAGGGACATAGACGAGTACACAGCCGCGATGGAACTTGAACTTGAAGTCTTCCCAATGCTGTACCTCGCCATACACCTACAGGACCAGCAACAGCGATGAAGATGACAACCGTAAGTACACCTGCCTAGCACACAATGGAGGAAAGGGGAGAGTCACACACCTACATGCAACACACACACCCGGCACGGACTGCAAAGGTCACACATGCAAAACAACACATGTACCAATACACACACACACATCCCCAGACACACATACACACACAAACAACACACACACAACCAAAAAACACACACCATGCCTAACACACACATCATCCACACCCACTCCGATGCTGAACAGATCAACGGCACCTCACATACCCCCACCCAGAGCAACCCAAAATCAGTAGCCGACAAAAGTACCGTAAACACCCAAACGCTTCAGCTTAAAGGGCCACAAAGCACATACACAATCTGCATGGCAAAGAAAACACACAAAACAACCACTTTGGAGGGTCCAGACATCCATGTTAAGGCACAGTACTTACGCCATGTACACACAGCATACAACACATGCATCAAAATATACACCAACACAAAGTACACAACCGAGCACGCACATTCACACCATTTCTAACACATAACAGTAATCACACAGCCCAAGTAATGGAGGCAGCCAATGCTGCCATACAGACATAGCACATGCATGCATTAAAAACTGCATCCAACAATATGAGTAACATAAGCAGGTAGATTGAAATGCTGGACAAATAAGAGCAATTGCCACCAACATCGTATGTTGGGCAGATGTATTAGACAAATATCAAAAAATTAAGTTTCACTTACAAAATTGGGCCATTAGCCTGTCCAAATTTAGACATGCCACAGGCACACAGGGCCCCAGCTTGATTCCTGACAGCCTCATTTCCTCCACAGGGCAGGGATATCAATGAGGCAGGCAGGCACATCAGAGGTCAGTGGGTGGGGGTGGTGGCTAGGGTTTAGATTTGGAAGGGGGATCCTTGGGCTTAGGTTTGGAAGGGGTGGTGTCTACGCTTATTTGTTGTAGAGGAAATCTGGGGGTGGAATTTGACAACATTTTATTTGATGATGGAGGCCTTTTGGCTGGGGGAGGGGCATGGGCAGGGCAAGGGGTGTCATGGGAGGACTGGGAGCTGGAGGGACTGGGTTTGGGGACGGCAACATGACGGCCAGGAACAACACAGGGTGGGACAGGATCAGGGAAAAGGTCAAGGCGGGCAAGGAAAAGTTTCTTAGGAACAGGGGTGATGGGCTTGGGAACAGGTCTGGGAGTGAAGGTAGAGAGAGTACTTGTGGGACGTGTACGTGTGCTGGACATGGATGCAGGTGTATGCAAAGTTTACTTGTGTGAGGTGGGGGGGTGTTGAGTGTCTGAGTGGGTATGTTTATGTGTTTTTGGAGGAGGGGGGAAGAGAGGCAGGGAGAAGACAAACAGGTTGTGTGAACGCATGTTGGGGTGGTGTCTGCAAGTAAGGTGGGTGTGCTGCATGTGGTACTGATGGTGGTTATGGTGAGTGTGGATGTGGTGTATGGGGTACATGTCTGTTGTGGTGACTCTGGGCAAGACTGAACTGGTGGCAGGTTCTGGGAGTGAGGATGCAGTGCTGGCAGGTGTGAGTGGTGATGTGACAGTGGGACAGGAGGTGGTGGGGAGACAGCAGAGGCAATGGCTGCTGTGTGCTGGTGTGTGTTGAGTGTGTGCATGTTTGTGGTGTGAAGTGTGATGCCTGTGTTAATCTTTGCGTACCTTGTCTGTTGCACTGGGTGAATGCTGGTCTGATTGTGTACTTTGGATGGGTGAGGGTAGGGGGCTCTGGGATTGAGCACAGGTCGCTGGAGGGGGGACGGAAGAAGTAGGGACACTGGCTGCCATCAAAGAGGAGGCCAGAGCCTGAAACGATCTTTGTAGGCTAACCAAGACACTGTGAATGCCTTCCAGGTAGGCATTGCACTGCTGCATGGAAATCACACCTACCTATCTAGCATACCAATTAGCCTTAATACAATGATGTCAGCTACATACCCTAGCATGGATTCCTCAGACATCCTCTATTCATTGGCAAACTCATCCATTCCCTGGAGTAGTCAATACAACATGATGCACACTCTAAATACTCATCACCTTGTGGCTGCTGTGCTGTCCTCAAGTGCCCATCCAACGCTGGGTAGGCCTCCGCCAGTATGTGGGCCATCAGGGGGGTCAAGGTCCGACAGGAACTCCTCCTTCGTTGGGAGAATGGCCCGAGCTGGGCCTCCACGATCTTCTGGGCTTAGTGTCTCAGGTCCTCCCACCGCTTTCTGCAATGGGTGCTCTGTTGGCTATGGATCTCCAGGGTCCTCACTTCCTTGGCGATGGCACGCCACAGTCCCTTCTTTTGATGGGCGCTGACCTGGATGGGAGACACAGAGAGAAGGACACATTTATGTAGAATAATCACCCAGCAACTGTAGTGAACTACATACTGTTTACATCTCACATTAATGGAAGACATGACCCATACCCATTCGCAAAGCATGCTTGTTTGACACTACACTCTCAAATGGGCATACAGCATACGCATACCTACATAGAACCATGTTGCATCAAATATACACAAATGCTACTCACCTGCTTATCTGGAGCCCCATACAGCTGTCTATACAGGGGTAAGACCCCATCCACGAGCTTTCCCAGTTCCTCTGGTGTGAAGGCTGGGGCCCTGTCCCCTGTAGAATGTGCCATTGTGGCTTCCAGATACAGGACACAGTAGCACACAGAGTGGAGGTCTTGATGACTGGAGAGTAAGGAGTCAAGTGAGATAGGCTGTAGAAAATGGCTGTTATGGTTGCGGCGGTCTGCACCGTCACCACCAGCGATGATCATCATTGGCCCCTGTTCCCCATAGACATCAATGTTATCCAACGAGGAGCTGCACGGCGGTTCTAACCGCCTACCGCCATGATGACTTATGCCAGGTCAGCTCTATCAGTCCTCTGCATGCAGTACAGGCAGCTGACATTTTACACAAAAATTGAACATTGTACAGTATTCAGTGTGCGTCATTGCTCGATCTGGCAATGTACATGTGATGCCCAGAATGTTGTGAATGTTGTTATTAGTAATTGATGTGAGTTGTGCCATTTGTTTCAAACCCATTACAGTAGTCTAAACTGTCACAGCTTAGGCTATGTGAAAATCCATATGGTGTCAGCACATCCAAAGTACTGGTCATCATGCATTGTACAGCTATGATGTGGTCAATCATGATTAGTCAAGGGGGTTGTCATAGATGTCTGAATTGAATACAGAAGTATATCATGGCTGAGAAGCCAAATAGGTAGCATCTGAAGTGGAAATGGCAACATTGCTGTCACAATAGGGGGTTTACAACATGTATGCACTGTCACACTTGTGTTGTTTGCTATGTCTAGATACTGACCAATGTGAAGGCTGAAGAATGCACCGGTGTACCGGCACCTAGTTGACCTTCCAACCATGGAAGAACGACATGTCATACTCACCTATTGTCTGAACCGTGTGACAATCGGGGAACGGTGTACCCAGTTGGAGCCAGATCTTCTTCCTGCCATATGTTATCCTCATGCTATTCCTCCAACTGCAGAGGTGCTTTCTTTAGTCCACTTTTTGGCCACTGACTCATTTCACGGAACAGTGGGACTGGCAGCCTATGTTCAGTAGTGTTGAAGGATGTCCCGCCTTGGTCAAACATCTTGACAGCTACATCAGATTCCCCCAAAATACCGATTTGCCCAATGTGAAGGCTGATTTCTATGCAATGGGACATATCCCTCATGTCATAGGGGCCACTGGTGGCACCCGTATAGCATTTGTACCTCCCAGGAACACTGAACAGGTGTGGAGAAACAGAAAAAGTTTTCATTCAATCAATGTGCAGGTGGTGTGTCTTGCAGACCAGTACATCTCCCAAGTGACTGCCAAGTTTCCAGGGTCTGTGCTTGACTCCTACATTCTGATGAACAGCAGTGTCCCACAAACGATGGCACAACTACAGAGGAAGAGATCCCTTTTTCATTTGTGAGTATGATTTGTGTGTTTAGTCACTGTCAATACATCTATCCTTTCTCTTCTCCCCTGAGTATAGCAGAACTGTCATGTATGATTCCACTATTCTCAGTTGACTCTGGCTATCCTAACCTGTCCTGGCTGTTGACACCGGTGAAAAATCCCAGGGCAGAGTGAAAATCACTACAATGAGGCACATGGCCAGACTAAAAGGGTGACAGAGAGGACATTCGGTCTTCTGAAATCAAGATTTCAGTGTCTGCACATCTCAGGTGGTTCGCTGGTCTACACCCGCCAGAAGGTCTGCCAGATAGTTATGGTCTGCTGCATGTTGCGCAATTTGGCACTGAGAAGGCATGTTCCATCACTTGATGAGGGGGGAGTATACAATGCACCGGGGCAGATGAAGGAACACTAGACAGTGATGAAGACGGGGAGGAGGATGATGTGTACTGAAGAACTCAGCTGATTCAGCAGTACTTCCAATTAAAGTCAGGGAGGTAAGTGCCTTATTTTTGGAATGTAGCTTCATTACTAATGTTCAAAACATATCCCCTCTGTTAATTTACTCTCCCTGTCTGTTCCCCAAGCACTGGTTGTCAATTAGGAGAGGGTAGCATACCTACAATAGAGGAAGGGTGTTATCCTAGCATGTGCCATGAGGCCAATACTTTGGTTGTGTGATGTGTGCAGTCCAGTGGCTTATATCAGCTATAAGTTGCATGGTTTGCAATTGATGCCAGTGATTGTAGACTGTGCTGTAGACATGATCATGGCATGTAGAAATCATTTGGTTTAATTTTATATGCCATATCTGTTTGACACTTTTCACAGGTGTTGTTGTGGTGGGTACTGAGTTGCCATGCCTCCTGCTACCTGATTACACAGACTTGTTGATGGGGAATGGTGACAAGCAGTTACGCAGAGGATGTCTACCCCAACCTGATAGGACAATAGCAGTAATAAGATGTTTTGTACCATTTCCAGTGTGTCATTGTTATACATACATTCCGTTGACAGATAATAAATACACATCTACAGTATGTACTGTTGTATGACGTGGCCTGGAGACACTGGTTTGGAGCCGTTGGGTGACTGGTGTTATGGCAGCCACAGTAGTGTGGGGGGGTCCGCCGTGGCCTGGGTGGGGCTTGCGGATGGAGACTGACCAGGGGTCCCAGATGGCCCATGGAGGTCTTCCAGTTCCAGACATCCTGAGTTGCTGGCATCACCAGGGCCTTCTTCTGATGGCGGACTGGGTCTTTGTGACACCTGCTGGCGGCTGGCATTAGCAGTGGTACCTGTGGATAGCAAAGATTGTTATTCACATCTGTATGACCTGTTTGACATTGGATAATCAGGGAGATGGTGCAGAATAATTGCTTCCCAGGAATGGCACTAGCAGTGCTGATTATAAATTGTTTTCCTATCAGGATGGGGTGAGTTTGTAAATTGTCTACTGATATCGGATAACATATCAGTTGTTTGGCATTACTGACATCGCCATCTCATGGATTTGCTATTGACAGCTGCTTAATCAGTGCTATTTGGCATGCTTCAGATTACAGGGCTACCTACGTGTAGGGGTGTGTGCATTGTTCGGTTAGTAAAGAGTGATGCAATGTGGGATTCGCAGTCCTTCATGCTCAGAATGCCTTACGTGTATTTGTGAGTGCTGACGTTGGGATGGTGTAAATGGGGTGGTGTGAGCATGCAGGGGAATGGGTATGGGTGGTTAGGAGGGTGGGATCAGTGTGGGATGGGGTGATTTGGGGAGTGGTAGGGGAATGGGTACGCATGCAATACAGGTGTAGTTGGTGGCAGAGGAGTATGGGTGACTTACCATTCTCCAGTCCTCCGGTGATTCCACTGAGGCCCTCATGGTGCAGGATTGCCAATACCTTCTCCTCCCATAATGTAAATTCCGGGGGAGGAGGTGGGGGCCCACCGCCAGTCTTCATCACGGCAATTTAGTGCCTGGACGCTATGGAACGCACCTTCTCCCTCAGATCATTCCACCTCTTCCTGATGTTGTCCCTTGTGCGTGGATGGCTTCCCACTGAGTTCACCTCCGCCAAAACTCCATTTTCCTGGCAATGGATGTCTGCTGAATCTGTACACCGAACAGCTGTGGCTCTACCCTGACGATTTCATCCACCATGGTCCGCATCTCCTCATCTGTGAAACGGGGCGCTTTTGTGGAAACATTGTGATGGTGATGTGTGTGTTTGTGTGCAAATATGTTGGGTGATGTGTGATACATGAGGGGTGTACAGGTGGCTGTGGTGAGTGTGTGCAGTGAGTTCTCCTGAGTGGCTGTGGGACGCGCTGTAATTGTTTGTCGTTGCAGAGGATTGTGGGTTGTGTGAGTGTGTGTTTTACAGTGGTGTGTGTGGGGGCGTGTGGTGTGTGTATGTGTATCAGGTGTGGGATATTTGAATTGACCAATGTGGTGTTGTGTTGTAGTGGTGGTGCCATTTCGACCACAGCGGGCCTCACCACCAATGGATTACCACCGTTGACAGACCGATGTGCTGATTTGTGGGTTGTAATATGGAGGGCAGGATGTTGTTGGCGTGGCAGTGGAGGTGGAGGTGGTGGGACCACCTCTCTCCTGCCGTCCTTCGGCCTGGTGGTGTCGAATTTGTGGCTGTTTCCTGGCAGATTCGTTTTTCTGACTCATAATATGGCAGGCAGTTTGCTGCCACGCCTAAGCGGTAGTATTTTGGCGGCCGCCACCACGGAGGTTTTCGGAAAAGACGGCCAAACTCGTAATGACCACCAATGTCCTTTGAAGCTTTATGGTACATATTTAAGAGGAGATTGGCCATAAGGTATGACTTGCTAATTCCCTACTCCTGTGTTGTGGCTCAATCAGAATTGGAGCCATTCTCACTGTGATAGACTCTACTTTGACAAAGGATAGTGCAGAGGACAGAGCACTTCAAAGGAGCTGACACCCCCAACACTCAATGGTCCAACACTAAATTATATATGCTTCTGGATTTGGACTGTAAAGATGGCTGCATGGACCCCATGCTTGGTTGAACAGAACCACCCCATCAGGAGAGGGAAGACTGGCAAGACGTCTTGCTGCTGGAACCAGGACTGGGGACCAAGTCTGCCACTCTCCCTGCTGGGTGAGGGGCCATCACCCACAAAGTGAAGGCCACTTCCACTGAGCCTGAAGCATAAGTCTTCTGACTGCCAAGAACAGAGAACTCTGTGAGGAGAAGGAGTGTGACTGGAGGGAGCATGTCCTCAGGGTATCCTGTTGTGTGGGTCCCGGTGAGAAAAATCTGGGACACCCAGTGAGGTGGGGACCGGTGCAGGGGTGAGGCCGTCCACCTGATTCTGTGGAAGCTAGAGCCATCGTCCATGTGTGTGCTATCAGTGACTACATGTTGCAAGAGGTGTCCGGTGTGAAGACAAAGCAGCACTGGCCACCTCTTAGTACACTTAGGGGGTCATTCAGACCCCGGCGGGCCGGGGATGCGGGAGCACCGCCAACAGGCTGGCGGTGCCCCGCAGGGCATTCTGACCGCGGCGGTTTGGCCGCGGTCAGACCAGGAAAACCGGCGGTCTCCCGCCGGTTTTCCGCTGCCCTGGGAATCCCCCATGGCGGCGCAGCTTGCTGCGCCGCCATGGGGGATTCCGACCGCCATCCTGTTCCTGGCGGTTCCAACCGCCAGGAACAGGATGGCGGTGAGGAGTGTCGTGGGGCCCCTGGGGGCCCCTGCAGTGCCCATGCCAATGGCATGGGCACTGCAGGGGCCCCTGTAAGAGGGCCCCACTGTGAATTCCAGTGTCTGCTCAGCAGACACTGGAATTCGCGACGGGTGCAACTGCACCCGTCGCACCTTCCCACTCCGCCGGCTCCATTCCGAGCCGGCTTCCTCGTGGGAAGGGGTTTCCCGCTGGGCTGGCGGGCGGCCTTCTGGCGGTCGCCCGCCAGCCCAGCGGGAAACCCAGAATGGCCTCCGCGGTCTTTTGACCGCGGAGCGGCCATATGGCGGTTCCCTCCAGGCGGGCGGCTCCCGCCGCCCGCCGAGGTCTGAATGACCCCCTTAATCACTCAGCCTTCCTACTAGGACTGATTCAATATATTCCCTCTGGCAGGACATCTGGGGCAGCACAAGACCTTTGTCAGGCTTGTCCCCCAATTCTATTGGCTCTGGATGAAGACAGCCTCAGATACATTTTATAGGTCTTGTCCCACCTGCCAATCCAGCAGAAATGCAAGGAAAAAGCTAAAGACTCCCCTAATTCCATTACCCATCATTGGCAGTCCCTATGAAAGGGTGGGCATCAACATTGTTGTTCCCTTGGACTCTGAAACTGCCCTGGGCAACAGGGTTAGCCTGGTCTTGGCCAAACATGCCACTAGGTGCCCAAAGGACATCCTTCTGAGGCTGGTGACTCCACCTGCACTGGCAAGGGTCCTGATGGGGATTTTATCCTAGTGGAGTTCCCCAAAGAAATAGTGTCTGACAGAGGCACCAACTTAGGCCCATATTTATACTTTTTTAGCACTGTATTTGCGTCATTTTTTTATTAAAACGTGTCGCAAACTTACAAAATACAATGGTATTTTGTAAGTTTGCGCCACTTTTGCGTCAAAAAAAGACGCAAATGCGGTGCTAAAAAAGTATAAATATGGGCCTTAATGTCTTGCATACATGATGTCCATGTGGGATGAGTGTGGGGTAACCTATAAGCTGTCCCTACCCTAATAACTCCAGACCAATTGCCTTGTCTAAAGATTCAACACCACCCTCAAGGGCATGATTATGTGTCTACCTGACCAAGGCATAAGTGGGATGTCCTCTTGCCATGCCAACTCTTTACTTACCCATTGAGGTGCCACAGAAAGGTGTATGGTGTAGTCCCTTCAAATTCCTTTATGGTCACCTTGTGAGGGGACCTCTCAGTAGGTCTATTGAGGTATGGGCACAAGCAAACTGTCCCTCCCCCAAGGATGTGGTTAGCTACGTGCTAGCCCTCTGAAACCGGACCCAGAAATCTTGGAAGAAGGCCTCTGAAAACTTGGAGGCTAGTCAGGAGGTGGTGAATCTCTGGTACAACCAAAAGGCCACTCTGGTAGAGTTTCATCCTGGCCAGAAAGTGTGGGTAATGGAGCCTGTGGTGCCCAGTGCCCTCCGAGACTGTTGGTCAGGGCCCTCTGAGGTAAAGGAGCTGACAGGTCAGGCCACCTATCTCATGGGCCTCAAAACCCCTTAGGGCGATCCATATCAATCGCTACTCAGGCACACTTTGAGAGATTTGAGGTCCCCATGCTCCTGGTGGAAGAGGATCATCAATCTCCAAGGAGCACAGCGGATCAGCTGAGGGTGTCAACTTCTCCCTTACCCTGACTCAGTACAGCAGAGGGACTGTCACCAACTGTTGGGTCAGTTTCCCTCCCCTGTTCTCCTTCACTTGTGTTCCCACAACATTGATAATGGAAACAGTACCCCTGAAAAGAACAATATGTATAGGTTCTCGGACAAGGTGAGAGGTGGGATCAAGGAGAAAGTCTCCAAGATGCTGGCATTAGGGGTGACTCAGCCCTCCATCAGATCCTGGTCTAGCCAAGTTGGGCTGGTGCACAAGGCCACCCCATAGGGTACCACCTCAGAACTTAGATTTTGTTTGGACTACAGAGGACTCAAGTCATTCACCATGGCTGATGCTCACCCCATCCCCTAAACTGATGAGCTCACAGACAGGTTGGGCA
Source organism: Pleurodeles waltl (assembly GCF_031143425.1). Taxonomy (NCBI): domain Eukaryota; kingdom Metazoa; phylum Chordata; class Amphibia; order Caudata; family Salamandridae; genus Pleurodeles; species Pleurodeles waltl. The sequence continues at coordinate 1,571,940,165 of NC_090445.1, read as the reverse complement.
CTGCTAAGTTCCTTCATACCTCTGATCTTACAGCAGGGTACTGGCAAATTGTTCTGACTGAGGAGAAAAAGAGATGTCAGAGTCCTCAACCCCAGAGGGCCTCTTCCAATTTCAGGTGATGCCCTTTGGCTTAAAAAATGCCCCTGCCATCTTTCAGAGGCTGGAGCAGTCTGTGCTGCTTACCTAGATTATATATCACTACTGTTCTAGTTGGGAAGAACACCTGCACCACCTCAGGTGGTTTTGTTGGCCTTAGAACTCTGGACACATTCTTTTTACCTTCCTTTATTGATTGTATAAACAGACAGAAGAAAGAAAAAAGCGGAAAAAAATAGGGACACTATGAGAGCTCATATTGGCCCTCATTATGACATTAGCAGTAAAAACCGAATACTGCAGTGGTGACTGCCGCCAACATACCGCCACAGAGGCGAACATCCGTCCATCAGATTATGAAACACACACACACTAAATCGACATAAAACAGCCACAACCACAAATCCGGCAGACCCACTTAACATGATAAACTGTCGGTACTGCCCCCAAACCGTTGCACCACCAAAACAACACCCTCCAAATAATGACCCACCAGTCACCACAGTGGACGTTCAACGGAGGTAAACCATTGGTGGTGCACACCACCCCAGCGGATATGGCCTCTCAAAAACAAAACAAGACAACAGTGGCCAGAACCATAAACCCACACGTACACAATTACACACACCCCACAAACCCACCAACAGCACTACAAAACACCCCCCCCACATCACCCACAATCCTTTGCAAACACAAGAAGACCGCTAGACTTTTCCATGCCAATCCCAGAGGGAACTGCACACACATATCACAGCTACCCATTCATCCGCCACACACCACACACCCCAGTACTTCACACATCACCCTCTGGACAACACACTCCACACAACACCCAAGTCCCCACAAAGGCACCCCCAGTTCACAGATGAGGAGTTGCGGGTCATGGTTGAGGAAATAATCAGGGTAGAGCCACAGCTGTTTGGAGCACAGGTACAGCAGATCTCCATTGCCAGGAAGATGGAGTTATGGCAGAGAATCGTGGACAGGGTGAACGCCTTGGGACAACATCCTCGCACAAGGGACGACATAAGGATGAGGTGGAACGACCTACAGGGAAAGGTACGTTCCATTGCAGCAAGGCACCTGCTCCCCATCAGGAGGACTGGCAGTGGACCACCACATCCTCCCCCACAGCTGACAGCATGGGAGGAGCAAGTCTTGGCAATACTGCATCCCGAGGGACTCACTGGAGTAGCCAGAGGACTGGACACTGGTGAGTCAACATTTATTACCTATCACCCCCCATACCTGCATGCTACCACTACCCCTCACCCTGACTCCCATCATCCCACTCCATCCCACACAGTGCACCACCACAATTACCAAACCCAAATGTCAAGCCATGCAAGGCATACCCACTGCATGCACATCTCTCCCAGCTCTGCATGCACACCCACCACCAATGCATACACAGCATGGAGAACTAATCACCATACACAACCAAAGTTGGGAGGACAACTCGAACAATATTGGGAAAGCTAGTAATGCAGAATATGACACTGACATGTAGCATAATACATCACTTACATCCCCACAGGTGCCCCTGCCAATGTCAGCGGCGAGGAGCTGCCACGGCTACCCAGTCCCCCACCAGAAGATGCCCCCAGTGATGACAGCGACTCAGCTTTGGATGTACTCCCTGGCCCATCTGGCATCACTGGTCAGTCGGCTACCCCATCCCACAGCCAGTCCACCACAGAGGACCCCCCCTGAATCTAACACCACAGCAGCCAGCCACTGCCCCCACACCTCTGTCTCCAGGACATGTCAATCAGTAGTGTGCCCACCTGTGCAGGGACCCGAATCCACACCACATAGGCAAGACAATGCGGATCCTCGTGTCAGTGGGAATGGGCACACCATTCAGGGGACACAGGCACAAGGGGCCAGGGACACTTGGAGGACAGCTGTGAGCCGGGGGAGAACTGGCCCCGGGAACCGACTGCCCAGCAGGCACTTACAAATGTCCTGGGGCATACCAACACTCCCAGGACAGGATGGGTCAGGTGATCACCATCATGCAGGATAACCAGCGACTGCAGGGGGGTACACCACTAGGAGGTCATGCAGCAGTTGCAGTGCCTAAATGCCAACATGGCCTTCATTGTAGGGGTGCTGGGTAACATAGCCAACCCCATGCAGGAGGACAGAGCACACCAGCGGGCCACTTCCACTAGCCACTCCACCGAGCAGCCCACCACATCTGCTGCAGCTAGTGGACAGGAGGCCCTGCCACAGGACCCACAGGCCACTAGCACCCCTCCCCCTGCAGAAGGTGAACCACCCCGCAAACGTTCTCTGTGACCCAGACAGACACCAGAGACAGTTGCCAAGACCACCGCCAGGAAATGAGCCCATCCTGAATGTCCCATTTGTGTCCCACTGTGTCACCTTGTCCACTTTGAACTGCCATTGCTCCCCTTCCTATGGCCCCTTGGACACTGGACCTGTGCTACAAACAGACTGGCCCACTACACTGGACTATTCCCAACCATCACCCCACCCAATTCCACTGTGCATTGTATACCAAATTGTTAAATAAACACCTTTGAACACAACTTGAGTAATAGTGCTTTATCTGAAGGAAATGTACAATGTATTTGTGACGGGTCGGTCCGCCTCGACCCGCACACCAGGGCGACTGGTGCTGTCGGGAACGACCCCGAGGTCCCGGCTTCCTATTGGTTCCTTCCTCCATTCGCAGGACTCTGGGAATTTAAAAGGAGAGGTCCCGGAGATCGAGGGTATGGAGGAACGAGGAGGAAATGGCCCAGGAGACGTCCGGAGAAGAACCCCGAAGAGCGTGAAGACACTGCATCAAGGAGGAACCCTCTGAGTATCGCGGATCCCAGAGGTCAGAGGCCGAGCCGAACAGAGAAGCAGCACAAACCCAACCTGCGACGAAGACCGACGGCCCCGGGAAGCCGCTACCTAGGACCCGCCACGCTTCAGGAGAAGCGTGTCCAAGGCAGGTACGGGCTGGAAATGGGTAGGGTTGGGAGGACGGACGGGTGGAGGCACACAAAAGGGAAAGTTCGGGCACAGGGCGAGAGATAGAAGGAACGGGGCGGGAGGTCAAAAGGAGTGAAGGGGAGCACGGGGAGGGGAACAAACGAGAGCCTATGAGAAAGGGAAACCAGGAAGCAAAAAACGCTAGAAAGAAAAGGAAAGAGTATACCAGAGTGCGAAATACGCTCCAGAAATGAACGAGAACCAGAAAGAGAAGAGACGCTATAAGAAAGGAAAAACAGACAAGAGTGAAAAGTTAAGCGGACAGTTCCGCGTAAGGCCAGAAGACAGAAAGGAAGGAAAAGAAAAGTCGAATCACAGGGAAAGAAAGAAAAGGAAGAAGAGAGCAAGGAAGAACAGCAAGGAAGGAAAAGAGTGAAATACAGAAAAGGAAGAGCCGGACAGGGACTAAGAGAGAGAGAGAGAGGGAATGAAAAGAAGAGGAAAATAATAAGTGTACATAAACACTTACCGTACCTATTCTTCTTCTGTCCCCACATGCTTCCCGAGAGGCCTATGGAGAACACAGAAAGAAGAAGACGAGATTAACCCTACAGGATGGAAAAAGGACATACCACAAAAATTCTTACTATATGTGGCGCTATAAATTTAAATAAAATCTCACATACCTATCGACTCCAACAGTCTTGCGTGATCGATCCCAGCCAGCCTACAACAGTATTGTACTGTATTGAACTGCATGACCCTGAGCAAATGTCCAGTAATATGTTGATCCATACTACCTATGTGTCTCAGCAGTCTGTACACATCACAACATTACACTGTTGTAACCACACCAACATCTGCAATAAGGGAAAGCATAGGTGACAGTCAGTTGGGATGCAAAGGTAGTGACTGGCATTATGCTACACTTAAATGGAGAAATGTATAGTTAAACAGTCTTACCTGAGTGTCATTGGAAGTACTGCAGTTATCATATGCATCCTCCTCCTCTTCCTCCTCCTCACTGTCCTCAGTGCCCACTGCTACCACAGGTGCATTGGTACCCCCCCTGCAGATAGGGCAAATGGCATCTGAGGGCCAAATTGTGCAATATGCAGCACACAACAATCCTGCAGACCTTCTCAGGGGAGTAGCATAGGGATTCACCTGTCAGATGGAGGCACCTGAACCTGGCCTTCAGGAGAGCAAAGGTCCTATTAACAATTCTCCTGGTACGCCCATGAGCATCATTGTACCTATTCTCAGCCCCTGTTCTCGGATTCCTAACAGGGGTCAAGAGCCAGGACATGTTTGGGTAGCCAGGGTCACCTGCAAGAAGTGAGGGACACTCATTAGCCTTGCACAATGGCATGGGCTATGACTCCTGAAGGCATACACTCACATGCATTGGGTGGGGACACAGGCTTACCTATAAGCCACACTCTGTGCCTTTGTAGTTGTGCTATCAGCTGTGGAACGCTGCTATTCCTCAGGACAAAGGCATCATGCACCACCCCAGGATACTTGGCAGTGACATGGGAGATGTACTGGTCAGCAAGGCACACCATCTGGACATTGAATGAGTAGAAACTTTTCCTATTCTGGTACACCTGTTCTTTGGACCGGGGGTGGACTAAGGTAATATGGGTCCCTTTAATGGCCCAAATCACACGTGGTATGTGTCCCACTGCATAGAATCAAGCCTTCACCGTGGGCAATTCATCTACCTGGGGAAATGTGATGTAGCTGCACATGTGTTTGAGCAAGGCAGCCAAAACCCTTGCAAGCACAATAGAGAACATTGGCTGTGACATTCCTGCAGCCAAGCCCACTGTCACCTGGAAAGAGCCTGTTGCCAGGAAATGGAGCACTGATAGTACCTGCACAAGAGGGGGTATTACTGTTGCGCAATGGATAGCAGGAATCAGATCAGGCTCCAATTGGGCACACAGCTCTGAGATTGTGGCCCTGTCCAGATGATAGGTGAGTATGATGTGCCTGTCCTCCAGTGTAGCCAAGTCCACAAGGGGTCTGTACACGGGTGCATGTCTCCTCCGCCTCCTGTTCATCTGCAGTGCTTGGTACCTGTGTGAACCAAAAGTCAGAAGGGAGTGACAACAGGAACAATGTAAACACAACATCAGTGTTCACAAAGCATGTATGTATGTTGGACACTGGAATTGTCTAGGTGTGTACATTCAACACCAATGACGCACTATTAAACCTGTACATGTGTACTACCGGTAGAAAATGGCAACCGTCTGTCCTGTATGCAGAGACAGGTGGAAGTGACCTCATTCTGCCAGCGTTATGCATCATGGCGGGAGGCAGTCTGCACTGCCATGCAATTCCTCACTGGCTAACATGGGGCTCTATGGAATACAGGAACCAATGATGATTAACGCCGGTGGTGACGGTGTTCACCGCCGTGGACGTGACCGCCATTTTGTGTCTATCACTTCACTTAATTCCTGACTTTCCACAGGACTATCTCTCCACTGCGTGTGCTGCCGTGACCTGTGTCTGGAACCTGCCATGGCCCGTGCTACAGGGGAAAGGGCCCCAGCTTTCACGTTGGAGGAGTTGGAGAGGCTTGTGGATGGGGTCCTACCCCTGTATGGGTAGTTGTATGGGCCTCCAGAACAACAGGTGAGTACATTGTGGGTACGCTGCATGCGACATAGCTGCATGCAGATGTGTGTGTGTGCTGGTAGTGTGTAATTCGGGGGGTATGGCAGGTGGCAGTGTTCATGCAAGGGTATGGGTCATGTGTGTACCTGATGAGGGGCAAATGGAGTATGTAGACCATATGTGTGACAGGCTGGATTGTCTGGTTCATGGTGTCCCTCTGTTTGCGTTACCTCTGCAGGTCAGCACCCATCAGAAGAAGGGATTCCGGCATGCCATCGCCAAGGATTTGCGGACCCTGGGGGTCCATAGCCAGCGGAGCACCCACTGCAGGAAACGGTAAGAGGACCTGAGACACTGGGCCCGGAAGACCGGGGAGGCCCAGCTAGGGATGGCCTTCCAATGAGGGAGGGGTGCCTGTCGGAACCTGACCCCCCTGATGGCCTGCATACTGGCTGTGGCCTACCCAGAGCAGGATGGGCGCTTGAGGGCATCACAGAAGCCACAAGGGGGTGAGTACAGTGTGTGTGACAACCATCATTGTTTCCTGCCATGCGATATGGGTGCACGGTTCTAGTCAGTAGATACCCCAATATGCCAGCTTAGACATTGCTGCGTGGTCCAGCTTAGGTATTTTGGGTTTAATGCATATTTCTGATAGCGAGGTAGCTGCCTTTCCATGTCAGACAGGGCTTAGCTGGTCCCAGTTGGTGTGCAGATGGCAGTGTTTTGCTCCTGCCTGCAATGGTACCTAGCCAGTGGTATGCCAGTGTGGTCCATACTGCCCATTCTTAGTCTCAGTGTGTGATATTGATATCTATGCCATCTTTGCGGTTGGGGCTGTGATTGACCTTGTGCTCCCTTTCTTTCTCCCCGTCTCCTTTGGTCATCCTGTCCATGTGTGCATTAGCATCATCTGGCAAAGGAGCAGGGGCACCAGGGAGTGAAGGAGCTGCAGCCCACGGGACCCAGGAGGCTAAGTCCACCAATGCCGAGGGGACCAGTGGAATGGAGGGCGAGGGGAGCACCACGAGGGGACATGAGCTGATACAACTGACTGTTATTCCTCCTCCGATGGAAGCTCGCTGGTGGTGGTGGACCCCTCTGGGACCACCCCAGCTACAGGTTCTAGCGCCACCCGGCGTACCAGCACTGCCCTCCGAGTAGCCCCCCACCAAGTTGCCCATTCCCACCCACCCAGGAGGGTGGGCGTCTCCGCCCCAGGCACACCAGGCCCTACCTCAGTCAGCCCTACTGCCCTCAGTGAGAAGGCTATTGACCTCCTGAGATCCATCTCTGCAGGGCAGTCAACCATAGTGAATGCCATCCAGGGGCTGGCATCCCGGATGCAGCAATGCAATGCCTTTCTGGAGGGCATTCACAGTGGCTTGGTGGCCCTACAGATATCGTTGTAGGCTCTGGCCTCTTCTCTGACGGCAGCCAGTGTCCCTGTTTCGTCCATCCCCCCTCCAACTTCCACTTCCCAGTCCCAGTCTTCTCTCCCCAAACCCATCCTATGCAAAAATTCTGACAAGCATGCACCCAAAACAACAGACAAGACTCGCACGCACTTCAGCCCACAAGCACTCATACAGCCAACACACTGATGAACACACAACATCATCCACTGTGTCTCCCTCCTCCTCCTTCCTCACAGTTAAATCAGCACTCACACCTGCATGCACAGCATCAACAGTCCCAGATCCTGCCACCTACACATCTTTGCCCACAGTCACTACAACAGCAGACCCGCAGACATGCACCCCACACATCACATGCGCAGTCACCACCACCATCACCACCTCATACAGCACACCCACCTTGCTGGCAGACACCACCACAACATCCATCCACATGTCCTGTTTGACCTCCCCCACCCTGTCTGCCCCCCCAGACACACAAGCGCTCGCACTCAGACCCCCAACAGCCATCCACCTCACACACACACACACACACTGTCCATGCACCTGCACCCAAGTCCAGCACACCTCCTCCTCCTACAACCACTCCATCTTCCTCCACTCCCATACTTCCTCCCACAGCTCACTCCACTGGTTCTAAGAAGCTTTTCCTTTCCCGCCTTAATCTCTTCCCTCCCCTTCCCCCGTCTTGCCCGTAAGAGAAAGGTCCCACCCCCCTAGTACCTCCTGCACCAAATCTAGCCCTGTTCCACCCCCTAAGACTTCAGCTGCCACTAAGGGGCACCTGAGTGGAACTCTTGCCCCCCGCCCCAAACCCACTCCTTTGCCCCCAAAACGAAAGAGTAGCGCAGCGGACTCAGCCTTCGTCCATCACAACATAGTGTGAAGCCAGGTCGCCACATCTGGTGTGGACTGAGACTTCCATGATATCTCGGACTGTCTCTTGCATACTACAAACGCCAGATTGGTAATGGTGAAGGTATTTGTCCCCCTGGGCTCTAGTTCGCATACCCAGCAAGCAGGACTTCGGAGTAGGTGGGTCCGCAGTGTCAACCAGGGTGGAGTTGATCTTCGCCACTTCTTCCCAGACCTGTTGTACTTCCAGGCAGTCCAACACCATATGGAAAAATCCCATGTCTGTGACCCCACATCTAGGGTTGGTCATGGGATCATGTGTGATGTGCAGTGGTGTGTAAGGTATGTTTGGTGTAAATAATTTAAATTGGTGAAACTGAAGCATGAGTTTCGGGATACGTCCTTAATATGTCACAGGGCTTGGGCCCAGTGTTTGTCTGTCAATGAGAGGTGAAGGTCTGCCATCCAACAGTATCTAGCCTTAACATCTGACTTCTGCCCCTGTTCCAAGAAAGTGGCATACAGGGTCGTGATATCCTTACTTGTACCTTCATACGGCAGCATATTATGGAGAGACAGCGCGGTCGTAGACTCCATCTGCTCATGTTCCCAGGCTGTAGCCAACAAGTAACATACACCCCTGTAGGTCAAAAACTGTGCACAACCAACAAACCAGCACAAAGAGAAGGGGAAAAAATGAGCAGCCCACTCGGGTTCCCCGACAGATGTCAAATTTATCAGCAGTGTACTGACTAGCCTTGACTCTTGCACAAAGATGGCCATAGAGGTTTTTGAGCCACCAAAGATAGCCCATCTCACCGCATTGCTTTGAGTGGCGTAAACAGGTAATTCCACCCCAAGGGTTGAATGCCTTCTCGGCATTGAGCAACATCACCACTGGTACACCACCGGTGTGTTAATCAGTTTGCATTAAACGCAGTAAGCAGGGGACTTGGAGGAAGGTACTCCGACCTGGTATGAAACCAGTTTGGTCATTATGCGCTATAGTGCTGAGGAGGGGAAGTAATCTGTTTGCCAGAGCTTTCCCCAAGATTTAGCAATCTAGGTTCAGTATCGAGAGCTGTCTGGAAGATCATACATCTAAAAGACTGTGACCTGGTTTTGGGAGAACTACTATAACAGCCTCACGGAGCGTATCAGGAAGCCGCCACTTGCCCTGTGCCTCACTGTAAACCTCCAGGAGCTTGAGCATCAGGACAGCACTAAAGGGGAGGTAGTAGTCTATTGGGAGGCCATCGGTACCTGGTGTTTTACTGCAAGTGACTTGTGTGATAGCTAAATGCTGCTCATCAAACTGGAGAGGGGCATCCAGCTCAGTCATCTGCACCGCGTTGAGCTCAGGGGTGGCAGTTCATGGAGATAATCATGTAAGACAGAGCTTTTGGACCAGGTATCACCAAGTAAAGGGAGCTGTATTAACTGACAAAGGCCAGCAATAATAATTTTACGTGTTAAGAATTGTGCCATCCGCTACATGTATCACATCCAGTGGGGGACATGAGCAGTTGTTGCGCACTAGCCATGCCACCAGCCTACCCACATGATCCCCCTCCCTATGTAATCTGGTAAGATAGTGTTAGAAATCAAGCCATCCCAGATCCTGTTTTAATACTCAATGCCCCCGCAGTAACTGTAATAGGGAAGGCAGCCTAGTAGGGGGCCGTGGTTGGATGGTCTACCAGCTACGCATGTTGTGTTCTTTGGATAGTATTTCCCTGCGTAGTGTTTGCCGGACCACCCTCCCCCCCAGGTGGTGGCAATGCAGTATCCTTGATTCATGATCTATGAGTGTCCCATTCGGTAACCCTCTCAGAGGCCAAGGTGGTGCTGACATCGAAATACTCTTCTATGTGCTCAGCCAGGCCTTCCTGAAAAGGAGGATCAAGGAGTGAGTCGGTCTGGACCACCACCTCCCTGGAGCATTCAGGTGATAATAAGCCGGGGGGCCCGTGGTCCCCTGCACCCTGGGGACCACCGCCCCCCATGGCCAAACGCAATTTATTTGTGGGGGCCGCGTGACCCTCCCCTTCCTCGCTGCCCTGGGGACCATCACCCCCTGGAGCTATGTCCAAGCTGGAATTGGGGCCATGAGCCCCTCCTCTTGGAGCCACAGATTGCTGTGGGGACCGCCACCCCCCTGGGCCTGCACCTGCTATGTCCTGGGGTGCCCACCCCCAGGACATAGCTGTTTCATGTGGCTTGGCTGAAGCTCTGCAGCTGCGGCCAAGCCACAGGAAACACTTTTGGCTGTCAAACAGGTCCCGCTGTCAAAATCCGAAGCTTTCACCTCTTTCACCTGCATGCGTGCAGGGGACAGAGATGAAATGCTTCAGAAAGCACGGAGCTGCTGTCAAAACACCTCTGTGCTAGCTGAAGCAATGGCAGAGTGAGGGAAGCCTTAAGACTTCCCCCTGCAGTGCCAGGTAGCCCGTAAGGGCATTTTATTAAAAACAAATAAATATATGTATATATATATATATATATATATAGATATATATATATATACATAAATATATATATATAGAGAGAGATATAGATATATATATATATACACAAAAAAAATAAAAAGGGAGCGAAGGGGAGCCTTTGAGGACTCCCTTGCGGTCTCAGAAAGCCCATAAACTACAAAAAAAACATAGCTCAATGTGAAAGTCACAGACCTTCACACTGAGCTTTGGGGATTCGAGTCCAGCTGGGCTAATTTCTCTGTCTTATTTTTAATAAAAAATTACTATAGTTTTTTAATAATAATAAATACATTTTTTATTTTAAATCTAACACAAATATCTAATTCTAAGTATATGAGATATTAAATCGTAAAAAAACTCCATCTCTTTCCCTCTCACTTTCTTTCTCTCTCTCTTTCAATCAATTTCTCCCATTCACACATCCATTCAGACACTTACACACCCACTCACTGACCCACTCAGACACTCATCCACCCACTAAAACACTGGTGTATGCACTCTCACACCCACACAGACAATCTGATAGCCACTCTCACCCCCAGATACACCCTCTCACACCTATTCCCACACCCAGAGAAGCCGCAGCCAATTCCTGCTGCACAAGGCCAAAATGTGGTTAGAGGGTGTTGGCAGAGGGGTCAGGCTGCATGCCAGGTCTTACAGGCAACCTCCCCTGCGCACGGGTGAAGGCCGTACATGGTGCAAGTTTGGGTGCTCATAGGGGGTTGGCCTCAGTGCCTGGTCGGAGGCAGTGGTTGGATTAACGTATAGTAATTAAAAAAAAAAAAAAACTAGTGCCTTAAGGTAACTATAACTCATGTCCTCAAACACGCACTGCTAATTACCCCACGAATTACGGCACTCATGCAATCTTTCATAACATTACTGATAATAGCAATGTAATATTTGCACTAAAATGTTTTCCGAAAAACTATGCATTGTGAGGGCACGACTTATATTTACCTTAGGGCAGGAGTTATAGTTACTTGAGGTAACTCTAATTAAAACTAGTGAATTTCTATGGTTTTGTACATTTAAAATGTGAGCCTAACTATAACGTCCCTATAACCTTTAGTTTTTTAAGTGACGAAGATAGATATATAAAGAAATATAACATCACACTGAAGGGGGTCAAAAAAATAACATGAAGAAACAATTGAAGGTATGGTCAAAACACACAGGCATTTAGCAAAATACAAGCAAGGCACAGCAACAATTCACAGCACATCGAAAGAATCACAGGAAATACTACACAAGCCTTTTAGGACTACAACAACGTTTTACTAAAGAACCAGAAGAGAGCACCTACGGAAGAAATCTCAGGAGCAAAACAAGAGCCGTCAAATAAATATTTCTAGCTATCAACTTTCGAGGTAGGGATATAAAGCATTGGAAAAGGGCACATCATTTGTCCCAACATACAATACCAAGAAATTGGAGATAAAAATCAGCTTTCCCAAATGTATCAACTAAGACTGAAATACTGGGGTCTGAGCCAGCTGCACAGGAAGACGGCCTTTCACTGAGAGAGCTCCTGTAATCTGCAACAACATCCTACATATTCCAACATGTACTCATGCTACATAACAGCAGCACACAGTGCTGACTCATCAGTGGTTCGAGAGGAAAGTAAATTAAGATGCAGCGGCTGCTCAGAAGCACAGCAGTGGAGTAGGAGGCCTTTGAGTGGCCACGAATGAGATGGGGCCCAGGAATGGCAGACTCAGGAAATCCACCCTCAATGTACAGGAATTAAGGGGCATGTTTAAGGAATGTGGCGCTGCACCTAGTGCAGCACCACTTTCTTTGCGCCCCTTAGCGTCCTGCTACCGTCACCATGTGTGTGCCACATCTAAGATACGGCACACCATGACGCAGGGTAGGGGGCAATAGCGTAATTTTTATTGACACTATTGATGTACTCTGCAGGAGTATTACCAAAATATTGGTGCTAGTCTGCAGAATACATTGGGGCCCATTATAAATAATGGAAGCCCTATTTTAACGCCTGTTATGAACAGGCCTTTAAAGTGCCATGAAAAATGACCCAAGGAAATCTGTTAGATTTCCTTGCTCTATTCTTCCGGTCCCCCTAACAGGGGAATGCCTCCTTTGCATACATTATGCCTGGTGCAGGCATAATGTAGCGCAAAGGGTTACAAAGTTGCACAATGCATGCATGGCGCCAATTTGTAAATATTGCGCAAGGATTTTGTCCTCATTGGGCCACATTAGTGTAAAAAAAATGACGCTAATGTGGTACAAGGTGGCGCTAGGGGCTTATGAATATGGCCCATACTGTCCTGGTTAAGAGAAGCCTGGCTGCCAGAATGACACAGCAGACTTCTACAGGGAGCCCAAAAACCATCAATTGCTGCAACACAATTTCCATGCATTAAGGCAGAAAACATGCAGGTTCAGGTGCAGGACCCTGCCATGTTGCTGCGATAATATATCCTTTTAAAGGGGCAGCTTGATCAAAGGACAGATGCTCATGCTTGGGAGTTAGGGTTACTATACTCAGGTCCGGTCGTTCCTGATGTTCTTGAGAACTCTTTGCAGCAGTAGTATCAGCAGAAAGACATACAGGAGGCCTGAGCTCCACTTGAGACAAAAAGCATCTCCAAGTGAGAGTCAGCTTTGAAACTTCAGCACACAGAAGATCTGACATTGCACATTCTCTTCTGTGGCACATAGATATAATCAAGGTTTTCCCCAATCTCTGAAGAGACCTTGCACCATGTCCGTATGGAGATGCCAATCGTGATCCGCTAGGCATCAATGGCTGAGTTCATTCGCTCTGGCCCGCCTGATGTTGAACCACCAAGTAAATGTCCTGATGTTCCAGCCATGTCCAGAGATGCAGGGACTCTTGACACAAGGTTCACAACTGCACACCACCCTGTTTGTTGCATTACCACATTGCAGTGGTCTTATCCGTGAACATCTGAGCTAACCGTCCATTGATGGAAGGAAGAAAGGCTTTCAATGGCAGGTTGATGGGGGGCCGAGACTCCACCAGAATTCAGAGTCCTCTGAACTCTACCTCTCCGAGATGGCCACCCCCACCAAGGAGTGATGCATCTGTCACCAAAGTCAGTTCTGGGCGGGGAAGGGAGAGGAGTCTTCTGCTGACCCAATTGCTTTTCATCACCTACCACTGCAGATCTTTTGCAGTTCCCTTCAATATCCAGAACAAGTTGGAAAGATTCCTCTGATGCTGCACCAATTGAGGTTTTAGGTCCCACTGCAGAGCCTGCATATGTCAGCAGGCATTTGTTAACAGCTTGAAGAAGGAGGCCATGAGGCCCAGCAGCCTCAGAGCAGTCTCACCAACATCCAGTGTAGAAGCTGAATAATTGGAATCTTAGCATAAATATACTGGGCTTGCACTCCACAGGATAGTCCTGAAACTGCACTGTGTCCAGAATAGCTCAGATGAAAGGAAGCATCTGAGAGGGAGTCAGGTGTGACTTTGGCATGTTGACAGTAAACCCCAGTGAATACGGATGGTCTGCAATAGTCTGGAAGGGGGAGACAACTGGCTGTGGTGAGTCCAACTTCAACAATCAGCCGTCAAGGCAGGGGAAGACTGGAACCCCAAACCTCTGCAGATGTGCTGCAGCCACGGCCATCACCTTAGTAAACACCCAAGCGGCAATGGTGAAGCCAAAAGGGAGCAGAGCAAACTGTAAATTCTTGTGGCCCACCATGAACCACAGATAAAGCTTGTGGGCAGCAGGACGGGTACATGAAAGTAGGCATCCTGCAAGTCCAGTGCTACCACCCATTCTCTAGGGTCTAGGGTAAATAGAACCTCATCCAACGTGAGTTTCTTGAATTTCTCCGTCTTCAGAAAGAAGTTGAGGGGGCACAAGTCTAAAATAGGGTTGAAGCCTCTGTACTTCTTGGGCACCAGAAAGTAGCAGGAATAGCAACCACAACCTACTTCTGATTTCTGCACCCTCTCAATGGCTCCTCTGGAGAAAAAAAGAGCCTACACTTCCAGATGAAACAGGGAGAGGTGGTCCTCCATCAGCCTGTCTGAGAATGTTGTGATTTTGGCTGCTGGATTTTTAAGAAAGGATGAAGTAACCCACTTGCCCAATGAGGCTGCAAGCTGGGCAGGATATGTCTGATTCTGCCACCAACTGGTTGCCCGTGATGGTAAGAGGGAAATCAGGGGTTTTGAGGCTGGGGCTGCCAGGGGAGTGGTGGACTAGGTAGGCCTCTGGCTGCATTTCCCATAAGGCATGTGGGAGCCACGTCACATCCGCAGCCACAAAGGACTGGAAGCCTGTTGCCCTTAATAGCTGGGCAGGAATGGACGAGGCTGGTAGCCCCTACTGTAGCCACAGAAAGGGCAAAAGGCAGATTCGAGTTGGCGTGGTGCCATAGAGAGACCCTGTGACCAGGCAGTGGCTTGGCTGTCCTTAAAGCACTCCAGCACACATTTGCATATCGCCAATAAGGCTGGAGGCATCTAAGTGCATGTCCATAAGGGATGCTTTGACATCCCTTGAAAATCCAGTAAATCTCAGCTAAGTGTGGCACCTGAGTACCACTGATGACGCAATCACTCTGCCTAGTGAGTCCTTCGACTTCAGCCTGCAGCGAATGGTGAACTTAGTTGCAATAGCCTGGTTCAGTATGGATCTGACCTTGTGGGTATATCAGCCCAATATGTACGTGGTGTTCATTGGCCGCAGTCCAAGGCTGGCAGAAAAGATCATCCTCTTGACAAAGGTATCCAGCATCTTGGATTCACTATCCAGTGGTATTGTAGAGAACATGCAAAGGTTGAATTCAGAGGTGGGGACATGGACAACCAGGCTCTCCAGGGTGGGGTGTTGAGGCCTGTACAACGAGGTTCTCCAGGGTGGTGTACTGGGTGAGGGAAACTGGGTCCCAAGATTGGGACGAGGGCGGCGGGCAATTTCCCTGTGCATAGGAATGCCTGTGCAGGGCTTGGCCCATGCCCCTAGCAGGACATCTGTGAAGGCTTCATTAAAAGGGAGGAGAGGTTCTGTGGGGGCAACTCCTGGCAGAAGCGCCTTTGTCAATACGTTTGTCTTCACTGCCGCGGATGGCATAGTAAGGTCCAGGACCTAAGCCTTCCTTATCACCCATCACGGTAAAGGGCAGACCCCACACCTGCCGCGTGGGAGCAGGGCCTAGAGTGGTGACGTCGCTCCTGCTCTTTGTCCGAGGACTTGGACCGTCATGACAAAGTAGAAGAACGCTTCGACTTCGCTACTCCTCAAGAATCACACTAACCAGCAATCTGCAATTAATTCAGGGGGAGTTTCCAACTCTACTGTATATCAAATGACACTAGGCCCATCATGTATATCCCAGCCATGATTCTATGGGAAGAAGATCTGGGCATACGCAAATGGTCATACTGATGACCCCAACTACAATGTATATCCATGAACTATAGATAAAAACTAGTGCATTTTTACTTTCTGCATAGGGTACATTATACCATGCACTGCCTCATAAAATGGACCCCATCAGACCACATGAATGCTCTCGTTGCCATAGACCACATGCCTGTTTTCTGTATCTGACATCGACCTGTCCACGTATTCAGAAATTTTGGGAGGAAGTATTCGACACAGTTATGCAGATAGCAGGGGTGCCGATTGGAAGATCCCCAGATGTGGGTGTTCTCTGGATATATGAAGAAAGTGCCTATGTGAGTGTGGAAAATTACTGCACTATTGATACTATTCATTAAGAGGAAGACAGAAACGCATTGGATGTAGGGGCCAACAATACAGAAGTGGTTTTGAAGGCTTGTCACTGTGAATGCAGAAATATTCGAATAATTGCAGCCACTGAAATCCAGACCACATGATATATTGGCCCCAAATAGGGTTTATCTCGATCAGAATATCCCACACTGACACAGGGAATGATAGGCCTGTAAACACTATGGCATACTTCCAGACGTTTTTCAAGTGACGTTAAAAATTACCAAAATAATGTGTAGTGATAATACCTACAAAAAGTTTTTTATTGGAATGTACTACAGGGAAGTCTGTACAGCTATCTTTTTCAAGATCTATGCTGATAAAATGTGTAAGGAAATGCCTCTTTTTATTTAGTCACCTCCCACAGTTTGGACTGATGCTGCTCGTTTTTTTATTCTGATAGTGCACTTAGTTCTGCTAATCACACTTCACTGCCTGTGCCTTGACCTTACACTCTGTATGTTTGACATAAGCAAATTTACTTGTAAATCCCTAGAATATGGTAATCAGGGCCTGTAAATTGAAGAGACACCCGTGGGACTGCAGCACTGTTTGCACTGCCCTGGGTGTGACAAAAGTAAAATATGGTTCAGAGTCTGCCACTGCAGACTGGAAGGACAGCTTTGCCATTTCAAGTCATGGCAAAGTCAAGTCCTCCATTTTTAATGTACATAGGCCACAACTAATAGTAATAAAATAATAGTGAATTTTAGAAAGCACAAAGCTACTTCAAAAGAAGTGTTCTAGCGCCAAGGACCAGACCTCCACAAGTCAAGAACACATCAGGTATCTCAAGGTTAGCTGAATCTAAATAGCAAAGTTTTTGTTTTTTCCTAAAGAGAGAGAGTCACACGTTCCCTGACGGACTGAAAGGGGAAGAAATTTCCACAGTTTGGGCTCTAAGTACCTAAAGGAGCTGCCACCAATGCA
This sequence comes from Pleurodeles waltl, assembly GCF_031143425.1. Lineage (NCBI taxonomy): Eukaryota > Metazoa > Chordata > Amphibia > Caudata > Salamandridae > Pleurodeles > Pleurodeles waltl. The sequence goes on along the minus strand of NC_090445.1, from coordinate 1,571,923,035 downwards.
AGCTCTCTTCACTTTGGGAATACTAGCCAGCATGGCATCCCCAGATCTTAGGTTCCTAGATGGTACGTAGGGTTTGATAAGAGATTGGAGGTACCATGTGCCTTTGTTGGCAATTGCATATTGCAGTAACATAGGGCTTTGAAAGAGAATCTCTGCTTCAGTGGTAGCCAATACAGCTTCTCGAGCATGGCCCTGATAGAGGCACATTTTGGAAGATTCAACAGAAGGCATGCCACAGCTTTCGGCATTCATTGAAGTCTATTTGTACAAGACTGAGACCCCTGAAGTTCAGAACATTACAGTAATCAAGCCTGGACATAATCAGGGCTTGAACTACTGTTTTTTTGCTGACTCTGGCAAGAAGTTGAAGATTTTCTTTGGAGTCTTGAGGAGCCCAAAACATTTTCCTACAAGTGTGATGATTTGGGCCACCAAGCGGAGGACCCGATGTCAGGTTGATTGCCTAAGGTCATTACCTCAGTCTTACCAGAATTTAGCATGAGACAGTTCAAGTCCATCCACTTGGCAACCTCCACAAGGCACAGGAATAGAGAGCAGGCCATATAGGAGGAGTTTTGTGAAAGAGTAATGATGAGCTGAGTGTCATCGGCATATGAGATGATGGTAAACCCACAGCATTCGTTGACCTCAGCTAAGGGGCACACGTAAATATTAAAAAGGGTTAGGCTCAAGAAAGAGCCCTGCAGCATTCCTTGCTGCAAAGGAATCACTTTTGACTGAAAAAGTTTTTGAGGCACCTGAAAGGTGCGCTCCTGCAGGAAAGAAGCAACCCACCTCAAAGCTTTAGGGCCTACGCCACAGTTCCAAAGTCTTTCAATCAGGATGTTATGTAACAGTGTTGAATGTGGCACTGAGATCCAGCAATAGTAACACTGCAGAATCACCAGCATTCAAAATTTGATGGATTGATTCTGTAGCAAGCAGCAAGGCTGACATAAGTGGGGTGAAAACCCAACTAAGTAATATGAAGCAGATCATGGGCTTCAATATAGATAAAAAGCTGCTTACTGACATACTTCTCAGTGGCATTAAAGAAAAGTGGAAGCAGCTAGAGAGGCCAATAGCATTTGGGCTTGGTGGGGTCTATCAAAGGCTTTTTAAGGAGTTGGACCACCATGGCTTGCCTCCACCACTGGGAACCCGGCCTGAGGCCAAGGAGCTGTTAAGCAGCCCACGAAGTACATGATGGACAACCTCCAGGCCCTGCTCTAAAATGGCAGGGGACTCTGGGTCACATGGGGAGCCAGAATTAACTGAAGTATAAAGCAGAGTCAACTCCTCAGTTTCGATGGACTTAAAATTCAGCAGCCTAGAGCCGTGATCAGAAGGATTGAACCAGGTACTTAAACAAGGAGGGTTTCTGGTCTTCGCAGGAAAGGAGGCATAATTGCCACCTTTTCAGAAAAAAACTTGAGCTTAGGCAATACAGCCCTCCCCTGATGTCGAAGTAGAGGATGAGACTAGAGACAGCGAGGAAAGCAGGCATGGAAAGCAGGCATGGAAAGCCCTAAAACAGGTTACTGTATATTATAAAGTGTAACATGTGTTTTGCATGTTCCAACACTTTACTGTGAAAATGACTAGTAGTCTCATTGTTGAATGCAGAGTGGTAGGCAGCCGCAGCAGTCCAACTAACTTCTGACTAGGGCTAATAAAGTTGACACTGTAAGGTATCAAACAACTGTTTACATTAAGCCCAACTTGATGCCAAAATCCAAAATTAATGTAAGCTGTTGCAATGTGAAATGTTTACAAAGTTGCCACTTTGTTGCCCTAAATCCCCTGTGCCTGTCCACAGTTGCAGGCACAGGGGGTCTGTCACATAGACAGCTTTCTGCCCTCATGGGAAGACATGCAAATGACTTCTAGGAACAAAGACAATAGCAACCTGTGCGGGAGAGAGGTGTTACTTCTCCCTGGCAGGAAGGCAGTTGGGTGTTGGCCTAAAAGGCAAGTTTCAAAGGTGAAGCCGCCTTTGCTCTTCAAAGTTGGCCTCACCTTTGACAAGCAAATGGGGAACATTTGGGAGTGGAGCTGCCCTATTGTTTTGGTACACAGGCTGGCACTCAGGAAGGAGAGGGGAAACCAGTTGTCAAACCGGTTTCCCTGGGGCATGTAGCCCGATTGGTAGCCACACCTCTGGGTTGGACTAGGCAGCTCTGGATGCCAAGAAAGGGGTTCTGCCATGTTGGAAGTGGGCAGAATGGTGCAACCTGGGATAGCCAGATGCCATACTTTGCAGGAAGTGGACAACAGGAGGGAGGGGACCTGGCAGTCCAATTGCCACCCCCTGCATTCTCCCCTGAGGGCATTTTCTGAGCATAAAAAGGGTGTTCACTGGGACTCAGAACTCAGATCTCGATAAACAGGAGAACTGGACCAAAGCAGGACTTCCCTGCTGCTCTGAGGAACAGGCAAAGAGAGGCTGCACGAGTGCAGACTGCACCTGCTGAACCTAATAGTTAGCAAAGGAGAAAGGACTGTGCCTACTGTGTCCTACTCATGAAGAAGTTGTCTCTGGAGCCTAGTCGAAACAAGGGACTTCAAAGGTCAGTTGGCTCACCTCCTGCTTGCAGTACCAGGGTACAACAGTTGAAGAAGCCTGCTGGAGCAAGTTGGTAGCCCAGGTCTTCTTATTGTCACCATTCACTGCTGTGCAGTACCAGAGATCGGGACCCGTCGCTCAAAATTGCATCTAAGTTTACTGGGCTCAGAAGAGCCATCAGAGTGCAGCTTGGTTGCCCAGAAGCAGAGTTATCGCCCAGGGAAGGATTTGGCTATAACCGCAACACTGGGCAACTGGACAGAGGCCTTCAGGGACATTGACTCTTGTGGTCAGGACTGCCTCATCAACCTTGTGGATCAAGGAGTAGCCACAGAAAGACCCCCATTGACTGCATCACATACGCAGCATCTTTGAGCATCTTCAGTATCTATTGCAAATGGATAGAAGTGCCTGGAACTTACTGAAGACTCTTTCTTCCTCAGAGGTAAATGTTTCTGAGGACCCTGATGGTCTCCCGACTGGCTCCCTGCCAGAGTTGGTCACCTAAAGTAACTAAAAGTAACCGCACTGATACTTACCTACGTTTTTCCTGAAAATGTTTCTCTGTGTCAAATTTTTTAATTTGTCAATGCTTGGTCACGGTTCGGTGAAAAAGTGCACATTTACTATACCTTGTAATTGCTTTATCTCCAGAACCCTCTGGTGGATCCTTTTTGTTATGGTGTCTAAAAATACAAAACTGTTAAATTAGAGTGTCTTGTGTAATTCTTCTTCAGTTGCTTTGGTGCTGTTTAAATGCTTAACACTTGTTGATTTGTGTAAGCCTGATTGCTCAAAGTCACAGCTACTCAGAGTTGAGCTTAAGGTTTAACAATTGAAACCTACTGGTTCTGAAGTGGTTAGTAAGTATATTACATGGTGAAGTTGCACCCCATTTCCTCACACAACGTATGTTATTTGTATTGTTATATGAATGAAAGACAAAAAAAGCTCAAACACATTTTCTCCAGATAGGAAACATCACAATAATTAGAAAGGTAAAACATATAAAATTCAAATAAAAATCCAAGTTCATATCACCCGTCAGCAATAATTTGTTAGAAGTGTCTGTAAGCAAAACAACAGGCAGAGCAATTTATCTGGTAAAAAACAAATGTCTTTACAGAAAAGAGAAAGTGGTCACCAAAATGGCTGATAAAGGAGATTATTATAAGGGATATTCAATTCTACAAGGAGAAACAAGAACTTTTTAGTTGCTCACCCACCTACTAAAATTGGAACAAACACCCACAGAGAAAGTAATCACAAACTTCCTTAAAAAAGAGCACCCAAAGGTACCCTATATTTATTTATTGCCAAAGGTGCACATAGATTTGTACAACCCACCAATGGGCACTAAAATATCAGCAAAAACAAAACTTTCTTGCATTGACCACTGGAGAATTATCTTGTGATGTAATGTAATGTAAGGTAGATTTGTAGAGCGCTGCTTGTCACCCGTGAGGGTATCCAGGCACTGATCTTGATTGTATACTACAACTTAAAGTCAAATTTACGCCCTGGTCTGTGAAAGGCACAGGGATTTTGTAAAGAAAACTACAATCAAGTGAACAGCCTATATCTTAAGCACAATAGACATCATCTGACCTTCTCACTTTACACCTCTCTTCCACACCCTGGAGGCAATGAAGCAGTTAAAAGGGCACTATTAATATATATTTCCTTTAGAACTATTGCATTTTTCCTAAATCACAACGTTTTCTGTGATGATGATAAGGACTGGTTTCCTACCTGTAATCCTAGTTCTCTCTCGGGGAATCTCCATTGAAGTCATAAGCACTGAAAAATCCTTCCCAGATGTTGGGATCCCAGAGCGCTTCTTTACAATATGTCTTCTTAAGTGTAGATGTTCGCCTTTCTTAAATAAGGCCTGGAGAAACACTTAAGACATTAATGGTTTGCAGCCTATAAGTAAGGCTACATTGGCTAATTGCTTCAGTTTGCATTTTAAAAAGGGTAATAAATATATTTAAAAATCAGGCAAATTAATTAAAATTGTGATATTTGGCTTCTTAAATCTCTTTCACAAACCCTTTTTAAAAGGAGGAAGATGAAGGAGGAGAGGACAATGTACCCTCATAGGATGCCATTATGTAGTTGTGAAAAGAGCATCTGTGCATTTTAGGGTCTTGAGCCCACCAGTATCCCATCATGCCCAGCAGGTGACAGTTGCCTCCATTGTTTTTACAGAGACAGTGGCAGCATTAGGTAGGAAAATTGTCTAATAATCACATGTGTTACACCCACCTGGGAGGAGGATGGGTTGTTTATGGCTTCAATGGAAATTCCCCTGATAGAGAGCTAGGATTACATTCTTTCCTTTGCTGGGATCTCCATTGATAGTCATAAGCACTGAATACAGTAGCAAGCCCATCCCCACAAACTGAGGTGGAAAGGAAACAGAGACAACAATAGTCCAGATTAAGCAAATACATTTCTCAGGGTGTGTTGGCCTGCGTGAGTATCTGTTCTACCAGTTGAGTCCAAACCACAGTGTTTGGTAAAAGTGTGAACAGATATCCACATAGCTGCTTTACAAATTTCAGCAGTTGGTATACTCATCATTAAAGCAGCTGTAGCTGCTTTCTCTCTGGTGGAATGAGCTTTAGGTCTAACAGAGAGAACTTTATTTGCCTTCTGGTAGCATAACAGAATGCAAGACACTATATATTGCGATATACACTGTTTAGACATGGCTAAATCTGTAAGGACTGGTCCACAGTTTACTAACAATTGATCTGACTTGTGGATATTTTTTGTTCTGTGCAGATAACATTTTAAGACTTGCCTGATGTCTTTTAGCTGGTGTAGAAGGATGCTGAATGAAATTAGGCAAAGAAATGGACTGATTAATGTGGAAATCCAAATAACTTTAGGTAAGGATTTTGGATGAGTCCTCCTAACGACCCTACTACTATGCAACACTGTGTATAGTTCATGAGAACATAACACCTGAATCTCACTAACCCTACGTGCTGACGTGGTAGCTAGTAAGAAAGTAGCTTTCCAAGAGAGGTGTTGCAATGAGGATTTCTGAATGGGCTCAAAAGGGGCCTGCATGAGACATGAAAGGACTATGTTCAACTCACACTTTCATGAAATGCTTCAGAAAGCAAGGAGCTGCTGTCAAAACACCTCTGTGCTAGCTGAAGCAATGGCAGAGTGAGGGAAGCCTTAAGACTTCCCCCTGCAGTGCCAGGTAGCCCGTAAGGGCATTTTATTAAAAACAAATAAATATATGTATATATATATATATATATATATAGATATATATATATATACATAAATATATATATATAGAGAGAGATATAGATATATATAGATATACACAAAAAAAATAAAAAGGGAGCGAAGGGGAGCCTTTGAGGACTCCCTTGCGGTCTCAGAAAGCCCATAAACGACAAAAAAAACATAGCTCAATGTGAAAGTCACAGACCTTCACACTGAGCTTTGGGGATTCGAGTCCAGCTGGGCTAATTTCTCTGTCTTATTTTTAATAAAAAATTACTATAGTTTTTTAATAATAATAAATACATTTTTTATTTTAAATCTAACACAAATATCTAATTCTAAGTATATGAGATATTAAATCGTAAAAAAACTCCATCTCTTTCCCTCTCACTTTCTTTCTCTTTCTGTCTCTCTTTCAATCAATTTCTCCCATTCACACATCCATTCAGACACTTACACACCCACTCACTGACCCACTCAGACACTCATGCACCCACTAAAACACTGGTGTATGCACTCTCACACCCACACAGACAATCTGATAGCCACTCTCACCCCCAGATACACCCTCTCACACCTATTCCCACACCCAGAGAACCCGCATCCAATTCCTGCTGCACAAGGCCAAAATGTGGTTAGAGGGTGTTGGCAGAGGGGTCAGGCTGCATGCCAGGTCTTACAGGCAACCTCCCCTGCGCACGGGTGAAGGCCGTACATGGTGCAAGTTTGGGTGCTCATAGGGGGTTGGCCTCAGTGCCTGGTCGGAGGCAGTGGTTGGATTAACGTATAGTAATTAAAAAAAAAAAAAAACTAGTGCCTTAAGGTAACTATAACTCATGTCCTCAAACACGCACTGCTAATTACCCCACGAATTACGGCACTCATGCAATCTTTCATAACATTACTGATAATAGCAATGTAATATTTGCACTAAAATGTTTTCCGAAAAACTATGCATTGTGAGGGCACGACTTATATTTACCTTAGGGCAGGAGTTATAGTTACTTGAGGTAACTCTAATTAAAACTAGTGAATTTCTATGGTTTTGTACATTTAAAATGTGAGCCTAACTATAACGTCCCTATAACCTTTAGTTTTTTAAGTGACGAAGATAGATATATAAAGAAATATAACATCACACTGAAGGGGATCAAAAAAATAACATGAAGAAACAATTGAAGGTATGGTCAAAACACACAGGCATTTAGCAAAATACAAGCAAGGCACAGCAACAATTCACAGCACATCGAAAGAATCACAGGAAATACTACACAAGCCTTTTAGGACTACAACAACGTTTTACTAAAGAACCAGAAGAGAGCACCTACGGAAGAAATCTCAGGAGCAAAACAAGAGCCGTCAAATAAATATTTCTAGCTATCAACTTTCGAGGTAGGGATATAAAGCATTGGAAAAGGGCACATCATTTGTCTCAACATACAATACCAAGAAATTGGAGATAAAAATCAGCTTCCCAAATGTATCAACTAAGACTGAAACACTGGGGTCTGAGCCAGCTGCACAGGAAGACGGCCTTTCACTGAGAGAGCTCCTGTAATCTGCAACAACATCCTACATATTCCAACATGTACTCATGCTACATAACAGCAGCACACAGTGCTGACTCATCAGTGGTTCGAGAGGAAAGTAAATTAAGATGCAGCGGCTGCTCAGAAGCACAGCAGTGGAGTAGGAGGCCTTTGAGTGGCCACGAATGAGATGGGGCCCAGGAATGGCAGACTCAGGAAATCCACCCTCAATGTACAGGAATTAAGGGGCATGTTTAAGGAATGTGGCGCTGCACCTAGTGCAGCACCACTTTCTTTGCGCCCCTTAGCGTCCTGCTACCGTCACCATGTGTGTGCCACATCTAAGATACGGCACACCATGACGCAGGGTAGGGGGCAATAGCGTAATTTTTATTGACACTATTGATGTACTCTGCAGGAGTATTACCAAAATATTGGTGCTAGTCTGCAGAATACATTGGGGCCCATTATAAATAATGGAAGCCCTATTTTAACGCCTGTTATGAACAGGCCTTTAAAGTGCCATGAAAAATGACCCAAGGAAATCTGTTAGATTTCCTTGCTCTATTCTTCCGGTCCCCCTAACAGGGGAATGCCTCCTTTGCATACATTATGCCTGGTGCAGGCATAATGTAGCGCAAAGGGTTACAAAGTTGCACAATGCATGCATGGCGCCAATTTGTAAATATTGCGCAAGGATTTTGTCCTCATTGGGCCACATTAGTGTAAAAAAAATGACGCTAATGTGGTACAAGGTGGCGCTAGGGGCTTATGAATATGGCCCATACTGTCCTGGTTAAGAGAAGCCTGGCTGCCAGAATGACACAGCAGACTTCTACAGGGAGCCCAAAAACCATCAATTGCTGCAACACAATTTCCATGCATTAAGGCAGAAAACATGCAGGTTCAGGTGCAGGACCCTGCCATGTTGCTGCGATAATATATCCTTTTAAAGGGGCAGCTTGATCAAAGGACAGATGCTCATGCTTGGGAGTTAGGGTTACTATACTCAGGTCCAGTCGTTCCTGATGTTCTTGAGAACTCTTGGCAGCAGTAGTATCAGCAGAAAGACATACAGGAGGCCTGAGCTCCACTTGAGACAAAAAGCATCTCCAAGTGAGAGTCAGCTTTGAAACTTCAGCACACAGAAGATCTGACATTGCACATTCTCTTCTGTGGCACATAGATATAATCAAGGTTTTCCCCAATCTCTGAAGAGACCTTGCACCATGTCCGTATGGAGATGCCAATCGTGATCCGCTAGGCATCAATGGCTGAGTTCATTCGCTCTGGCCCGCCTGATGTTGAACCACCAAGTAAATGTCCTGATGTTCCAGCCATGTCCAGAGATGCAGGGACTCTTGACACAAGGTTCACAACTGCACACCACCCTGTTTGTTGCATTACCACATTGCAGTGGTCTTATCCGTGAACATCTGAGCTAACCGTCCATTGATGGAAGGAAGAAAGGCTTTCAATGGCAGGTTGATGGGGGGCCGAGACTCCACCAGAATTCAGAGTCCTCTGAACTCTACCTCTCCGAGATGGCCACCCCCACCAAGGAGTGATGCATCTGTCACCAAAGTCAGTTCTGGGCGGGGAAGGGAGAGGAGTCTTCTGCTGACCCAATTGCTTTTCATCACCTACCACTGCAGATCTTTTGCAGTTCCCTTCAATATCCAGAACAAGTTGGAAAGATTCCTCTGATGCTGCACCAATTGAGGTTTTAGGTCCCACTGCAGAGGCTGCATATGTCAGCAGGCATTTGTTAACAGCAGGAAGAAGGAGGCCATGAGGCCCAGCAGCCTCAGAGCAGTCTCACCAACATCCAGTGTAGAAGCTGAATAATTGGAATCTTAGCATAAATATACTGGGCTTGCACTCCACAGGATAGTCCTGAAACTGCACTGTGTCCAGAATAGCTCAGATGAAAGGAAGCATCTGAGAGGGAGTCAGGTGTGACTTTGGCATGTTGACAGTAAACCCCAGTGAATACGGATGGTCTGCAATAGTCTGGAAGGGGGAGACAACTGGCTGTGGTGAGTCCAACTTCAACAATCAGCCGTCAAGGCAGGGGAAGACTGGAACCCCCAACCTCTGCAGATGTGCTGCAGCCACGGCCATCACCTTAGTAAACACCCAAGCGGCAATGGTGAAGCCAAAAGGGAGCAGAGCAAACTGTAAATTCTTGTGGCCCACCATGAACCACAGATAAAGCTTGTGGGCAGCAGGACGGGTACATGAAAGTAGGCATCCTGCAAGTCCAGTGCTACCACCCATTCTCTAGGGTCTAGGGTAAATAGAACCTCATCCAACGTGAGTTTCTTGAATTTCTCCGTCTTCAGAAAGAAGTTGAGGGGGCACAAGTCTAAAATAGGGTTGAAGCCTCTGTACTTCTTGGGCACCAGAAAGTAGCAGGAATAGCAACCACAACCTACTTCTGATTTCTGCACCCTCTCAATGGCTCCTCTGGCCAAAAGAGCCTACACTTCCAGATGAAACAGGGAGAGGTGGTCCTCCATCAGCCTGTCTGAGAATGTTGTGATTTTGGCTGCTGGATTTTTAAGAAAGGATGAAGTAACCCACTTGCCCAATGAGGCTGCAAGCTGGGCAGGATATGTCTGATTCTGCCACCAACTGGTTGCCCGTGATGGTAAGAGGGCAATCAGGGGTTTTGAGGCTGGGGCTGCCAGGGGAGTGGTGGACTAGGTAGGCCTCTGGCTGCATTTCCCATAAGGCATGTGGGAGCCACGTCACATCCGCAGCCACAAAGGACTGGAAGCCTGTTGCCCTTAATAGCTGGGCAGGAATGGACGAGGCTGGTAGCCCCTACTGTAGCCACAGAAAGGGCAAAAGGCAGATTCGAGTTGGCGTGGTGCCATAGAGATACCCTGTGACCAGGCAGTGGCTTGGCTGTCCTTAAAGCACTCCAGCACACATTTGCATATCGCCAATAAAGCGGGAGGCATCTAAGTGCATGTCCATAAGGGATGCTTTGACATCCCTTGAAAATCCAGTAAATCTCAGCTAAGTGTGGCACCTGAGTACCACTGATGACGCAATCATTCTGCCTAGTGAGTCCTTCGACTTCAGCCTGCAGCGAATGGTGAACTTAGTTGCAATAGCCTGGTTCAGTATGGATCTGACCTTGTGGGTATATCAGCCCAATATGTACGTGGTGTTCATTGGCCGCAGTCCAAGGCTGGCAGAAAAGATCATCCTCTTGACAAAGGTATCCAGCATCTTGGATTCACTATCCAGTGGTATTGTAGAGAACATGCAAAGGTTGAATTCAGAGTTGGGGACCTGGACAACCAGGCTCTCCAGGGTGGGGTGTTGAGGCCTGTACAACGAGGTTCTCCAGGGTGGTGTACTGGGTGAGGGAAACTGGGTCCCAAGATTGGGACGAGGGCGGCGGGCAATTTCCCTGTGCATAGGAATGCCTGTGCAGGGCTTGGCCCATGCCCCTAGCAGGACATCTGTGAAGGCTTCATTAAAAGGGAGGAGAGGTTCTGTGGGGGCAACTCCTGGCAGAAGCGCCTTTGTCAATACGTTTGTCTTCACTGCCGCGGATGGCATAGTAAGGTCCAGGACCTAAGCCTTCCTTATCACCCATCACGGTAAAGGGCAGACCCCACACCTGCCGCGTGGGAGCAGGGCCTAGAGTGGTGACGTCGCTCCTGCTCTTTGTCCGAGGACTTGGACCGTCATGACAAAGTAGAAGAACGCTTCGACTTCGCTACTCCTCAAGAATCACACTAACCAGCAATCTGCAATTAATTCAGGGGGAGTTTCCAACTCTACTGTATATCAAATGACACTAGGCCCATCATGTATATCCCAGCCATGATTCTATGGGAAGAAGATCTGGGCATACGCAAATGGTCATACTGATGACCCCAACTACAATGTATATCCATGAACTATAGATAAAAACTAGTGCATTTTTACTTTCTGCATAGGGTACATTATACCATGCACTGCCTCATAAAATGGACCCCATCAGACCACATGAATGCTCTCGTTGCCATAGACCACATGCCTGTTTTCTGTATCTGACATCGACCTGTCCACGTATTCAGAAATTTTGGGAGGAAGTATTCGACACAGTTATGCAGATAGCAGGGGTGCCGATTGGAAGATCCCCAGATGTGGGTGTTCTCTGGATATATGAAGAAAGTGCCTATGTGAGTGTGGAAAATTACTGCACTATTGATACTATTCATTAAGAGGAAGACAGAAACGCATTGGATGTAGGGGCCAACAATACAGAAGTGGTTTTGAAGGCTTGTCACTGTGAATGCAGAAATATTCGAATAATTGCAGCCACTGAAATCCAGACCACATGATATATTGGCCCCAAATAGGGTTTATCTCGATCAGAATATCCCACACTGACACAGGGAATGATAGGCCTGTAAACACTATGGCATACTTCCAGACGTTTTTCAAGTGACGTTAAAAATTACCAAAATAATGTGTAGTGATAATACCTACAAAAAGTTTTTTATTGGAATGTACTACAGGGAAGTCTGTACAGCTATCTTTTTCAAGATCTATGCTGATAAAATGTGTAAGGAAATGCCTCTTTTTATTTAGTCACCTCCCACAGTTTGGACTGATGCTGCTCGTTTTTTTATTCTGATAGTGCACTTAGTTCTGCTAATCACACTTCACTGCCTGTGCCTTGACCTTACACTCTGTATGTTTGACATAAGCAAATTTACTTGTAAATCCCTAGAATATGGTAATCAGGGCCTGTAAATTGAAGAGACACCCGTGGGACTGCAGCACTGTTTGCACTGCCCTGGGTGTGACAAAAGTAAAATATGGTTCAGAGTCTGCCACTGCAGACTGGAAGGACAGCTTTGCCATTTCAAGTCATGGCAAAGTCAAGTCCTCCATTTTTAATGTACATAGGCCACAACTAATAGTAATAAAATAATAGTGAATTTTAGAAAGCACAAAGCTACTTCAAAAGAAGTGTTCTAGCGCCAAGGACCAGACCTCCACAAGTCAAGAACACATCAGGTATCTCAAGGTTAGCTGAATCTAAATAGCAAAGTTTTTGTTTTTTCCTAAAGAGAGAGAGTCACACGTTCCCTGACGGACTGAAAGGGGAAGAAATTTCCACAGTTTGGGCTCTAAGTACCTAAAGGAGCTGCCACCAATGCAAGCTCTCTTCACTTTGGGAATACTAGCCAGCATGGCATCCCCAGATCTTAGGTTCCTAGATGGTACGTAGGGTTTGATAAGAGATTGGAGGTACCATGTGCCTTTGTTGGCAATTGCATATTGCAGTAACATAGGGCTTTGAAAGAGAATCTCTGCTTCAGTGGTAGCCAATACAGCTTCTCGAGCATGGCCCTGATAGAGGCACATTTTGGAAGATTCAACAGAAGGCATGCCACAGCTTTCGGCATTCATTGAAGTCTATTTGTACAAGACTGAGACCCCTGAAGTTCAGAACATTACAGTAATCAAGCCTGGACATAATCAGGGCTTGAACTACTGTTTTTTTGCTGACTCTGGCAAGAAGTTGAAGATTTTCTTTGGAGTCTTGAGGAGCCCAAAACATTTTCCTACAAGTGTGATGATTTGGGCCACCAAGCGGTGGACCCGATGTCAGGTTGATTGCCTAAGGTCATTACCTCAGTCTTACCAGAATTTAGCATGAGACAGTTCAAGTCCATCCACTTGGCAACCTCCACAAGGCACAGGAATAGAGAGCAGGCCATATAGGAGGAGTTTTGTGAAAGAGTAATGATGAGCTGAGTGTCATCGGCATATGAGATGATGGTAAACCCACAGCATTCGTTGACCTCAGCTAAGGGGCACACGTAAATATTAAAAAGGGTTAGGCTCAAGAAAGAGCCCTGCAGCATTCCTTGCTGCAAAGGAATCACTTTTGACTGAAAAAGTTTTTGAGGCACCTGAAAGGTGCGCTCCTGCAGGAAAGAAGCAACCCACCTCAAAGCTTTAGGGCCTACGCCACAGTTCCAAAGTCTTTCAATCAGGATGTTATGTAACAGTGTTGAATGTGGCACTGAGATCCAGCAATAGTAACACTGCAGAATCACCAGCATTCAAAATTTGATGGATTGATTCTGTAGCAAGCAGCAAGGCTGACATAAGTGGGGTGAAAACCCAACTAAGTAATATGAAGCAGATCATGGGCTTCAATATAGATAAAAAGCTGCTTACTGACATACTTCTCAGTGGCATTAAAGAAAAGTGGAAGCAGCTAGAGAGGCCAATAGCATTTGGGCTTGGTGGGGTCTATCAAAGGCTTTTTAAGGAGTTGGACCACCATGGCTTGCCTCCACCACTGGGAACCCGGCCTGAGGCCAAGGAGCTGTTAAGCAGCCCACGAAGTACATGATGGACAACCTCCAGGCCCTGCTCTAAAATGGCAGGGGACTCTGGGTCACATGGGGAGCCAGAATTAACTGAAGTATAAAGCAGAGTCAACTCCTCAGTTTCGATGGACTTAAAATTCAGCAGCCTAGAGCCGTGATCAGAAGGATTGAACCAGGTACTTAAACAAGGAGGGTTTCTGGTCTTCGCAGGAAAGGAGGCATAATTGCCACCTTTTCAGAAAAAAACTTGAGCTTAGGCAATACAGCCCTCCCCTGATGTCGAAGTAGAGGATGAGACTAGAGACAGCGAGGAAAGCAGGCATGGAAAGCCCTAAAACAGGTTACTGTATATTATAAAGTGTAACATGTGTTTTGCATGTTCCAACACTTTACTGTGAAAATGACTAGTAGTCTCATTGTTGAATGCAGAGTGGTAGGCAGCCGCAGCAGTCCAACTAACTTCTGACTAGGGCTAATAAAGTTGACACTGTAAGGTATCAAACAACTGTTTACATTAAGCCCAACTTGATGCCAAAATCCAAAATTAATGTAAGCTGTTGCAATGTGAAATGTTTACAAAGTTGCCACTTTGTTGCCCTAAATCCCCTGTGCCTGTCCACAGTTGCAGGCACAGGGGGTCTGTCACATAGACAGCTTTCTGCCCTCATGGGAAGACATGCAAATGACTTCTAGGAACAAAGACAATAGCAACCTGTGCGGGAGAGAGGTGTTACTTCTCCCTGGCAGGAAGGCAGTTGGGTGTTGGCCTAAAAGGCAAGTTTCAAAGGTGAAGCCGCCTTTGCTCTTCAAAGTTGGCCTCACCTTTGACAAGCAAATGGGGAACATTTGGGAGTGGAGCTGCCCTATTGTTTTGGTACACAGGCTGGCACTCAGGAAGGAGAGGGGAAACCAGTTGTCAAACCGGTTTCCCTGGGGCATGTAGCCCGATTGGTAGCCACACCTCTGGGTTGGACTAGGCAGCTCTGGATGCCAAGAAAGGGGTTCTGCCATGTTGGAAGTGGGCAGAATGGTGCAACCTGGGATAGCCAGATGCCATACTTTGCAGGAAGTGGACAACAGGAGGGAGGGGACCTGGCAGTCCAATTGCCACCCCCTGCATTCTCCCCTGAGGGCATTTTCTGAGCATAAAAAGGGTGTTCACTGGGACTCAGAACTCAGATCTCGATAAACAGGAGAACTGGACCAAAGCGGGACTTCCCTGCTGCTCTGAGGAACAGGCAAAGAGAGGCTGCACGAGTGCAGACTGCACCTGCTGAACCTAATAGTTAGCAAAGGAGAAAGGACTGTGCCTACTGTGTCCTACTCATGAAGAAGTTGTCTCTGGAGCCTAGTCGAAACAAGGGACTTCAAAGGTCAGTTGGCTCACCTCCTGCTTGCAGTACCAGGGTACAACAGTTGAAGAAGCCTGCTGGAGCAAGTTGGTAGCCCAGGTCTTCTTATTGTCACCATTCACTGCTGTGCAGTACCAGAGATCGGGACCCGTCGCTCAAAATTGCATCTAAGTTTACTGGGCTCAGAAGAGCCATCAGAGTGCAGCTTGGTTGCCCAGAAGCAGAGTTATCGCCCAGGGAAGGATTTGGCTATAACCGCAACACTGGGCAACTGGACAGAGGCCTTCAGGGACATTGACTCTTGTGGTCAGGACTGCCTCATCAACCTTGTGGATCAAGGAGTAGCCACAGAAAGACCCCCATTGACTGCATCACATACGCAGCATCTTTGAGCATCTTCTATCTTCAGTATCTATTGCAAATGGATAGAAGTGCCTGGAACTTACTGAAGACTCTTTCTTCCTCAGAGGTAAATGTTTCTGAGGACCCTGATGGTCTCCCGACTGGCTCCCTGCCAGAGTTGGTCACCTAAAGTAACTAAAAGTAACCGCACTGATACTTACCTACGTTTTTCCTGAAAATGTTTCTCTGTGTCAAATTTTTTAATTTGTCAATGCTTGGTCACGGTTCGGTGAAAAAGTGCACATTTACTATACCTTGTAATTGCTTTATCTCCAGAACCCTCTGGTGGATCCTTTTTGTTATGGTGTCTAAAAATACAAAACTGTTAAATTAGAGTGTCTTGTGTAATTCTTCTTCAGTTGCTTTGGTGCTGTTTAAATGCTTAACACTTGTTGATTTGTGTAAGCCTGATTGCTCAAAGTCACAGCTACTCAGAGTTGAGCTTAAGGTTTAACAATTGAAACCTACTGGTTCTGAAGTGGTTAGTAAGTATATTACATGGTGAAGTTGCACCCCATTTCCTCACACAACGTATGTTATTTGTATTGTTATATGAATGAAAGACAAAAAAAGCTCAAACACATTTTCTCCAGATAGGAAACATCACAATAATTAGAAAGGTAAAACATATAAAATTCAAATAAAAATCCAAGTTCATATCACCCGTCAGCAATAATTTGTTAGAAGTGTCTGTAAGCAAAACAACAGGCAGAGCAATTTATCTGGTAAAAAACAAATGTCTTTACAGAAAAGAGAAAGTGGTCACCAAAATGGCTGATAAAGGAGATTATTATAAGGGATATTCAATTCTACAAGGAGAAACAAGAACTTTTTAGTTGCTCACCCACCTACTAAAATTGGAACAAACACCCACAGAGAAAGTAATCACAAACTTCCTTAAAAAAGAGCACCCAAAGGTACCCTATATTTATTTATTGCCAAAGGTGCACATAGATTTGTACAACCCACCAATGGGCACTAAAATATCAGCAAAAACAAAACTTTCTTGCATTGACCACTGGAGAATTATCTTGTGATGTAATGTAATGTAAGGTAGATTTGTAGAGCGCTGCTTGTCACCCGTGAGGGTATCCAGGCACTGATCTTGATTGTATACTACAACTTAAAGTCAAATTTACGCCCTGGTCTGTGAAAGGCACAGGGATTTTGTAAAGAAAACTACAATCAAGTGAACAGCCTATATCTTAAGCACAATAGACATCATCTGACCTTCTCACTTTACACCTCTCTTCCACACCCTGGAGGCAATGAAGCAGTTAAAAGGGCACTATTAATATATATTTCCTTTAGAACTATTGCATTTTTCCTAAATCACAACGTTTTCTGTGATGATGATAAGGACTGGTTTCCTACCTGTAATCCTAGTTCTCTCTCGGGGAATCTCCATTGAAGTCATAAGCACTGAAAAATCCTTCCCAGATGTTGGGATCCCAGAGCGCTTCTTTACAATATGTCTTCTTAAGTGTAGATGTTCGCCTTTCTTAAATAAGGCCTGGAGAAACACTTAAGACATTAATGGTTTGCAGCCTATAAGTAAGGCTACATTGGCTAATTGCTTCAGTTTGCATTTTAAAAAGGGTAATAAATATATTTAAAAATCAGGCAAATTAATTAAAATTGTGATATTTGGCTTCTTAAATCTCTTTCACAAACCCTTTTTAAAAGGAGGAAGATGAAGGAGGAGAGGACAATGTACCCTCATAGGATGCCATTATGTAGTTGTGAAAAGAGCATCTGTGCATTTTAGGGTCTTGAGCCCACCAGTATCCCATCATGCCCAGCAGGTGACAGTTGCCTCCATTGTTTTTACAGAGACAGTGGCAGCATTAGGTAGGAAAATTGTCTAATAATCACATGTGTTACACCCACCTGGGAGGAGGATGGGTTGTTTATGGCTTCAATGGAAATTCCCCTGATAGAGAGCTAGGATTACATTCTTTCCTTTGCTGGGATCTCCATTGATAGTCATAAGCACTGAATACAGTAGCAAGCCCATCCCCACAAACTGAGGTGGAAAGGAAACAGAGACAACAATAGTCCAGATTAAGCAAATACATTTCTCAGGGTGTGTTGGCCTGCGTGAGTATCTGTTCTACCAGTTGAGTCCAAACCACAGTGTTTGGTAAAAGTGTGAACAGATATCCACATAGCTGCTTTACAAATTTCAGCAGTTGGTATACTCATCATTAAAGCAGCTGTAGCTGCTTTCTCTCTGGTGGAATGAGCTTTAGGTCTAACAGAGAGAACTTTATTTGCCTTCTGGTAGCATAACAGAATGCAAGACACTATATATTGCGATATACACTGTTTAGACATGGCTAAATCTGTAAGGACTGGTCCACAGTTTACTAACAATTGATCTGACTTGTGGATATTTTTTGTTCTGTGCAGATAACATTTTAAGACTTGCATGATGTCTTTTAGCTGGTGTAGAAGGATGCTGAATGAAATTAGGCAAAGAAATGGACTGATTAATGTGGAAATCCAAATAACTTTAGGTAAGGATTTTGGATGAGTCCTCCTAACGACCCTACTACTATGCAACACTGTGTATAGTTCATGAGAACATAACACCTGAATCTCACTAACCCTACGTGCTGACGTGGTAGCTAGTAAGAAAGTAGCTTTCCAAGAGAGGTGTTGCAATGAGGATTTCTGAATGGGCTCAAAAGGGGCCTGCATGAGACATGAAAGGACTATGTTCAACTCACACTTTCATGAAATGCTTCAGAAAGCAAGGAGCTGCTGTCAAAACACCTCTGTGCTAGCTGAAGCAATGGCAGAGTGAGGGAAGCCTTAAGACTTCCCCCTGCAGTGCCAGGTAGCCCGTAAGGGCATTTTATTAAAAACAAATAAATATATGTATATATATATATATATATATATAGATATATATATATATACATAAATATATATATATAGAGAGAGATATAGATATATATAGATATACACAAAAAAAATAAAAAGGGAGCGAAGGGGAGCCTTTGAGGACTCCCTTGCGGTCTCAGAAAGCCCATAAACGACAAAAAAAACATAGCTCAATGTGAAAGTCACAGACCTTCACACTGAGCTTTGGGGATTCGAGTCCAGCTGGGCTAATTTCTCTGTCTTATTTTTAATAAAAAATTACTATAGTTTTTTAATAATAATAAATACATTTTTTATTTTAAATCTAACACAAATATCTAATTCTAAGTATATGAGATATTAAATCGTAAAAAAACTCCATCTCTTTCCCTCTCACTTTCTTTCTCTTTCTGTCTCTCTTTCAATCAATTTCTCCCATTCACACATCCATTCAGACACTTACACACCCACTCACTGACCCACTCAGACACTCATGCACCCACTAAAACACTGGTGTATGCACTCTCACACCCACACAGACAATCTGATAGCCACTCTCACCCCCAGATACACCCTCTCACACCTATTCCCACACCCAGAGAACCCGCATCCAATTCCTGCTGCACAAGGCCAAAATGTGGTTAGAGGGTGTTGGCAGAGGGGTCAGGCTGCATGCCAGGTCTTACAGGCAACCTCCCCTGCGCACGGGTGAAGGCCGTACATGGTGCAAGTTTGGGTGCTCATAGGGGGTTGGCCTCAGTGCCTGGTCGGAGGCAGTGGTTGGATTAACGTATAGTAATTAAAAAAAAAAAAAAACTAGTGCCTTAAGGTAACTATAACTCATGTCCTCAAACACGCACTGCTAATTACCCCACGAATTACGGCACTCATGCAATCTTTCATAACATTACTGATAATAGCAATGTAATATTTGCACTAAAATGTTTTCCGAAAAACTATGCATTGTGAGGGCACGACTTATATTTACCTTAGGGCAGGAGTTATAGTTACTTGAGGTAACTCTAATTAAAACTAGTGAATTTCTATGGTTTTGTACATTTAAAATGTGAGCCTAACTATAACGTCCCTATAACCTTTAGTTTTTTAAGTGACGAAGATAGATATATAAAGAAATATAACATCACACTGAAGGGGATCAAAAAAATAACATGAAGAAACAATTGAAGGTATGGTCAAAACACACAGGCATTTAGCAAAATACAAGCAAGGCACAGCAACAATTCACAGCACATCGAAAGAATCACAGGAAATACTACACAAGCCTTTTAGGACTACAACAACGTTTTACTAAAGAACCAGAAGAGAGCACCTACGGAAGAAATCTCAGGAGCAAAACAAGAGCCGTCAAATAAATATTTCTAGCTATCAACTTTCGAGGTAGGGATATAAAGCATTGGAAAAGGGCACATCATTTGTCTCAACATACAATACCAAGAAATTGGAGATAAAAATCAGCTTCCCAAATGTATCAACTAAGACTGAAACACTGGGGTCTGAGCCAGCTGCACAGGAAGACGGCCTTTCACTGAGAGAGCTCCTGTAATCTGCAACAACATCCTACATATTCCAACATGTACTCATGCTACATAACAGCAGCACACAGTGCTGACTCATCAGTGGTTCGAGAGGAAAGTAAATTAAGATGCAGCGGCTGCTCAGAAGCACAGCAGTGGAGTAGGAGGCCTTTGAGTGGCCACGAATGAGATGGGGCCCAGGAATGGCAGACTCAGGAAATCCACCCTCAATGTACAGGAATTAAGGGGCATGTTTAAGGAATGTGGCGCTGCACCTAGTGCAGCACCACTTTCTTTGCGCCCCTTAGCGTCCTGCTACCGTCACCATGTGTGTGCCACATCTAAGATACGGCACACCATGACGCAGGGTAGGGGGCAATAGCGTAATTTTTATTGACACTATTGATGTACTCTGCAGGAGTATTACCAAAATATTGGTGCTAGTCTGCAGAATACATTGGGGCCCATTATAAATAATGGAAGCCCTATTTTAACGCCTGTTATGAACAGGCCTTTAAAGTGCCATGAAAAATGACCCAAGGAAATCTGTTAGATTTCCTTGCTCTATTCTTCCGGTCCCCCTAACAGGGGAATGCCTCCTTTGCATACATTATGCCTGGTGCAGGCATAATGTAGCGCAAAGGGTTACAAAGTTGCACAATGCATGCATGGCGCCAATTTGTAAATATTGCGCAAGGATTTTGTCCTCATTGGGCCACATTAGTGTAAAAAAAATGACGCTAATGTGGTACAAGGTGGCGCTAGGGGCTTATGAATATGGCCCATACTGTCCTGGTTAAGAGAAGCCTGGCTGCCAGAATGACACAGCAGACTTCTACAGGGAGCCCAAAAACCATCAATTGCTGCAACACAATTTCCATGCATTAAGGCAGAAAACATGCAGGTTCAGGTGCAGGACCCTGCCATGTTGCTGCGATAATATATCCTTTTAAAGGGGCAGCTTGATCAAAGGACAGATGCTCATGCTTGGGAGTTAGGGTTACTATACTCAGGTCCAGTCGTTCCTGATGTTCTTGAGAACTCTTGGCAGCAGTAGTATCAGCAGAAAGACATACAGGAGGCCTGAGCTCCACTTGAGACAAAAAGCATCTCCAAGTGAGAGTCAGCTTTGAAACTTCAGCACACAGAAGATCTGACATTGCACATTCTCTTCTGTGGCACATAGATATAATCAAGGTTTTCCCCAATCTCTGAAGAGACCTTGCACCATGTCCGTATGGAGATGCCAATCGTGATCCGCTAGGCATCAATGGCTGAGTTCATTCGCTCTGGCCCGCCTGATGTTGAACCACCAAGTAAATGTCCTGATGTTCCAGCCATGTCCAGAGATGCAGGGACTCTTGACACAAGGTTCACAACTGCACACCACCCTGTTTGTTGCATTACCACATTGCAGTGGTCTTATCCGTGAACATCTGAGCTAACCGTCCATTGATGGAAGGAAGAAAGGCTTTCAATGGCAGGTTGATGGGGGGCCGAGACTCCACCAGAATTCAGAGTCCTCTGAACTCTACCTCTCCGAGATGGCCACCCCCACCAAGGAGTGATGCATCTGTCACCAAAGTCAGTTCTGGGCGGGGAAGGGAGAGGAGTCTTCTGCTGACCCAATTGCTTTTCATCACCTACCACTGCAGATCTTTTGCAGTTCCCTTCAATATCCAGAACAAGTTGGAAAGATTCCTCTGATGCTGCACCAATTGAGGTTTTAGGTCCCACTGCAGAGGCTGCATATGTCAGCAGGCATTTGTTAACAGCAGGAAGAAGGAGGCCATGAGGCCCAGCAGCCTCAGAGCAGTCTCACCAACATCCAGTGTAGAAGCTGAATAATTGGAATCTTAGCATAAATATACTGGGCTTGCACTCCACAGGATAGTCCTGAAACTGCACTGTGTCCAGAATAGCTCAGATGAAAGGAAGCATCTGAGAGGGAGTCAGGTGTGACTTTGGCATGTTGACAGTAAACCCCAGTGAATACGGATGGTCTGCAATAGTCTGGAAGGGGGAGACAACTGGCTGTGGTGAGTCCAACTTCAACAATCAGCCGTCAAGGCAGGGGAAGACTGGAACCCCCAACCTCTGCAGATGTGCTGCAGCCACGGCCATCACCTTAGTAAACACCCAAGCGGCAATGGTGAAGCCAAAAGGGAGCAGAGCAAACTGTAAATTCTTGTGGCCCACCATGAACCACAGATAAAGCTTGTGGGCAGCAGGACGGGTACATGAAAGTAGGCATCCTGCAAGTCCAGTGCTACCACCCATTCTCTAGGGTCTAGGGTAAATAGAACCTCATCCAACGTGAGTTTCTTGAATTTCTCCGTCTTCAGAAAGAAGTTGAGGGGGCACAAGTCTAAAATAGGGTTGAAGCCTCTGTACTTCTTGGGCACCAGAAAGTAGCAGGAATAGCAACCACAACCTACTTCTGATTTCTGCACCCTCTCAATGGCTCCTCTGGCCAAAAGAGCCTACACTTCCAGATGAAACAGGGAGAGGTGGTCCTCCATCAGCCTGTCTGAGAATGTTGTGATTTTGGCTGCTGGATTTTTAAGAAAGGATGAAGTAACCCACTTGCCCAATGAGGCTGCAAGCTGGGCAGGATATGTCTGATTCTGCCACCAACTGGTTGCCCGTGATGGTAAGAGGGCAATCAGGGGTTTTGAGGCTGGGGCTGCCAGGGGAGTGGTGGACTAGGTAGGCCTCTGGCTGCATTTCCCATAAGGCATGTGGGAGCCACGTCACATCCGCAGCCACAAAGGACTGGAAGCCTGTTGCCCTTAATAGCTGGGCAGGAATGGACGAGGCTGGTAGCCCCTACTGTAGCCACAGAAAGGGCAAAAGGCAGATTCGAGTTGGCGTGGTGCCATAGAGATACCCTGTGACCAGGCAGTGGCTTGGCTGTCCTTAAAGCACTCCAGCACACATTTGCATATCGCCAATAAAGCGGGAGGCATCTAAGTGCATGTCCATAAGGGATGCTTTGACATCCCTTGAAAATCCAGTAAATCTCAGCTAAGTGTGGCACCTGAGTACCACTGATGACGCAATCATTCTGCCTAGTGAGTCCTTCGACTTCAGCCTGCAGCGAATGGTGAACTTAGTTGCAATAGCCTGGTTCAGTATGGATCTGACCTTGTGGGTATATCAGCCCAATATGTACGTGGTGTTCATTGGCCGCAGTCCAAGGCTGGCAGAAAAGATCATCCTCTTGACAAAGGTATCCAGCATCTTGGATTCACTATCCAGTGGTATTGTAGAGAACATGCAAAGGTTGAATTCAGAGTTGGGGACCTGGACAACCAGGCTCTCCAGGGTGGGGTGTTGAGGCCTGTACAACGAGGTTCTCCAGGGTGGTGTACTGGGTGAGGGAAACTGGGTCCCAAGATTGGGACGAGGGCGGCGGGCAATTTCCCTGTGCATAGGAATGCCTGTGCAGGGCTTGGCCCATGCCCCTAGCAGGACATCTGTGAAGGCTTCATTAAAAGGGAGGAGAGGTTCTGTGGGGGCAACTCCTGGCAGAAGCGCCTTTGTCAATACGTTTGTCTTCACTGCCGCGGATGGCATAGTAAGGTCCAGGACCTAAGCCTTCCTTATCACCCATCACGGTAAAGGGCAGACCCCACACCTGCCGCGTGGGAGCAGGGCCTAGAGTGGTGACGTCGCTCCTGCTCTTTGTCCGAGGACTTGGACCGTCATGACAAAGTAGAAGAACGCTTCGACTTCGCTACTCCTCAAGAATCACACTAACCAGCAATCTGCAATTAATTCAGGGGGAGTTTCCAACTCTACTGTATATCAAATGACACTAGGCCCATCATGTATATCCCAGCCATGATTCTATGGGAAGAAGATCTGGGCATACGCAAATGGTCATACTGATGACCCCAACTACAATGTATATCCATGAACTATAGATAAAAACTAGTGCATTTTTACTTTCTGCATAGGGTACATTATACCATGCACTGCCTCATAAAATGGACCCCATCAGACCACATGAATGCTCTCGTTGCCATAGACCACATGCCTGTTTTCTGTATCTGACATCGACCTGTCCACGTATTCAGAAATTTTGGGAGGAAGTATTCGACACAGTTATGCAGATAGCAGGGGTGCCGATTGGAAGATCCCCAGATGTGGGTGTTCTCTGGATATATGAAGAAAGTGCCTATGTGAGTGTGGAAAATTACTGCACTATTGATACTATTCATTAAGAGGAAGACAGAAACGCATTGGATGTAGGGGCCAACAATACAGAAGTGGTTTTGAAGGCTTGTCACTGTGAATGCAGAAATATTCGAATAATTGCAGCCACTGAAATCCAGACCACATGATATATTGGCCCCAAATAGGGTTTATCTCGATCAGAATATCCCACACTGACACAGGGAATGATAGGCCTGTAAACACTATGGCATACTTCCAGACGTTTTTCAAGTGACGTTAAAAATTACCAAAATAATGTGTAGTGATAATACCTACAAAAAGTTTTTTATTGGAATGTACTACAGGGAAGTCTGTACAGCTATCTTTTTCAAGATCTATGCTGATAAAATGTGTAAGGAAATGCCTCTTTTTATTTAGTCACCTCCCACAGTTTGGACTGATGCTGCTCGTTTTTTTATTCTGATAGTGCACTTAGTTCTGCTAATCACACTTCACTGCCTGTGCCTTGACCTTACACTCTGTATATTTGACATAAGCAAATTTACTTGTAAATCCCTAGAATATGGTAATCAGGGCCTGTAAATTGAAGAGACACCCGTGGGACTGCAGCACTGTTTGCACTGCCCTGGGTGTGACAAAAGTAAAATATGGTTCAGAGTCTGCCACTGCAGACTGGAAGGACAGCTTTGCCATTTCAAGTCATGGCAAAGTCAAGTCCTCCATTTTTAATGTACATAGGCCACAACTAATAGTAATAAAATAATAGTGAATTTTATAAAGCACAAAGCTACTTCAAAAGAAGTGTTCTAGCGCCAAGGACCAGACCTCCACAAGTCAAGAACACATCAGGTATCTCAAGGTTAGCTGAATCTAAATAGCAAAGTTTTTGTTTTTTCCTAAAGAGAGAGAGTCACACGTTCCCTGACGGACTGAAAGGGGAAGAAATTTCCACAGTTTGGGCTCTAAGTACCTAAAGGAGCTGCCACCAATGCAAGCTCTCTTCACTTTGGGAATACTAGCCAGCATGGCATCCCCAGATCTTAGGTTCCTAGATGGTACGTAGGGTTTGATAAGAGATTGGAGGTACCATGTGCCTTTGTTGGCAATTGCATATTGCAGTAACATAGGGCTTTGAAAGAGAATCTCTGCTTCAGTGGTAGCCAATACAGCTTCTCGAGCATGGCCCTGATAGAGGCACATTTTGGAAGATTCAACAGAAGGCATGCCACAGCTTTCGGCATTCATTGAAGTCTATTTGTACAAGACTGAGACCCCTGAAGTTCAGAACATTACAGTAATCAAGCCTGGACATAATCAGGGCTTGAACTACTGTTTTTTTGCTGACTCTGGCAAGAAGTTGAAGATTTTCTTTGGAGTCTTGAGGAGCCCAAAACATTTTCCTACAAGTGTGATGATTTGGGCCACCAAGCGGTGGACCCGATGTCAAGTTGATTGCCTAAGGTCATTACCTCAGTCTTACCAGCATTTAGCATGAGACAGTTCAAGTCCATCCACTTGGCAACCTCCACAAGGCACAGAAATAGAGAGCAGGCCATATAGGAGGAGTTTTGTGAAAGAGTAATGATGAGCTGAGTGTCATCGGCATATGAGATGATGGTAAACCCACAGCATTCGTTGACCTCAGCTAAGGGGCACACGTAAATATTAAAAAGGGTTAGGCTCAAGACAGAGCCCTGCAGCATTCCTTGCTGCAAAGGAATCACTTTTGACTGAAAAAGTTTTTGAGGCACCTGAAAGGTGCGCTCCTGCAGGAAAGAAGCAACCCACCTCAAAGCTTTAGGGCCTACGCCACAGTTCCAAAGTCTTTCAATCAGGATGTTATGTAACAGTGTTGAATGTGGCACTGAGATCCAGCAATAGTAACACTGCAGAATCACCAGCATTCAAAATTTGATGGATTGATTCTGTAGCAAGCAGCAAGGCTGACATAAGTGGGGTGAAAACCCAACTAAGTAATATGAAGCAGATCATGGGCTTCAATATAGATAAAAAGCTGCTTACTGACATACTTCTCAGTGGCATTAAAGAAAAGTGGAAGCAGCTAGAGAGGCCAATAGCATTTGGGCTTGGTGGGGTCCATCAAAGGCTTTTTAAGGAGTTGGACCACCATGGCTTGCCTCCACCACTGGGAACCCGGCCTGAGGCCAAGGAGCTGTTAAGCAGCCCACGAAGTACATGATGGACAACCTCCAGGCCCTGCTCTAAAATGGCAGGGGACTCTGGGTCACATGGGGAGCCAGAATTAACTGAAGTATAAAGCAGAGTCAACTCCTCAGTTTCGATGGACTTAAAATTCAGCAGCCTAGAGCCGTGATCAGAAGGATTGAACCAGGTACTTAAACAAGGAGGGTTTCTGGTCTTCGCAGGAAAGGAGGCATAATTGCCACCTTTTCAGAAAAAAACTTGAGCTTAGGCATTACAGCCCTCCCCTGATGTCGAAGTAGAGGATGAGACTAGAGACAGCGAGGAAAGCAGGCATGGAAAGCCCTAAAACAGGTTACTGTATATTATAAAGTGTAACATGTGTTTTGCATGTTCCAACACTTTACTGTGAAAATGACTAGTAGTCTCATTGTTGAATGCAGAGTGGTAGGCAGCCGCAGCAGTCCAACTAACTTCTGACTAGGGCTAATAAAGTTGACACTGTAAGGTATCAAACAACTGTTTACATTAAGCCCAACTTGATGCCAAAATCCAAAATTAATGTAAGCTGTTGCAATGTGAAATGTTTACAAAGTTGCCACTTTGTTGCCCTAAATCCCCTGTGCCTGTCCACAGTTGCAGGCACAGGGGGTCTGTCACATAGACAGCTTTCTGCCCTCATGGGAAGACATGCAAATGACTTCTAGGAACAAAGACAATAGCAACCTGTGCGGGAGAGAGGTGTTACTTCTCCCTGGCAGGAAGGCAGTTGGGTGTTGGCCTAAAAGGCAAGTTTCAAAGGTGAAGCCGCCTTTGCTCTTCAAAGTTGGCCTCACCTTTGACAAGCAAATGGGGAACATTTGGGAGTGGAGCTGCCCTATTGTTTTGGTACACAGGCTGGCACTCAGGAAGGAGAGGGGAAACCAGTTGTCAAACCGGTTTCCCTGGGGCATGTAGCCCGATTGGTAGTCACACCTCTGGGTTGGACTAGGCAGCTCTGGATGCCAAGAAAGGGGTTCTGCCATGTTGGAAGTGGGCAGAATGGTGCAACCTGGGATAGCCAGATGCCATACTTTGCAGGAAGTGGACAACAGGAGGGAGGGGACCTGGCAGTCCAATTGCCACCCCCTGCATTCTCCCCTGAGGGCATTTTCTGAGCATAAAAAGGGTGTTCACTGGGACTCAGAACTCAGATCTCGATAAACAGGAGAACTGGACCAAAGCGGGACTTCCCTGCTGCTCTGAGGAACTGGCAAAGAGAGGCTGCACGAGTGCAGACTGCACCTGCTGAACCTAATAGTTAGCAAAGGAGAAAGGACTGTGCCTACTGTGTCCTACTCATGAAGAAGTTGTCTCTGGAGCCTAGTCGAAACAAGGGACTTCAAAGGTCAGTTGGCTCACCTCCTGCTTGCAGTACCGGGGTACAACAGTTGAAGAAGCCTGCTGGAGCAAGTTGGTAGCCCAGGTCTTCTTATTGTCACCATTCACTGCTGTGCAGTACCAGAGATCGGGACCCGTCGCTCAAAATTGCATCTAAGTTTACTGGGCTCAGAAGAGCCATCAGAGTGCAGCTTGGTTGCCCAGAAGCAGAGTTATCGCCCAGGGAAGGATTTGGCTATAACCGCAACACTGGGCAACTGGACAGAGGCCTTCAGGGACAATGACTCTTGTGGTCAGGACTGCCTCATCAACCTTGTGGATCAAGGAGTAGCCACAGAAAGACCCCCATTGACTGCATCACATACGCAGCATCTTTGAGCATCTTCAGTATCTATTGCAAAGGGATAGAAGTGCCTGGAACTTACTGAAGACTCTTTCTTCCTCAGAGGTAAATGTTTCTGAGGACCCTGATGGTCTCCCGACTGGCTCCCTGCCAGAGTTGGTCACCTAAAGTAACTAAAAGTAACCGCACTGATACTTACCTACGTTTTTCCTGAAAATGTTTCTCTGTGTCAAATTTTTTAATTTGTCAATGCTTGGTCACGGTTAAGTGAAAAAGTGCACATTTACTATACCTTGTAATTGCTTTATCTCCAGAACCCTCTGGTGGATCCTTTTTGTTATGGTGTCTAAAAATACAAAACTGTTAAATTAGAGTGTCTTGTGTAATTCTTCTTCAGTTGCTTTGGTGCTGTTTAAATGCTTAACACTTGTTGATTTGTGTAAGCCTGATTGCTCAAAGTCACAGCTACTCAGAGTTGAGCTTAAGGTTTAACAATTGAAACCTACTGGTTCTGAAGTGGTTAGTAAGTATATTACATGGTGAAGTTGCACCCCATTTCCTCACACAACGTATGTTATTTGTATTGTTATATGAATGAAAGACAAAAAAAGCTCAAACACATTTTCTCCAGATAGGAAACATCACAATAATTAGAAAGGTAAAACATATAAAATTCAAATAAAAATCCAAGTTCATATCACCCGTCAGCAATAATTTGTTAGAAGTGTCTGTAAGCAAAACAACAGGCAGAGCAATTTATCTGGTAAAAACAAATGTCTTTACAGAAAAGAGAAAGTGGTCACCAAAATGGCTGATAAAGGAGATTATTATAAGGGATATTCAATTCTACAAGGAGAAACAAGAACTTTTTAGTTGCTCACCCACCTACTAAAATTGGAACAAACACCCACAGAGAAAGTAATCACAAACTTCCTTAAAAAAGAGCACCCAAAGGTACCCTATATTTATTTATTGCCAAAGGTGCACATAGATTTGTACAACCCACCAATGGGCACTAAAATATCAGCAAAAACAAAACTTTCTTGCATTGACCACTGGAGAATTATCTTGTGATGTAATGTAATGTAAGGTAGATTTGTAGAGCGCTGCTTGTCACCCGTGAGGGTATCCAGGCACTGATCTTGATTGTATACTACAACTTAATGTCAAATTTACGCCCTGGTCTGTGAAAGGCACAGGGATTTTGTAAAGAAAACTACAATCAAGTGAACAGCCTATATCTTAAGCACAATAGACATCATCTGACCTTCTCACTTTACACCTCTCTTCCACACCCTGGAGGCAATGAAGCAGTTAAAAGGGCACTATTAATATATATTTCCTTTAGAACTATTGCATTTTTCCTAAATCACAACGTTTTCTGTGATGATGATAAGGACTGGTTTCCTACCTGTAATCCTAGTTCTCTCTCGGGGAATCTCCATTGAAGTCATAAGCACTGAAAAATCCTTCCCAGATGTTGGGATCCCAGAGCGCTTCTTTACAATATGTCTTCTTCAGTGTAGATGTTCGCCTTTCTTAAATAAGGCCTGGAGAAACACTTAAGACATTAATGGTTTGCAGCCTATAAGTAAGGCTACATTGGCTAATTGCTTCAGTTTGCATTTTAAAAAGGGTAATAAATATATTTAAAAATCAGGCAAATTAATTAAAATTGTGATATTTGGCTTCTTAAATCTCTTTCACAAACCCTTTTTAAAAGGAGGAAGATGAAGGAGGAGAGGACAATGTACCCTCATAGGATGCCATTATGTAGTTGTGAAAAGAGCATCTGTGCATTTTAGGGTCTTGAGCCCACCAGTATCCCATCATGCCCAGCAGGTGACAGTTGCCTCCATTGTTTTTACAGAGACAGTGGCAGCATTAGGTAGGAAAATTGTCTAATAATCACATGTGTTACACCCACCTGGGAGGAGGATGGGTTGTTTATGGCTTCAATGGAAATTCCCCTGATAGAGAGCTAGGATTACATTCTTTCCTTTGCTGGGATCTCCATTGATAGTCATAAGCACTGAATACAGTAGCAAGCCCATCCCCACAAACTGAGGTGGAAAGGAAACAGAGACAACAATAGTCCAGATTAAGCAAATACATTTCTCAGGGTGTGTTGGCCTGCGTGAGTATCTGTTCTACCAGTTGAGTCCAAACCACAGTGTTTGGTAAAAGTGTGAACAGATATCCACATAGCTGCTTTACAAATTTCAGCAGTTGGTATACTCATCATTAAAGCAGCTGTAGCTGCTTTCTCTCTGGTGGAATGAGCTTTAGGTCTAACAGAGAGAACTTTATTTGCCTTCTGGTAGCATAACAGAATGCAAGACACTATATATTGCGATATACACTGTTTAGACATGGCTAAATCTGTAAGGACTGGTCCACAGTTTACTAACAATTGATCTGACTTGTGGATATTTTTTGTTCTGTGCAGATAACATTTTAAGACTTGCCTGATGTCTTTTAGCTGGTGTAGAAGGATGCTGAATGAAATTAGGCAAAGAAATGGACTGATTAATGTGGAAATCCAAAATAACTTTAGGTAAGGATTTTGGATGAGTCCTCCTAACGACCCTACTACTATGCAACACTGTGTATAGTTCATGAGAACATAACACCTGAATCTCACTAACCCTACGTGCTGACGTGGTAGCTAGTAAGAAAGTAGCTTTCCAAGAGAGGTGTTGCAATGAGGATTTCTGAATGGGCTCAAAAGGGGCCTGCATGAGACATGAAAGGACTATGTTCAACTCACACGGAGGGGATGGATGCCATATTAGAGGGAAAACTTTTTTAAACCCTCTAAGAAGGCATCTTCACTTTTGTCTGGGAGGGAACATCCTGATGAAAAGGCATCCCTTGAATAAGATTGTGGTGCAGCACCACCATTTCAGGGACTGTTTCACTTTAGGAGAGAGTGTGATCTTGTCCTCCCAATTGCCTGATTATTGATTGAACTGATCTTCCAGACATTCTTGAAATGGTCTCATGTGGAGATGAGCATTTTGAGTGAGAAAAATGCACAATGCCATGAAGCCCAGGAGAGATGACACTTTTCTCACTGTGGCATGAGAAACGTTCATGAGAGAGTGACACTTCAGATGGATTGATAACAGACTTTCGAAGGATACACTCTTCCTTGTATAGTGTTGATGGTGGCACCTAGATAATGCAGAGACTAGACTGGAGAAGAGATTGATTTGTTGTGATTGATGTGCAGGCCTAATCAGTGGAGATGACTGCTTGTTGATTGAAAATGGAGTGGGCTTCATGCCGCATTGAAGCCTTGACAAGCTAGTTGTCTAGATATGGATATGTGATAGACTGATATTTGGAGTTTCCCAAGAGGTGCAGCGACCACTGCTATGCCCTTCTGGGGGCTGATTTGAGGCCGAATAGAAATACTTTGTACCGGTAGTGATCGCTACAAATCTGAAGAATTAGCAGTGTTTTTTTGGCCATCGGAACATGAAAATACACAGTCTAAATTTCTTTCGAGCACAGCCAGTCTCCCTGATGTATTTAAGGAGAAATCTGATGCAATGCAAGCATTTGGAGTGTTTCTCTCCGAATCCATTTGTTGGCTAGTTTCAGATCTAGTATGGTTCTGAATTCATGTTTGAGGCCTTTCTTTTTCACCCCAAAAAATGGGAATAAATCCTGTGCCTCATTGTTTGAGAAGAACGATCTCCACCACTTGTTTCTGCATAGTATGTTAACCTCTGATATTAACATCTGCAAATATTGATTGGATGGTTTTGGTTGGATATTTGGTGGAGGACTGTTAAACCTGAGAAAATACCTATTCTTTACAATATTCAGAAGCAAGGCAACTTTCATGATGGATTTTCACTATGTCCAGAAATGAGAGATACTTTCTACTACCAGAGTAGGTAATGGAAGAGTGGGAAGCAGATATTCATTGCTTGGAACCTGCTGGAGGCTTTTCTGCTTGAGCAGGCTGGTGACTGGCTCTTCCTTTGGGTTGACAATGTTGACGCTGCTGGAAAGGCCTTTGTTGCTGGTATTGGTGGTGACCTTGGTACCACTGATAGGCTTGAACCCTCTGCAGGTAGAAATGTCTTTCATAAGGCTTGAAGATGTGTCTACGTTGTTCTTTGTGTTTCTCTAGACCCACTGACTTCAAGGTCTCCATTTCGGACTTCATCTGAGCCATCTGATCATCAGTACAACTACCAAATAAGGTGCTACCTGAAAAGGGAATGTTAAGGATTCGCTGCTGGGAATTTTTGTTTTAGGACTGTGAGACGAAGCCAAGAGTGCTATCTAAGGGCCAACCCTTGACATTATCCGTGGGTTGCCAGAAGAAAAGAATCAGCAGCAGCTTGGTTGGTTAGAGGCCTTCATGCCCTCATTTACCACCTCAAGGAAGTCCTCTCATCGAGCCCTCAGGAGGTCTTCTGCAAACTGTTGCAAGGCGTCCCATAAGACTCTCTCATATCTGCCCAGCAGGGCCGATGCATTTGCTGCATTCATGGTGGTGGCAGCTGTACTACATATCCTCTGCCCCACTGAATCTAGCTTCTTACTCTCTTTCTATGACAGTAGTAAAATGTAGTTTCTTTGCAGCTAGAATGCCCACAGAATCAGGGGACGGGTCTGAACAAAGAAACATCTCGTCTTGCTCTGGAGGCCTATACTTTTTCTGGAGCCTTGATTGAGCTGACTTTGCTGCAGCTAGTGTAAGGAGCAGATGCACGGCTGGTTCGATAGACCAGAACCAAGTGGTAGGAGGGGTCTGGACACCGCCTGTTGGAAAGTGTTAGCGCGTCAGTCCTTAATTGGTCTTTTTATTGTTAACTTATAAGGTGGCCCATTAGAGGCTTAGAGTGATTCCACCATAAGTACTTCTTCAATGCAAATACAACATCATAATCAATAATCATCACCAACTATCTCTGGATTCAATATTTGTCATGCACCATGACCTATTCGGCCATGAATAACCACACCCTTATTAAAAGTTAAAATGTTTATTTCCCTAGATTAACAATGCTAATATCACGTAAATCAATCTCAAAATCAAATGGTATACATACACAAACAACACTAGTTGGCCAAATCTTCTAAAGAATCTCAATATAGCTAAAGCATTGACTATTAGGCATTCAAGAATCACGATAGAAATGAATAGCAAAAATAACTGCACATTAGAAATGGCATACATCTAGATACAGCAAATGAACAACATCAACTCTTTTAGTAATAATTTGTCGACGTTTTCTGTGATTCCATAACTAACCTTCTGATTTGAATTGCATGTTTGGGCTTCATGCAAAACAATTTTTAGTCAAAAGTTAATTTGGAAAAACATCTAGCTATGGGACTAACAAAATAGCGGTTGGTACATAGAAACAACTAATAAAATCTACAACCAAGACAATAGCATTTTGTAATACCTCTCCGCAAATGGATCGGCAAGCTGCAATAATCTTTGTCATTTGGACATCCGTCTTGTCATCTTCAGCAAAAGACAGAGAAAGGGAATGGTTCAGACACAGGGAACTCTAAGCAATCTGAACCATTTAAGAACAATCTCTAAGGGACAGTATCCACTATTAGCTACTAAGCTTTAAAGTCAAAGTTAGAAAATAATGTCTTCAGGAGCTGTTCAGCTCCTCAATCAGAACCTCTATGGGGAAAATCGAAATAGAAAAAGGCACGCTTCTTCTCTGTGCAGTCGGGCTAAGTTAAAATCTCCTAAAGACCTTCCCACGGTGCCATTGGTCAGAAACTAGTACGTTTACAGTCAATTCATAAAGAATTAATCCCCAAATCTATGATATAGCTAAACTATCTTTCACACGTTGATGATTGGCTCCTCTTTTCCTGTTCCGATCATCAGACTTGTCAGGTAACGTTCTTTTAACAATCTGTGCTCCAGTCAGTGCATCCATTGTTGGTTCCTGGGAACATTGCTGTCTCACGCATCACACTTTACAAAGTAGAGACTGCTACTACAAGATATTCTAGCAACAGTTCTCATGAGAAAGTTCAAGAAATCTGCTAAACGTTTCGTCAACACAATGTGAACAATAAATCTCTATTTCTCTGAACATACATTCCCTGTTTTATTCAGACATTGCAGTTTAATATGAGGCTGTAGGCCTGAGTCAAGGAGGCCCAAGCCTCGATAACTTAAGGCCTATGATTAATAAGCAAACACATAACATGAATTCATTAATGTAACATACTACTACAATTTCTCTACACATACACTTTGAATAATGATTAATATGCATTGTCTAAAAGCATTACGTATTTTATGATGACCAATCAAGTAGGCACATTTTCCAAGTCAAACATTACTTTCTCTATTAGTCTAATTCTATGCAAATTCTTAACTCATAACATATAAAATCATTAGTAATAAATTCAGCGTTCACAATAGTGTCTCAATAATTACTGACTGATGTAATTGGAGCAGGCATTGGGATGTTCAACTTCGATGCCCCTTGCACAAGCATCTCTTGAAAGATGTTAACGTCATCCACTGGAGAGACCCATGGTTGGGTAGAATCAGTTAGCGTTGATGAATATCTCCCAGACCTGGAGGAAGAAAAAGTAGTATAGGGAGAACAATGTTTTGATTGTGTTCTAGATTTGGACCTCCATGCATGATGATAAATTGTGCGATGAGAAGATTGTCATGAAAAGAAATGTCAAGACCAATGGTCATGTCTCAAATGTGAGTGTCTTGAATGATAATAAGATTTGGAATGGGTAGATCTTGATTCCACAGTGTTTGTGGAAGAGCCTCCATTGAAGTAGGTGGAAGAAGCGCTAGAGGAGAAGACAGAGGCGGAGGAGAGTCTGGAAGCCATACAGGTGATGATGGAGAATACACCCTGGTGTATTCAGAGTCAGAAGTGCATGGCTGATGTCTTGGTCTTGATTTTCAGACTTTTTCCACAGGTCTGGAGAGTCTCAACATCGACAGACTTCTCAACGTTAATTTTCTCCTATGACTGGACCTCAAGAGACTCCTCAACATCAAACTTTTCCAGTGTCTCCATGTCGGGGTATCCTTCTACACCGACCTCCTACGTCCCAATGTCGAGTGTCACCTCCTCTTCAGCATTGACCCTGCTCTCAACAGCGAGCATGGAGGCACTGTACTTTGTCTCAATGTCGATTTCCTCGACTTAGAACTATATTGTTTTTGATGATGGTCCCTTTTTTTGAATCTACTTTACATGGAGTCCTCAAAGGAAGGTAGAAAAGCCCTGTAGAGAACTGACACTCTAATCTCAATTTCTCACAATCAGGCTATGCCTCTTGCTGCCTGCACCGCTCTTCCGTTATATGAATGTGAAGATTCTCCCTGTCCCTCAGGGTACGTCTGGAAAATGTCTTGCAGTGTGGACATCTGTCAAGAACAATGACTCTCAGACGATACAAAACATCATGAGAGTCTGACTTGGCCATCTTTCTTCCACAGGAGGACACTTGCCGAATAAGGATGCCATTGTATTGACAAACAAAAAAAAATATTTCAGAAAATGATGGAAAAACTCTGGGACAGATGAAATCCATCGAGTGAAACAGAGGTCAAAACTTTTCTAGTGAGATTTTTGTGGAAAAAAGCCAATAAAGCTGAGCTCAGTGTTCCAAGATCCTGCCTCCAGGAACCGAGAAAAAGAATGAAGCGACTGCCACCTGCTGAGCATGATGGGATACTGTTGGGCTCTGGGCCCTTAAAGGCACAGAAGCTCTTTTCACACCTCCATAGTGGCATCCTATGAGACTACACTGTCCTCTTCTCCTTCATCTTTCTCCTTTTAAAAAAGGGTTTGTGAAAGAGATTTCAGCAGGTAATTCCAGTTAATTTGCCTGAATTTTTATATATTTATTACCCTTTTTAAATGCAATATGAAGCAATTGGCCAATATAGCCTTCCTTATAGGCTGCAAAATATTAATGTCTTTAGTGTTTCTCCAGGCATAATTGAGAAAGGCGAACATCTACACTTAATAAGATATATGGTAAAGAAGTGCTCTGGGATCCCCACAAGAGGGCAGAACTCTTCAGTGCTTATGATTATCAGTGGAGATCCCCTGAGAGAGAACTTCTTTTAAAAATGCATTGGGTTTTGGGGATGTCCTGGCTTAGGCACATATTTCATGTACAAATTTAAAGAAGGGAACATCTTGTCAGAAAAAGATTGGTTAACAGAACTCAAACTGTACCTGAGGTATACAACTACTGCACCTTAAATTGGACAAAAACTGAAGAGGCACTACTTACACTTATGGAAACACTTAACTGGAACCGTGTCAATCACAACAATATATTTATCCACAAAATACACAAGGAGAATTTATACTTCTTGGAAGTGAGAGCATGAGGAATGGATTAACAAAATTTAAACCTACAGACAAAAACAATATGTTACACTCTGTTAAAAAGAATCAAACACACCATCTCAAAACAGAACAATTTGGAAAAAATCATCATACCCCAAAACACATGGCTATCCACAGGAATGCTCAGAGAAAGTTTTAAGAACTGCTCTGGGCACGGTAGATTTATATACACATAAGGTTTATTAAGTCCAAGTAACAAACCCCATTCACGTCTTCACTGTGTCTTCTCTTCCCGCAACTGCCTTCTCTGCTGAATCCATTCTAGAACTCCAGCAGCTCAGCTACATTGCTAGGATACAACATATCTCCCCTTTTCCAACAGATCCAATTCAAAACATGTGAAATTTCTTCAAAATACATAACACTTCTTACCAGCATAAATTTTTTATACGCATATTTCTTATTAAAAAAACTAAACATATTAACTCCTCTACTAATAAAACATTACACACCTAAGTATTTGTTCCCAATATGCATATAAAGAAACTACAATGAAATATTATAATCCTTCCAAAAAAAATCGAAACATATTAACTTCTCTACTAATAAAACATTACAGACCTAAATATTTGTTCCCTATATGCATATAAAGAAACTACAATTAAATATTATAATCCTTCCACCAGACTGGTCTTGTCCTGGATCGCATTTCTTGCTCCAACTCAACTACCAATAGCAGTTTTACCTCATCGGAACGCATTTCATTTTCCAGCTTAACTTCCAATAGAGGTTTTACCTTGTTTTCTTTATCCATCCTGATTTTTCATTCCAATTCATTGCACAACATAACTTTCCTTACATTCCACTTCTTGTAATCATTCAACCACACACAGTTGCCCCAAACCTTTTTAACATCCTTAGATTTAGACCACCTGCTGAGATTTTGTTTCTGACCTCCTACCAAAGCAGTCCTTACCCAATCTCCCAATATGAATCTGCGGCTGTTCTTTTTAACTTTGACATTATGTCTATGAACATACTTCTCTTGATATTTAGCAACTTTACGTTCCACACTTTTCTGCAAGCCATCTATGTTATACACTGTGTCAATAGCTTCATGCATCCAAGCAGGTGTTGCCACCGTAATTGCCTGTCTACCCTTCAATAAAGGAAATTGAGTTTCTCCGGTAGCTGTATGAGGTGTATTGCGGTAGTTCCACAACATTTCTTTAACAGCTTCCACCACACTCTTGCCATTTTCCTCTGCTAACTGTATACACTCTTTTAATACACGGTTAAATCTCTCCACAAGACCATTTTCCCTTGGATGGTAAACCGCTGTCTTATGATGTGTAATTCCAATTCTCCTTAACAATTGTTGGAAGTCTTCAGCAATAAACTGTGGGCCATTGTCACTGGCCAAGCACTCAGGATAGCCCTCTCTCCTGAATATTTCTTCACAGAAGCTTATCACGCATCCAGCTCTAATGTCCTTTACAAATGCTACCTCAGGCCACTTAGAGAAATAATCCACAAGAACAATAGCCCATTTTCCTTCTACACTTTGCTACTGAATGGACTGCATATATCAATATCTAGTTTATGCCAAGGCTTCCTCGGAAATTGAGTAGACACAATGGTTGTCTCCTAATTTATGACTTTTGTCACTACACATGCACGCAACACACACTCGCAGAAATCTTTCTATGTCCCTATCCATACTTGGCCACCAAAAGTCCAATTGTGCTCTTCTTTTCATGCTAGACATTCCCCCACGACCTTCGTGTAACAAAGTGAGCAGTCTAACACATAAACTTATAGGAACTCCCAATCTCCCGTTCTTTCTTAAGATGCCATCTAATTCCGACATTTCCGACCAAATCATTTTATAATCTCCATATTTCTCCTTCACACATTCCATTGAACTATCTGTATTGGTCAGACATGCAGAAATCTGCTTCAAAATATTATCCTCCAAAGTGGCTAGTCTCCATTCCTCCTCAGTAACTGCTCCATAACACGAGTCATTGACACTCGCTACCAACCACTCTTCCCCATTCTCCTCAACGTTCTCATTTCCATTTTCTAGAGGTAATCTAGATAGACAATCTGCATTACAATATTTCTTGCCTGGAACATATTTTGAACTGAAATTATATTCTTGTAAACGATAAAGACACTTAGCAATCCTAGGTGTTGCTTTATCTGCTCCTTTTGTTGTGAAAATATCAATTAACGGTTTGTGATCAGTCCTTAATTCGAATGTGGTCCCCCAACTATGAGTCTTAAAATTATCTTCACCCCACCAACAAGTTAGCACATCCCTTTCAATTACCGAATAGGTTGCCTCCACCCCTTTAGGAGTATGTGATACAAAGGCAATGATTCTTTCATAACCTTGTTTTTTCTTTTGCAATTATACTGCCCCCAGACCATTTGCACTAGCATCCACCATCACAATTGATTCATCCTGTGGATCAAATGGTCTCAATGCAACTGCTTTTACTATGTCAGACTTAACTTTTATAAATGCTTCTTGACATTTTTGTGTCCACTCATACTGTGTCCCTTTTTTCATTAGTTCCCTCTTTACATGTAACTTGTCAGCATAATTTTGCACAAATCTAGAATAATACTCAGCTAATCCTAAGAATGAACGTAATTGCTCTTTGTTCACAGGAGCCGGTGCCGATTCAATGGCATCCAAATGTTTCATCTTAGGTTTCACACCTTCTGCACATAACGTATGTCTCAAATAGTCCATGTGTTAAACGCCAAACTTACATTTGTCAATTCCTACAGTTAGACCTGCTTCTTGTAATTTAAACAATACCGTCTCCAATTTGTGATCGTGATCTTCCTTACTGGCCCCCCCATACTAAAATGTCTTGAAACAGAAGAACGTTCAATTCTTCTGCCAATATCTTACTCATGAGCCTTTGGAATACCAAGGAGGCTGAAGCCAAACCGAAAGGCATGCGTAAAAACTGAAATGCACCCTCTGACGTTATGAATGAGGTAAGGTGTTTCGATTCAGGGTGTAACTTTATCTGATGATATGCACTCGATAGGTCGATGGACGAAAAATACCTAGCATTCCTAACACTCAAAGTCATGACATTTATATGAGGTAGGGAATGGCGGTCTACCCATATGGTCTGATTAAGATCTCTCAAATCCACACACATGCGTACCTTCCCATTAGGTTTCCGAGCTAAGACTATGGGACTAAGCCAATCAAAAGACTCTAATGGTTCAATCACGCCCGCAGCACACAATCGATCCAGTTCCTCTTTAAGTTGCGTTCTCACTGATAAAGGAACATTTCTTACCTTGAGAGTTTTGGGCACGCTCCCTGACTTTACGATTATACAATGCTCAAATTTCTTGAGGCACCCTAAGGGGGTCATTCCGAGGGCCGGGGACCGCGGATGCACCGCCAACAGGCTGGCGGTGCATCCAGGCCAATTCATGGGCACTGCAGGGGCCCCCTAACAGGGCCCCACCATGATTTTCAGTGTCTTTATAGCAGACACTGAAAATCGCGACGGGTGCAACTGCACCCGTCGCACCCTTTCCACTCCGCCGGCTCCATTCGGAGCCGGCATCCTCGTGGAAGGGGGTTTCCCGCTCGGCGGGCGGGCGGCCTTCTGGCGGTCGCCCGCCCAGCGGGAAACTCAGAATTACCGCAGCGGTCTTTTGACCGCGCAACGGTATTCTGACGGCGGGACTTTGGCGGGCGGCCTCCGCCGCCCGCCAAAGTCAGAATGACCCCCTAATTCTTTTGCAAATATTTTGGGATACTTTTCTTGCCAAATATTAAATTTTCCGACTTCAGTTAACAACACCTGTTCAGGGTGATTAGGGTCTAGTATTATGCATAGTGCTTTTTGTTCTTTCCATCCCAAAAGTGCATTTCCATTGTCAACCACATATACTTTTCCTCTAGTTAGTCTATCCCTACACTTTAATTGACAATTGAAATAACCCACTATGGGCAATTTCACACCACAATAGCCTTCTGGTTCCACATCAGGTGGTAACAATTTACACTCACCCAAATGTTTCCACACTTGCCTATCAATTATAGTGTAGGGAGAACATGAATCTTCCCACAAAATAACTCTGACACCATTGATTTCCATAGTACATTTGGAAGGATGATACCCATCCTTCACCACACCCACAACATTTGATACTTCAGTTGCACTATCAGATATCACTAGTACCTCAATTGCGCTTTCTCCACTTTCATCATCAGAAACATCACTAGCATTTCTATTCACTAAATTCACCTTATGTCTGTTTTCTCTTAGATGCTCTTCTTTACACATACGAGAAAAATGTCCTAACCTTTTTGCACTTAAAGCATTTCGAATTAGATGCTGGGCATGTCGCTGCAACAGCCATATTTTTTGAACCACCACATCTATAACACATACGCTTCTCCCTTGTAACTACACTATTCTGCGTAGTAGTAGAATCTCTTCATCCTTTGTGTATTACATTTACTTTCCCATTGCCAATTCTTTCTTGACTACGTTGATCATTCAGTTCTTTAACATATCTGGACGTTTTCTCTATGCGTCTGGCTATATTGATAGTTTTCTGTAAATAAGGATCTTTTAACTCTAACAATTTTTCTTGAATCTTAACGCTACTACGAATGAATCATGCACGGTTTCCTCATGTAGATCCTTGATTTTACAAGTAACAGCTAATGTTCTTAATGCAGATACATACTGTTCCACAGATTCACCCGGTAATTGAGAAGAACGTATGCCTCTCCACCACAAGACTAGTTTTCTTTCCATAGTTATCTTTCATAGCATTCACATACACATCAGATGAAATGTCCTCAGCTTCCGACACTTCCTCCCCATCCCATTCAGGGTTGGCTGTAACACTACCAGTAGCTTTCGGTAAGGTTTTTAAAACCTTGCTCCCTTCTATGCCTAAGCAGTGCTTTAAAAGCGCAAGATTTCACGATGCTTCGAAAGTTATCCCACCAACAGGCACTAAGTAAGTCTCAAAAGACTCACGCCAATCTTCCCAAACCATCACTGGAGTCCCTGGACTTTGTAAAAAAAAGTTGGGGGAGCTAAAATTGACAAATCCATAACAAAGTGTATTTTAACCTAAACAAATGTTTTTTATAATATGGATTAATTAATAATATTAATCAATATGCGTTTTTTACAACTAGACCAATCGATAATATTAACATGCTCAACAATTATACTGTATGCTCTTTATGCACACTACTATTCAAATCCCCACACAAAACAGACTAAAATAATAAATGTAGTCCCCACAGAAAACAGACTAAAATAACAAAAGTAGTCACCACTGTCACTGCAAACTGAGTCACACTAGTTTCAGTATCTAATCCGATCTGCAAAACAGTTTTAAGTTATACGATCCAGTGTAGTCTTCCGTCCGACACTCCTCTTCGAACTCGATTTCCCTTGTCGATCTGCCCTGGAAACAATACGCTTGCTCCACACGATGTCCAGATATATCTTCCTTTTTTAACGTGTCATGTTGTCTACGTCGCGTTACCCTGGAAACACTATAGTGGCGCTGGATGTTGACGACCAGCACGCGGCTCCGGTCGGAAGGGTCAGTTTGAATGAACACACATGCACGTGTGTGTTTTTAAATGTAAACACACACGCTCGCGTGTGTTCTAACTTTACCACTATCCTCCACAATGTTTACCAATATGCCCCAACAATCCCTCGACGTAGCACTTGCCAAATTCCCTTTCTTCCATTGTTCGGCAATGTGAAATATCTTTCCGGCACGCCGCCAACACAAAACAATGCAGGGCACTACCTTGATGCTGCCACCTCAGTGCACACACAGCTTCCAATAGTTTAAAAGGGGACAAATTCCAGCAGCACAGCCATCATCACCAGACACGATCCGCTCTGCAAATAATGATTTGGATGACACAGCTCACAAAGGTTGTACCACGTAATCGTACAAAGACAGGGGTTGACAGTTGCAAGTTGCTTCTCCTTTTTTTTCTCAAGATCAGTCTCTTGAACACATTGGATATGCTGATCCCATCCTTGTCGCTATTTTTTAAGAACTGCTCTGGGCACGGTCGATTTATATATACATAAGATTTATTAAGTCCAAGCAACAAACCCCATTCACGTCCTCACTGTGTCTTCTCTTCCCGCAACTGCCTTCTCTGCTAAATCCATTCTAGAACTCCAGCAGCTCAGCTACATTGGTAGGATACAACAAAAAGTATATTCACGAATCACTAGAATGGAAAGAAAAGCACTTCTTGACAATAAATTTATAAAACCAAGCAACAGGTTTGGCTTAGTTGCAAACGTTTCACAAGAAAGTGGAAGCATTTGAAAGATCACCCTAAAGCACTGGAAAGTAATTGAAAAAGATCAGCAAATGAAAACGAAATTGCGTGCAATGTTTTCATATATCAGAAGTAAGAACATCAAAGAAATGTTCACTTCCCAATGGAAAAGTTATGGGCAAAACACATACAAAGAAACCACAAGGGACAATTAGTCGAGCTATAAATGCAATAACTGCAACAACATTATTAAGGATTCAATGGTACATCACTGTTTTACCGGAGCTAAAATTAAACTGAAAAGAAAACTACATGTTCTATTACATGCTGTGAATACCTAATGAAATGTTCC
The DNA here is from genome assembly GCF_031143425.1 of Pleurodeles waltl. NCBI lineage: Eukaryota > Metazoa > Chordata > Amphibia > Caudata > Salamandridae > Pleurodeles > Pleurodeles waltl. The sequence goes on along the minus strand of NC_090445.1, from coordinate 1,571,880,079 downwards.
TGCATATTGGGATATGAGAGAAAACCAGAAAGGAAAATACTAATATTGGAACTCAAAATTAGCATAAGAAACAAAAATCCCAAATCACGAGTGGCTATCCATTGCATGGGAAAAACACTGTAAAGTCCAAAGCAGATTCCAATTTTTTAAAATAATATCACATATGAATTTGGAGGTCTGCAGACCATCGGACTATTTTAAAGAGAAGTATTCCGGATTAATAAACTTACTTAAGTATTTCATAAGCAGAAGAATGACAAAATTGAATTAAGGGACATATTTAGATTTTGTAGGACAGGATACTCCTTCAAAACATGACAGATCTCCTGTCTGCTGAATAACAAGTTCCATAGGCTATAATGATGTTCAAATCTTTGAAACTCAACTATGAGTTTAACAGTTCCTCCACCTGTTATACTCATGCAAATGACAGGAAATACAGACATATATCATTAGTGATATAAATCGTCATGGTAGTACTCCACCCATCTCTGAATTACTTATTTACAACTCGGGTTTTCAGATTCTCAGATCACCTCATTTTATGGATTGGCAGTCTGACTGGCAGGGTTCCATTTAATACCACAATTCTATTTACCCAGCCCAGGATATGCTTATGAAATCCGCCACACACTTGCTACAAATGTCAGTCCTTTACCACATGAGTTTTCTTTGCACCACAACCTTCACACACGTCATAATAGTAAATACTAACATTCTAGATTACAAGATACACTCCACTAAAAGGTGGCAACAATTGTAACTTCTATAGGATGCCCACAACCTTGAAACTTCACTTCTGGTTTCAAGATAGCATCCCATAAATCAGTGAAGTACTTAAAACTTAAATAGGTCACAAATTCTCAAAGATGTATTTGACAATGTACGATTGCAACGCGGGAATTATTGAAAGCAGTGTACGGCATCAATCAGTGGACCCAACACAGATGTCGTGGAAGCAGGCGTAGTACATCTGGGTTCTATGGTCTAAGAAATTGGATCAAACATGGTGCTACTGGTTTTACCCCGTGTTACACTGTTTCCATGTGATGCATGAAGACAGTATGATGGATCATCAATGAACATTAAATGGGTGTTATGTGCTAATGAGTGAGCCTTGCAGAATTGGCACAATGGGCACCAAAGTCTACAGCACACAGAGGACGCTCTAATCGCAGGTTCGTGGCAATCTGACAGGGTGTATATGAAAATGTGAATGTTGACTCAAATCTAGTATTTATTCTAAGGTGATGCTATAATTTTTTATTTTGTCCTTTCATGCGTTCCAACGTGTATTTTCATTGGCTCTGTTGTTGTTTCCACAGACTTAGGCATTTTATAAAAAAGGCTGAGCCGCTTGCATTGACCTGAAGTTTCCCGACCGCTTTCCCACCCAGGATGCGCCCTCAACACCCTAACCAGGCAAATTTAAGTTAGACTGGCCAAACTCACTGAAAACATTTGGGAAAGTGCATCAAACATGCTTACGAGACTACACTTCTATAGGATGCCCACAACCTTGATACTTCACTTCTGGTTTCAAGACTAAATCAGTGAAGTACTTAAAACTTAAATAGGTCACAAATTCTCAAAGATGTATTTGACAATGTACGATTGCAACGCGGGAATTATTGAAGGCAGTGTACAGTATCAATCAGTGGACCCAACACAGACTTTGTGGAAGCAGGCCTAGTACATCTGGGTTCTATGGTCTAAGAAATTGGATCAAACATGGTGCTACTGGTTTTACCCCTGTGTTACACTGTTTCCATGAGATGGATGAAGACAGTATGATGGATCATCAATGAACATTAAATGGGTGTTATGTGCTAATGAGTGAGCCTTGCAGAATTGCCACTGAAAACATTTGGGAAAGTGCATCAAACATGCTTACAAGACTACACTTCTTTGAAGAGAAACAAAAGATAATGTTTGTATCAGGCAGCTGGGTTAGAGAAGTTTAAAATGCGCAAGTCTGGCTGGCTGTCACAAGCTAGCCGGCCAAAGGGACATGCACACTTTAAATATAAGAGTTCTCTGCTGCCACTCAGCACTCGGTTAAGGACGGGTTGCTGAAAAATAACATGGAAATAAATAAACATTATTACCATTCTATTTTTCAGCTGCTCTGGGGCATTTTTTATAGCAGGGCAACGCTCCTCCGCTCTCATGGAGGAGCTCCTCCTGCAAGAAAGGCAAGATGCCTGGGGACTTTGAATGGAAATCTCTAGAAACTTCTACCCCACTTCAAAGGCATAACTGGGAATAAATATTGGACCTCAAACATCAACCCTTCACTTCTGGACCTGTGAATACTCTGCCGCTCTTCTGGACTGCTGCACTGAAAGAAACTGCTGTGCTGATCTGCTGCCCTCTTGCACAGGGAAGAGGCGCTCGGCTTGCAACTTCATCATGAACCCAGGTCCTCAGAATGCCTCCAAGGGCTAGTTTGCAGGCCACCCAGTCAGAGCCTCAGGGACATAAAATGCTCCCCAACTAGCCCCTGGGCCCAGCTGCAGTGGGTTCCTGACCCCTGAGTGGTGCCTCCCAGGTCCCTGACCCTATGTGTGGCTCAAGGGCTCCTAATTAAATCGTTAGGGCTCTTCGTGAGCATGAACGGGCCAGTGCGCACTGATACCATGCCACTTACACCAAAATCCAGCGTGAGCCGCCATCAGCCCATCTCTACACAGAGCAGCATCGACAGCCCACGTTGGATTGCCAACACGAAGCACCAGCCCGTCCATCCACTATGCCCGGCCTGCTCTCCTCTCCACGCTGGTCACTGCTTGTGATGCTCTTCTTGCTCCCTGTGACCCTCTCCAATGTGAAAGGGGCACTGGGCACAACACTTGAGAAGGTAAAATTTCAGTGGGTCTAATCTGAGACTGCATCCGACCTGCACTCCATCTTAGTTGGCCTGAACTTTTGATTTTGACCCATTCAGTGCGACCAGATGGCTACAGTTGGAGCTTCCTGCTTTTAGCCACTATTTTACACTTTATCCTTTAAAAATGTATAATTCCGCTTCCACTGATTGATTTTTTATGTCATTTTGGTGTGATTTTAGTTATTCATCTTTGTGCTATTTTCTAACCTGTTGTGGGATATTTTGTGTGTTGCTTTCACTGTATTACTGTTTGAAGTGTTGCACAAATACTTTATACATTGGGTCTAAGTTAAGCCTGACTGCTCTGGGCACAGGTTAATTTGGGGTTTGCTTGTGCCTTACCCTGACAAGGCTTGTGATTGCTGTTTGTCCAGAGCTCACAACCCAGTCAACCAACAACCCAATTTCTTACACCTCTTATGCAACATTTTTCTGAAGGCAGATCAACAGTGAAGAAGACTCAAGTAGGACTAGCATAAGAGACAAAACTGAGCTGAAGTATTTGATCTAATGGAGCAAGAAGCAGGTGTGAACTGACACAGAAATTCTGACTGCGTTGTGAAGCATGTCTTCAGCAGCTATAAAACCTGTGAAGACAGGGATTGACTCAAAGGAACAGGAAGTGATTTTGTTTAATTTTAGAATGGGAAAATCTTTTAGTAAATTCCTGGAGAGCCATCTTGGATTGGGTCCTTAGCATAATGTAAAAATTCTCGCTTGCAATATTCTTGTGGGAATTAATGCATTCTGACATACCACTTGGCTCTGGCTGTCACACAGAACATCCCAGAAAGCTGCCCTATTAAGGAATGCTGGCAGCCAGCCAAGATATACAACACTGCTGCCTCAAGACAAGGATTTCCAGCCCAGAAAGCAACAAGCTAAAGATTGCTCCCGGGCATGCAAGGCAGCCAATGACTGGAGGGGCATGAAGCCTGAAGGAAATCCCAGTGGCCAAGTAGCCCATGTAGGCATGTGAGCATCTGTGACACACTAAAAAGAGTACACCTCTTCCTCAAAGACCCAATTTTATCTTGATTAGCATGATAAAAATGGCAAACTAGCACTGAGGCAAACACATAAGAAGTAGGAAATCAGGGGCCTGATTTATACTTTTTTAGCGCCGCATTTGCATCATTTTTTTACCACAAGCGGTGCAAATTTACAAACTGTACCAGATATTGTAAGCAACCTCTGGAAAGGATATGTTACCAATATCTAACGCCTGGTTTCCCTCAACTAGAATTAGAAGCACAGGTGTGATGCTATGGATCAACACAATGTTGTTTCAACTGTAGTGTAGTCATTTTTATGTACCCTTTGCACGTTTGCTTCAGGCATTAGGCCTTTGTGCACTTTGACCTGGATGCATTTTATTCCTTTGCTCGCAGCATCGGGCCTTTGTGCACTGTTTTATTTTTTATATCACACTGTTTAGCCTACTTCAGCACTGGAGTTCTCAATAACACATTCTTGCTCACTCTGTACTTCAGTCAAGGATAGTCTGGTACCTAGAAATCCAGTAGTCTCCTTTAGGATAATGAGAGCCAACGCGACACGGCGCCGCCAACGTTTGGTCTGGCTCTAATTTTCGGGTCCGGCTGACTCTCTCGGTCTCATATATATATTGACTCCTCGGTTCCGTTAACGGAGACGTCTGTGGCACTGAGGACTTCCGCCACCGCGATATAGGTAGAACCTATTTATATCGGTTGGTTGTTCAAGCTTGAACTCTGAAAGGAAAACCCCGATATTGGTGTGCCTTCTCTGAACTAGAGCTGTTTTCAAAATGGCGAATCCCCAAGTAATGCAAACAGCAATTAATATGCGACAACCGCTCACGGTTCATTTGTTAGCACATGGTCTAACAAACCAGGGGGGTCCAGTCACGTTTGTGGTGGACGCCCATGCAGCCTATAGAACAGAACTTTTTTATTCTTTGGTCATATTTCCAGCAGTTGATAGGAATTCAAACACATTTCACGATTACACTTTTGCGAATGTCCCTGGACAATACAGGGCATATGCCTATTTAGAAATACCTCTATCTTATCAAGAACATAATAATTGGCTTGATGGCGCCCTACCCCACACCATAGCACCTGTTAGGCTAGGTCCACTAAGTAACGATGGTCCTACCTGGCCTTTATTGGCTACATATACACCACATCCAGCGGTTGCTCAGTTGACGGTGGCTGAAGTTCGTCGTTTATATACAGAATTAACGGCTACATATAGACGCTTAGTACAATTTGTGATGCAGACACTAAACACAAACCCAGTACGTGCTGCTCCAGCTCAACCACATGTTCCGGGTATCAATCCGGCAACTGTGCACTCTGTAATGGGCAAAGTACCTGCTAAACGAGAGGAAACTCCATTTTGGCTGGCGCAAAAAATGAATACGCTGGAGGCAGTATTTCCCCATACGGGACCTCAGGATAAACATAGAATATTGACGATGTGTTTACCGTTTGGTATGGTTCCTACAGTGGACCATTGTAATACATGGGGCATGGTGTTTGCCGCGCTCTACACTACAGCACACGGTACACCGACATTGGCTAACTTATCGGAAGTGCTCAAACAAATTCAAGATGAATATGGGGCGGCCCCGGCCTTAGATTTAGGGATGCAACTGATAGGCAATTTTGCCACGGTTTCTTCCATCATATTGAGTAATCTAAAAGGGGAGGCAGTGGCACTAGCGGTGCGTATGCGTCTTTGTGACGTCTCGCAACTAGATCAGGAGCGGGAGCTGCCGAGAATAATAGCGGAAACATATTCCAGTATCGGTCGTGATAGCCTTGGGGCTAAACCACAGAAACCACAGTTTCAGGGAAAGGGTAGTAAAGATACTACTAAACAACAGCAACCTGAGGGTAATAAAAAGCGCTAGGAGAAAAAACAACAAAACACCTAAAAAAGAAAGGGGAGAATCTCCGAGACCGGAGACCCCGCAGACAAGGTATAATCTCAGAAATAGGGATAATTTGAAGATGCCTGATAGATATCAACATACTGATACACGCCAATCTCGTTCCTTTCAGGACTCATCGGAAAAGAGAAATGAGAGAGGTGGGCTATTAGAGCGGAGAACAGAGTACGTGAAGCCAAGACAGGATTCACAACGCTCATCGGAGGTTCTCACCACTTGTTCCCGGAGAACTCGCAGAGTCCTATAGCATTAAATGGGCTCTGGCACAAGCACCCGCCTTATAGAGAAATCATGTGGGCTGGGATAGGGATTCTCCTTATCATGTAATTCCGATTAAGGGCGAACCTAAGCCACAACCGCAATATCCGATAAAATTTGAAGCAAGGGCATCGGTAAGAAACATACTTACACAATTGGAGTACCAGGGAGTTATTGAACCCTGTGTCTCGCTGATGAATAATCCCTTATTACCTGTAGCTAAACCGGACCATTCTTATAGAATAGTGGTGGACTACAGACATTTGAACGGACATGCACGCACATATGCTATACAAAATTCACATAGCGCAGCACTCATGAATAATATTGTGCGTAAAAAATACAAAACCACTTTAGATATCTCCAATGGTTTCTTCTGCCAGAATATAGCGCCCGAAAGCAGGGATTTTACGAGCTTTAGTGCGTTTGGCTTTCAGAAAAAATGTGGTTGTTTGCCTCAGGGGTAGCCCACGACTGTTTTCGGCTCGTGTGACTGAAATATTGCACGAACTGGACCCTGAAGCATTGTCATATGTTGATGATATATATCTCACAGATGACGAGTTACTACAACATTTAAGGCGGGTAGCCCGCATTGTTGTGGGATTTGCCGAAATTGGCTACAAATTTAACTTCAAAAAATCAAAAATTGCCTTCCTCAGCGTCATTTTCCTGGGATATGAGCTGTCGAACGAGGGTAAGAGCTTGGCGCCACACTTTTTAGAAAAATGTGCACAATTCCAAACTCCTAATATGATTAAGAAACTATAATCGTTGTTGGGATTTCTAAATTTTGGCCGAACTTACATTCCTGATTATGCTACGCGTATAAAACCATAGTACGAGTTGATTCGCCCAGATTTTTCGAGTAGTTTTTAGACGATTGAGCATATACATATTCTTCGAGACTTGCAAAATGATCTCCTAGCTGCAAAGCATTTACACACACGGGACAATAAGACACATCTGGTCATCAGGGTTATAGCTGGGGCCATTGGGTTTACATATGTCACCTTTAATGAAGGTGAGACAGTCCCGATAGGATACAAGTCTCACTTGTATTCTACTGCAGAACAGCGTTTTGCACAAACAGAGAAACTTCTCACTGCTGTACAGATGGCTGTGATTAAAGAACGACCTCTTGCCCAGGGCAAACGCATCATTGTTGTTTCCCTGATTCCAGCGCTAGAGGCTGTTACAAAGGCGAGTGTTCCTAATGCGAAAGCATTACACCCGCGATGGATACAATGGGCTACGTCTTTAACAGCTACTGATGTAGATTACATTTTTGACCCCAAACTGCAGACACAGGAATTTCTCCAATATGAAATAGAATACCCGGTTCCCGCTGGCACGTTGCCTATTGATCAATATCAGGTGGTCATGTACACCGATGGCTCTGCGCAACCTGCGGTGGGAACTAAACATCAATATTCTGCTGCATTTGCGGTGGTGAGCGGCTATATGGAGGGGGAGAAGTTCTGCCCCCAACATACTTATACACAGACATTGGGAGACTGTACGGCACAGTTGGCGGAGCTGAAAGCTCTATTATTAGCCTTGGAACATACGGATCCGGCACAGTTTACACTGCTTGTTTGTGATTCCTATTACTGTGTTCAGTCTTTCAATGAATATTTGCATTACTGGAGGTTAAATGGGTTCAGAGATTCCAAGGGTAACACCATAAAACACAGGTTACTGTGGGGGAAGGTAGCGGATCTGAAGGAGACGCTTCCTAAGGTCCATGTTGTGCATACACTTGGACACCAGCGCGTTGGAATACACGTTGCTGGAAATACTTTGGATGATGAAGCCGTCAAATCGGCAGTGGCAGTTGCCACTGTGGCCGCAGTAACTCGTTCAAGTTCCAAACCAGACACAGAGATTTTGGCAGCCATAAAAGCTACGGCTGATGGCACGCCATATCCTAGAGGATTTCCGTCTAAATATCATTACTCAATGGGTGGTATGCTGAACGCTGAAGTTAAGATTCCAGGAGTTGGTGTACGCGACATGCCCAATAAAATTGTGCGACCTCAATTAATTACTGCAGCACATGAGGGGGCGGCATCTGCACATGCTGGCGTGGCTGCCACAATTTCACTGTTGGAGGCCCGTTACTGGTGGCCTGGTCTCTATAAAGAGACGAAGCAGTATGTCCTTTGTTGTGACATCTGTCAACAAATTAAAGTTTCAACGGCTAAACGCCCGCAGCAGACGCCCCTTCTAATATCAAATAAACCATTACAGTGTGTGTACTTGGACCATTGTGGTCCGCTGACACCAGATAGTGCATACAAGTATATTTTGGTAGCTGTAGATTCGTGCTCCAGATTTGTGTGGGTGTGGCCACAGCGCTCGGCTGACGCTCGAACTGTTATTAAAGATTTGCACATCTTTGTCGGTACATATGCAGTTGCGGCTTTCCATTCGGACCAGGGCCCTGCTTTTGCCTCTAAGGCATTCAGGGACGCCATGGCTTCGTTGGGGGTCCAGCTCCAGTTCTCGTCTCCATCTCATCCTGAGGGAAATTCTGTCGTGGAGCGTTTAAATCGCGATTTAAAGCAATCCTTAATGGCTAGAGTTATAGGTACGGGTCGTAGTTGGCTAACCCACCTGTATGGAGTACAGAGAGCACGGAATAACTTGCCTAGAAGGTCCCTGGGGGGCCGTACTTCATATGAGTGCCTGTTCAGAACACGAATGTTTGTTCCTGATCTAGATGGTCCTGGTGTGGAGGCGGCGGAAACGCCTTTTGACATAAATGATTGTGTCACTGTTTTGCAGGATTTACAACAATTCCGTGAAGATAACTCTTCTGCCAGTGCTGCCTGCACAGGAATTAAGGATGAGCCAGTAACGCCTACTGTTTAGATTCCCAGAGTTGGGGATCTTGTGCATGAAAAGGTCGCAGTGAAAAAAGAATTTGGCCCTTCGTATTGAGCACCAGTCCCTGTACTGGGAATCCACGGAACAAGAACTGTGATTTTGTCGCCGTTGCAAGGTGCCAAGGGAAACCGCTTTGTCTCCATCGACAATGTCAAGTTACAACATGTGGCCGATTCTGCACAGCAGACCAAGAGGAACGCCCAGTAGTTCCCGAATCCCTCTCACTACTGGGGAAGATGTTCCGCTGCAGGTGATTTGAACCGACGCTGTTTCCTCTCCGAGCTTGGGGAGGGTGGAAGCTGATCTTACGGTTGTTCCACTGATGGCAAATAGTTTGGAATCTTTTGATCAGGTTGCTGTGACTACTGATGTTGCTGAGGGTGTTATCTACAGTGTACCACGGCGAGAGACACTTGCTACTCCTTTGTTTACGGTGGCACCTTTTGCGAGAACTGCCCCTGGATGCTTTAATACCAACGATGATGGTCTATCGGACTCTTTGTCCTCTTCAACACCAGACCTGGGTCCACGTAAGCTGATGTATTGGCTTAAAGATACGTATTTTGTTTTTCCTTGGAACTATCTGTGGCTTTTCATGACTCTGATGGCTTTTTTTTTCTGTGGATAGGGTTTGTTGTTACCTTTTTTCTAGTAAGACATGGTCATTTTCTTCCTAAAAGATCAGAGGTTGAGCAGGTGGAGGAGGTGTTGAAGCCACATTTTTCATCACATAAGGTTCGAAGAGACTTGTCCTTTGTGAACATTTCCGCTGTACCTATTCCGGATGGGATTGTGTGGGATAGAGTAATGTTTGATATATATGGTCCCACTGAGATAATTCAAATACTGTATGTTCTAAAGTTATCAATGAATGATATAGTTATACCAGGCATTGTATCTGATAATTGGGATGTGAAGACAGTTGATTCTATGTTGACGGAATTGCAATATTATGCTGTGTTATGAGCGCATGGTGCAGCATTTTGGAGAAACACTCCTGGGACATTTGGAGTGTGACTGGTCTCTGTCATTCAGACCAGTTTTGGATTGTGTGCAACCCGTGTTTCGGTGCCTTTGGTGCTCCTTTCAACATACACTGGCTCTCTGTCTCTCACTGCAGCGCCCCCCATTGGTTGATGCTGATCTGTTGATGTTCCCGGTTAGGGCTCATTCCCAGACATGTGCCCTGCGGTTGCGTTTGCTTCGTGAGGCAGTCTACGAGATTCCCTTCCTAGAGGAAGATGGTATTGTCTCGTTCATGGGCCCTGCACGGGATGCCGCCTTGGATGGTTCTGGGGCTTTGGAACACACCTGCTCCATGATAGTGTTTGGTGTGGCTTTTCCGGTATTGACATCTGCCGAAGTGGAGAATATCCTGCTTTCCGTGACTTCCATTTGAAATTGGATTTATTCAAAATTGCCATTGTATGAATTTGGCTCTTAAGTCACATGCTTACAAATGTAAAACATTTTTTTTGTGCTTTGGTGTCCTCTGGACTTGTCGAAATGTGTTTTGTTGATTTTTATATCTGGGGCATATTTTTATCTACGTTTGATTAGAACCACTTTCTACCGACAAGGGGAGGGTGTAGTGTAGTCATTTTTATGCACCCTTTGTGCGTTTGCTTCATGCGTTAGGCTTTTGTGCACTTTTACCTGGATGCATTTTATTCCTTTGCTCGCAGCATCGGGCCTCTGTGCACTTTGCTCTTAATGCATTTTATCCAGCTTCGTACTGTTATTTTTCAAATAGCCAGTTCTACGGTCTTGTTTTATTTTTTATATCACACTGTTTAGCCTACTTCAGCACTGGAGTTCTCAATAACACATTCTTGCTCACTCTGTACTTCAGTCAAGGATACAGTCTGGTACATTGCCGATAGACGTGGTAGGAGTTTAGTCTTTGGGTTGTAGATTTACATTCTTGCGTATGGACATTTTGTTACCACATCGACATGTCAGTTATAAAAACACTTCCTTGTCCTAATACACGCAAGAGGGAGATTCCGACCAGTGAACCACAACTAGAAGCTGACTGCCCTGTTGCAGATACTGATCCAGATCACAGGCCTTTGCTCAGGTATGAGGGTTGATGTCTTCCCAGGGAATCTGAAAGGCAAGCTTAGAGCTTAACATGCTGTGCTCGAAATAGAACTTACTTAGAGAGAATGTAATCTATTAACACTATGATAGCGTTATTCTTATGTTTCACTCTCCTCGTGACTATTTCAATCCTACTGTGTTGTATGGTTCTGGTTATTGGGGCTCACGCCTTATTATCTAAAATACAGTTGTTTTATTAAAACCAATCTATAAAACTTAAACTGCCTTTGTCATTTGTTTATGAGATCATACCGTAAATGAGAGAGCTGGTTGGGATCTGAGCGACCACGACTTCCCTGAGAAGTTCTAAAGATGTCATGCGCTCGGCTGCCCAATCATCCCTTCCCCTTGGGAGAGATGAGGCACTGCTAGTTAGCCAGAGCAAAACCGGATTGAAGGTGACAGAGGTCCTTCTTAGTGGGTCAGACTCAGTCCCCCACACCAGCAACGACCCTGCTACCTAGAAATCCAGTAGTCTCATTTAGGATAATGAGAGCCAACGCCACACAACTGTGACACATGGAAAGTTGGATGACTCTGCCACCAAAAAGGCAGTCTCAAACGAAATGCTACTAGATTTATTTGCTTAAAAATGATAAAAGGGCCATAATATCTTGGTTTAAACTTTAATGTTAAATGATTAGGCAAGAATCAAGATGATAAAACCAAATGTTACTGCCGCTTTGCCATTGCTTTTCAATGGTAGGTTTAGAATGCAGTAGGTTCTTGGCTATGAATTCTCTTTTTTATTTAAATGACCGAAGGAATCTTTTTTTGCTGACACCAAAGGAAATATGCGAGAAGGGGTAGGAAGGATACACAAATGAAATCCTTGAAGATGGAAAAATAGTGAAGTTTTAGATGCAGAATAAGTAGCATTTTAAGCAAAATCCACAAGAGGCAGAGTCTCAGCAGAGTTGCATGGATTAGCATTACTGTAGCTATACAGTAGTATCATAAATATTGCTTGAAACTCTGATTTGGTGCTTCCAGTAGACCACTGGATCGTGGAGGTAAACAAAAGGCATGGGCCCCTGAACACCCAAGCAACCTTCCAAAATTAAGAGATAAATTGGGATAATGTCAGATATTATGTTTTCAGTTAAGCCATGCAAGCAAATAATTAAAAAAATTAAGTTACCCATTTCTACAGTTAAAGGAATCTTTAAGCCAACTTAGAGAAGTAATCAACCATTACCAGACATACTCAATAAATCTTAGAAGGTGGCAATACAAAGGTCGACTGGGTTTCGGACAGTAGGTACACCCACAGTATTCCCTTTGGTGTGAGTGTGACTACAAAGGATACCCTCCCTCCGGCAACTCCCAGACCAGAGGCAAACCACCTTATCCTTGGGACCTACCTCAATATGAACAAACAGTTCAGGTAGGCTTATTATTCTACTTTTTACCACCCAATTAGCATGTTACAAAGCATTCATCCCTAGGGGATCCAGGACCCTGACGAATGCCCCTGACCTTCCAGCACGTAGAGAGGGCAGAAACATGTTGGTCCTTGTTTTTTAGACTCCGTGAGTCATTAATCTCAACTGAGTCCCAAACATTAATTTTAACCTTACCTACATATACCTCTATTAAAGTACCCTACTAACCGTCATAGGTGACGTGTAAGGTAATTTTATTCACACCCCATCTGGATCCTTGTAAAATATAAAGTTAGATTTATTTCAGCACTCCCTCAGTAGTTCCTTTAACAACGAGGTTGAGTCCACCAAGGTAGTACTATCTTACCTGGGTGGGGCTAGGTGGTCAAAGGATGAAGCATAAAACTATTATGTGTGTGAGACCACCTAGTCTGTAAAAGGAACTCCCTCTTGTAGATGCAGCCACTATCATAGACATTTGATACACATCCCTTTATCCAGCAATTATGCGCTGAGCCAGCGCCTCTAGTCTAGGGTTCACTAATCCAGTTTACCCTCACTTTATCACCCCACACTTCCAGTGGTATATACATATAAATTTGAAAGAATCATCTGATGTTGAAGCCTGGGGCTGTTTCCATGATAAAAGCTGAAAATTGTTTGAAGCTATCAGAGTGCCAACGTTCTCCCTTTGACTTCCCTTTAGCTTTGCCCCCAGATGGATTGGCAGTTTGAGGAATGGACTCTGATGAGGCAGAAAGAGGGGGAAGCCAGCATTACTGGTGTGCAAATCCTTTGAGATGTGATGTCAGAGGGCCTAAAGCCTTAGCCAAGGCTTTATTGACTGAGAGCTGCACATTAGAATCTAGTGCCTCGACGAGGCTGTCCTCAAACCAAGGGCCAAACTCTTGACCTTCTCCTCCATGCTACTCATAAGGATCATATTGGGCCATAATGCTAGATCAACAGGTAGTATCACCTAGCAATTTGATCCAAAAAATAGACAAAAGCTATGATCCAGGTGGAGTGTGGTCCCTGCAGGCGAGATATACTTTAAAAAGTGGAGGGAGACGCCTGCTAACACTCTAAGCAGAGCCTATGCCAAATTGTACTACCCCTGGACACACTCAGATGTCTCAGGGCGTCTGGAGACAAAAATCTGCACAGAAGAGGTAACAGACACACTTGGGCTGAAGTTAAATGCAGAAAAAGCGGTGAAGCCCACCGCCCGACGCTCTCCCAAGCCTCCTTGCCGTTTTAAAACACATGTGGCATTAACGCGCATGTGCAAGCGTTGTTGAAAGTCCTGAAGGACTAGTACATTTGGATCGGCCGCGATCGGCTCCTCTACCGCTCCACATTAAAAGAAGGTATGCAAGAGCCTTGCGACCCAGGAGGCCGTAGCGATCCACCTGAAAAGCAATAAATTAGCAATGCGATCGCAAACACAGCACGATTGACAGCGCAACCCGAAAGGGTCAAAACAAATATCATCAAAATAATTAGACCAAAGAAGAATCGTGACTTACTGGTTGCGGAGCAGCAACAAAAGAGGACAAGTAATCATTTTGACAGGTTTTAAAGGGGGGATACTCTATGGGTGGTCATGTGGTCAGTATGTTTTACTGGGAAATGTCATTTATTTAATAAAGTATTTTTATTGGCTGTTGTGAAAATAAAGCTTAGAAAGAGAAACATATTCTGAGCCTCCGGTCCTGACATAGAATTCTTTGCTTCCCCTTCTCCTTGTCTTCCTGGATTCGTCTCCCTTCTTCACCCTTCCGGTACATTGCTTCTCTTCAACTATCAGCCTCCTTGCACGGGACACTGCTTCTGGGTTCTCGTGGCTAAAATCGAAAGTCCTTCATTATTGTTGTTGTCAACTGAGGATTATGCTTGTTATGATCAGCATTTTCTATTTCTTTCTCTAGATGTCTCACTTGGGAAGCAGGAGCGGACTCCTGTAGGAAAGAGGTGCCAGGTAAGGAGGGGATTATGGAGGGCAGTTCATCACATTGACGAATAGAACAGGTCACCACTCAGCAGAGAACCTGAGGTGCTGAGGCAGTAAGGCACATTGATGGATCGCACTAGCTGGGGGCAAAAAAATACCAGAAGGTGGGGTGAGAAGTCCTATTCTCTGAAAAGCGTTCTCTGAGCTTGGCGTGGACTGGCACAGGAGGCGGTGTAGCTGCATCATCTGATCTCATATTTATAATACATGTGGCTAGTGGCAAAAGGTGAGCTGCGCCAATATCATCAGGACACAGAAGACATTGAAGACTGATTTAGCATCTGGGGCTATGCGTTCTTGTGTCTGACACTGCGAAGGACTGGCACCTAAGCCTAACAAGAAATTAAAGTGAGTCAGAAGTCATAACTGAAACACACTTTATTACATTCCTATATCATGAATTATTGCAAGATGAAAGACTCGATCTAAACAGGGAGGAAGTTCATGCCAAGAATATCCTCCCTCATCATTGAACATTATACTCATAAAGTGTTGCTGGAAAATGGGACTGCTCGTGCCCCTATGGTGCTGGGGTGTGGCACGTCTCATGGTCAGTACTCATTATCATCAATCACAAAACAAGACCCTCACCTTGCAGCTGCTACTGGAATTACTCAGATCTCTAGTTGACAACAACTGTCCACCCCCTTGAATTATACAGGAGTGTGCTGCGCGGACAAGCCACAGGTGTCAGTACATGCAGGTAAACATGGGAAAGCCTTTGGAACTAGAGGTACAGGTAAAGGACACTCTGGAAGCAAGAGGACAGCAAAACGGGGAAGCAGAGATTGCTATGAATGCGCTGCTCTAATATATGCTACTAAGTCTCACATCCACAGACCAAAAGATTGACATGCTGACCTCATGTCCACTTTGGAAGACACACAACATAGTGATAAATAAGAATTTCTCCAAATTGACAAAGTGCTTTCCATAAGAAAGGCTAAAAATGAAGACTTGTAAGCAAGATCACACAGAAGTAATTTAAGAGAAGTATCTGCAGAATCCAAAGAAACTTGGTAGATGGAAACATTAGTGCAGGAAATGCTAGTGTCACTATATGGGGCAGATAACCTCTCCAAACTTCTAATGGTAGAAAGAGCTCATTGCTCACTGGCTTCTCGCCCCTCCTCCTGGCACGCCGGCCAGACAGCTAAACATTAGGGATAGGGACACTGAGCTCCAGCTAGCGAAAGAAAATGGATTTAGAATACTGGTGATGTAGTATCTCATAATACTATGGCGGTCATTCTGACCGCGGCGGGCGGCGGTCACCGCCCGCCATGCGGTTACCGCCGAATGACCGCTCCGCGGTCAGGAGACCGTGGCGGCCATTCTGGCTTTCCCGCTGGGCCGGTGGGCGACCGCCAAAAGCCCGCCCGCCGGCCCAGCGGGAAAGCCCCTGCAACAAGGATGCCGGCTCCGAATGGAGCCGGCGGAGTTGCAGGGGTGCGACGGGTGCAGTGGTACCCGTCGCGATTTTCACTGTCTGCTAAGCAGACAGTGAAAATCTTTGTGGGGCCCTGTTAGGGGGCCCCACGACACCGGTTCCCGCCATCCTGTTCCTGGCGGTAAGAACCGCCAGAAACAGGGTGGCGGGAAGGGGGTCGGAATCCCCATGGCGGCGCTGCAAGCAGCGCCGCCATGGCGGATTCCCTGGGCCAGGGGAAAACCGGCGGGAAACCGCCGGTTCCCCTTTTCTGACCGCGGCTTTACCGCCGCGGTCAGAATAGCCCAGGAAGCACCGCCAGCCTGTTGGCGGTGCTTCCGCGGTCCCCGGCCCTGGCGGTCATGGACTGCCAGGGTCGGAATGACCCCCTATGACTTTAATTATGGTGGTTCAAGAGTTTCGGACCACATTCATGCTGGTGAAGAACAAAATAGGTGGACATTCCCTACAGCGTGTCATACCCTGCATGATTAAAAATCATTCACTGGGCCAAACCAAAGATTTTAAAGAACCACAGCAGGTGGCACCTTTTCTGGAAAACCTGAAGGACAAACACAAAAATGGACACAATCTGAAGATGACTGGGCACTCTTCGCACATCCAAATCTACTCAACCCTATGGTTTATACTATGAAAGAAACATTCCTTTATTCATTCCATGCTATTATATCAAATTGTTCTGAGCCCAAAAAAAAAAACTCAGAGATAGGTGTTCACCTCCCTGACAAAGGGGAGAAGCAACACTTCCCTTTTAGAGAGATACAAATAACCATTTTCTTCCCCAGGTAATGGACCTATAAGGAGATGGGAGATGGTCCTGCTGACACTATCCCCCTGTATGATAAACCCCAAGGCAATTTTTAAAGGTTTCCTTGATATCACAATTCACAATTTTGCTGTAAAAACAGTTCCTGGTTGAAATGGAGGGGGAAGGCTTTCAGGTGGGAGGTTATAATTGCCAACTTATGGGAGGTACTGGTGTAAGAGGAGGGTGATGGGTGGAAATCATCACTGAAACAATTCATGTGACCATGTCTCTTCAACACTGTAAAGGTCTGATGCTACATACCCACATATATCATGCCCTAGTATAGGTCACGGTCACTGCTCAATGAACAAGTTACTTACCCTTGGTAACACCTTATCTGGTAGAGACTCTATCTAGTCACATATTCCTACCTTAGAACATTCCCTAGGCATCAGACTGGATCCAGAACTGTTTAAGGAATCCCCATGTGTGCCAGTAGGTGGCATCATTTGACACTGTGTGGAGTCGTAAGCATCATCCGCACCCAAAGGGACATGCATGGTGCATATAAAGGCACCACCCCAGTGCACTAACTTCCGTTCCTAACTGTTTTCCTGCTCCAGAAGCACGGGGTCAAGCTGAGCAGAAATGACTAGTATGCCAGGGTGCGATCCAGAAGGATTTCTTGAATGTTAGATACACAGCTGCAGGATGAGGAGGATGGAAGCGTCGGTAATGAATTAGCTAGAAACGCTGATTTCTGAGCTTGTTCATCTGCTTCAGATTTCTAGCCACAGATTCCTTACCTTAGTATAGGTACCAAAGCAATCTTTCCCCAGAGATAGGTCTGAGGACTATTATACTAAAAAGTCATGGAGGACTTAATGGGCGAAATGCCCATCACGCTGCACCTGGCTGTCTAAGTAGTAATATTTGATAAATGCGGGCAGCGATGCTCACGTGGTTGCTTGACAGATGTCCAGAACTGGGATGATCTTGTTGAATGTGTAGCATATTTTAATACAGGGAATGATCCATCGAGAGATGGTTCATTTGTGTACTGCCTTGCCTTTCTTCACACCTGCCAAACAAAGATTTGATTGTCCACCCAGAAGTCCTTGATACAATCAGTGTAAAATGATAGCACCCTTTTTGGGCCCAGACATTAGAGTCTTTCCTCCTCCTTGGTAGGAGGCAGGGACAAAAAAAGTTGGCAATCTGTTGGTTGGCCTGACATGAAAGGATGTGACCACATTTTGTAAAAAGGAGGAATGGATTCTGAGGACCAATTAGCTTGAGAAAGGGGCCATGTACAGGGGAGGAATCGAATGAAGGGCGTAGGAAGAAACATGCTCTACACCTTTTAGGAAACGAGTCACAACATGTAATTTGAACAGGGAAGTTTGGTCCTGCAACCTCAGGAAGGCTGAAATGGCAGAAATATATATTTTTAAATGTGCCCAAAGCAAGGCTTTTCCGGGGAAGAGGTAAGGCAAACAAGACTTCAGACAAGGGTGCAGACAGAGGATCAATGATTTTGGTACCACACCAAGCCACAAATTTGTCCTATCATCAGGCGTAATAATTTTCATGGAGGGACGCTTGGCTGCCCAGATGACATCACATACTTTGGAAGGGAGATCTAATACCCTTAACTGTTGCTGCTCAATCTCCACGCATGTAGGTGAAGAGTAGGAAGGTTGTGGTGCAGAACCCTGCCCTATTGTGACAGAAGATCCTCCGGAAGGAAGAGTGTGATTGGGTGACATATGGTCATGCTCAGGAGTTTGGGATACCAGACAATCGTTGCCCAGGCCTGGGCCACTAAATTGACTTGCACCCTGTTGTTCTTGATATTCAGAAATCTGGGCAGGAGTGGTACAGACAGAAAGGCATATACAGTAGGAGTCCATAGCTTCACTCAAGATGGAATGCGTCACCGAGTGAGAGCCGCCTTGGAAACTCCAGCGCACAGACATTGCTCATTCTTAGTGTTAGTGAACAAATCTAACCAAGGTTCTCCTCAATCTTTGAAGAGACCTTGCACTACCTACCTCTGGATGAAGAGGCCAGTCATGATCCGCAAGGTATTACCAGCTGCGTTTGTCTGCTCTGGTGTTCAGCAAGCCCGCCAGATGTTAAAACACCAGGAATGTGAACTGATGTTCCAGCCAGGTCCAGAGATGCTCAGCCTCTTAAAGCAGAGTCCATGACCTCACTCTGCCCTGCTTGTTTCAATACCACATGACAGTGGTGTTGTGAGTGAACACCTGGAACAGCCTTACCTTAATGGAAGAAAGAAAGGTTTTCAATGCCAATATAATAGCTTTCAGTTCCAATTACTTGATGTGGACCTGAGACTCTGCCGGAGACCAGAGTCTGCTGATTTTCACTTCTCCCGGATGGTGGCTTTAACTGCTGTTGACCCAATCATGGTCTGTGAGCCAGCTCTGTATATCTTTTGCTGTTCCCTCTGACATCTCGACCAGGTCAGAGAGATTCCCCTGATGCTGGTCCCACTGGGACTTCAAATCCCGCTGCAGAGCCCGCATATGCCTACGGGCATGTTTTACCAGAAGGGTGCAGGCCATGAGACCCAGCAGCCTCTGGGTCTATCTCATTGGAAACAAGATAGAGATTGAAACATCAGTATCATAGCCCGAATATCCTGGACTTGCTGTTCCAGAGGATAAGCTTAAAACTGCACGGTATCCAGAATAGCTCAGTTGAAAGGGGGTATCTGAGGAGAAGTCAGGCGTGACTTTAGCGCATTGACAGTGGACCCTAGGGAATGCAGAAAGTCTGCCATAGTCTGAAGATGGGAGACGCCTGCTTAGAGCGAGCAGCCTTCAACAACCAGTTATTGAGGCAGGGGAAGACTGAGACCCTCGACCTCCACAAATCAGCAGCAATGACCGCCATTACTTATGTGAATACCTGAGTGGTGGTGGTAAGTCAAAGGGAAGCACAGTGAACTGATAATTCTCTTGGCCTACCATGAACTGTAGATAATTCCTGTGGGCAGGTAGGAAAGGCGTATGGAAGTAGGCATCCTGCAAGTCCAGCGCTATCAACCATTCTCCAGGGACGAGGGTAGACGGAACTTGAGTCAAAGTGAGCATCTTTAATTTTTCCTTTCTCTGGAAGTAGTTTATAGGGTGTAGATCTAGGATAGGATGGAGGCTTCCATCCTTTTTTGGCACCAAAAATAAGAGGGAATAGCAACCCTACCTACTTCTGATGGTGGCACCGTCTAGGCAGCTCCTTTGGCCAGAAGAGACAATACTTCCTTTTGCAAGACGGAGAGGTGGTCATACACCAGCTGATCAGTGAATGGAGGCAAGAGAGGAGGGCCTTTTGGAATGGTACAGCCTTGCCCCGCTGGGCAGCCTGAAGCACCCACTTATCAGAAGTGATTTCCTTGGGGCATGTAGTGCCAGATCCTGCTACCAACCAGGTACTCATGATGGTAGGAGAGCGAATTAAAGAGGCTTTGGAGTTGCAGCTCCCCAGGGAGGGATGGATTGGGTCAACCTCTGGCTCGGGTTCAAGAGGCTTGTGGGAGCCACGGTCATGAAAAGCACTGTGATGCCTGCTGGCCTTGGTGGCTTGGGGAAAGGGACATGGCTGACAGCCTCTGCCATTGTCAGGGAAAGGGCAGAAGGTGGATTGTGGCTGTCATGGGGTCATGGTCAGCCCCTATGATTTAGCAGTGGCACTACTATCTTTAAATCATTCAAGACCGGAATCCTCCTTGTCACCCAAAAGGCAAGTTCCATTTAAGGACATGTTCATAAAGGATGCCTGGACATCCCCCGAAAAGTCAGTTGTTCTCAGCCAGTATGACATTAAAGCACCACAGAAGAAGCAATGACTCTGCCCAGCGAGTTGGTCATATCCAATCCACATCTGAAGCAGAATCTTCAGAAAGTATGGCCCTGGCCTCCTCCAGGACCATGGGCAGCACTTTTGCAACTGTATCCCACATACAGTGTTGGAGTAACAGCCCAATAAGCATGCAGTGTTCACAGACCACAGGGCCCGGCTAGTGGAACAGAAAATTATCTTGCCGGAGGTTTCGAGCTTCTTGGATTCCCTGTACTGTAGTGTGGTACGCAATGTGCCAAAAAATGTATCCTGGAGGTTGAGGTCGCCCAACTAGGCTCTCAGGGTGGGGTGATAGGAAAGGAAGGCTTGACAATAGTGGCAGGAGATGGTCCTGTGCACGGGAGTGACTGCACAGGGCTTGGCCTGGGCCCTGAGCAGAACATATGTGAGGGCTTCATTAAAGGGGAACAATGGTTATGAATCACTTCATGACAGGTGTCATCTGCTATAGACTCTGCAAGGGGGTCTGAGTAACCACAGGGATCCTCAGATTCTTCCATTCATGTTCCTTAGAGGGCTCCACCTCTAAATCAAGCTGTATGGGTCTGGCCGCACCAGAGCCAGTTTTGGGCACCGGGAACAACACCACTGAAACAATCCCCAAAGGAGGTTGTGAAGTCACCGCCACAGCCGATCTGTATTCACCAATGACTCCTAAGGGTAGGACTGGCGACCCGTTGCGAGACCGTTCTGATCCCATGGGCCCAAAGGCACTCCAGACAGGTTCACTCACCCAAAAATCAGGTTTGTGGCATCATAAAACTCTCATAGTTGGGTGGGGTTGCCCTGGGAAACTCTGGAAGTGCATGCAGAGTGTACTAACTGTCACAGTGTCACAGGAACAACCTGGGAGTGGCACCTGGTCCTCTGGCATTGTTCCCTCACATCATCCAAAAAATGGGTGCAAAAGGGAGAAGTCCAAGATCACTAGGACTTCTTGGGCTTTTAATTGTGGGACTTAACTGAAGAAGTCTGAGATCGTGACAAAGATCACTGCAAGCAACTCTGAAAGCGGTCCTGAGACCTCCCTGGAGCAGGGTGGAGTCGTGTGATGAGGGGCCTGCTCACAAATTGCCTTGGGGCTCATGGTCTTGCACTCCACACAGGCCATGGAGTTGTGGTCCATGCATCACCAACACACTAAGTTAAGGAATCTGCGGCTCAAATTCTCTATCTGATAATCCATGCACACTGAAATGGTGTTTAACATACACGTCAGCAAGGACTGTAAGTTCCTTAACAGGAATTAAACAAACTCAGAAAGATATACAGAGACAAAAGAAGGACATAGCCTTCCTGCACGAGACACACCTTACACCAATAATTGATAAGCAGTTACTTAAGAAATGGGCTGGAGGTTAGCATTATAACCTCATACTCAACCTATACCAAGAGAGGACCACTCTCATTCAACGCACCACTCAACCTATACCAAGAGGAGCACCCCCATTCAATGCCCCACACCTTTCAGACTAATCTGCTCAGAACTTGACACCACGGAAAGATACAGCATGGCGCAAGACATGCATATAACCCTAGTTAATACACAGGGTCCCAACATAGATAGCCCTGAGCACTTTAACACCCTGTGGGCAAAGATTCAAGATTGCTGGGACACTGAAATAAAGCAGGGAATATAACACCACCTTGGAAGCTAACACAAACAGATCACAGGTGCTATCCAAGGGACCCACTGCTGCACGCAAAACTCTCAGTGGTATTATGGCGGATGGTGAATTCCTGGATCTTTGGTGACATCAGCATCCAGGGGTAAGCAAAGGTACACACTACTCAGCCACACACAATGTGTGGTCTAGGCCAAGGGCCACATGTACAAAAGTTTTGCGAGTCGCAAATCGGTCGCAGCGCAATTTGCGACCATGCAAAAAGTGAAATTGGAATGTTCCAATGCCATTTCGGAGTCCCAAATAGCGATTCGACCAATTACCGACTTGAAAAAATTGCGACTTGAAATTGCGACTCGCAATTAAGAAATCACAAATTGCGACTCGCAAACCGAATGTACAAGGCAGTCGCAAATTGCAAGTAGTCGCTAAAAGCCCATTTTGCACACCCAGATTAGCACTGATTCCAAACAGGTGGTAACCAGAACCAAAGTATAAAAGGAGACCCAGAAGTCATCAGGGTTTCTCAAAATGGCTGCACTATACGTGATTGCATGGAGATTGCGAGTCCAGGCTGCCCAACAGAGGAGGAGGAGGCAGAGACAGGAGAGGATATGCCGAACCACGCAGACCCTATTTCAACAAACTGAGAACGAGATTTATGATAAATACAGACTGAGCAGCGCAGTTAACTTAAAGATTATTGAACTGCTGAAACCTCAGCTAGAACGCCAGACAATGCGCAGCTGCTCTATCCCCACACATATGTAAGTGCTCTGCTCACTGCACCTCTTGGCCTCGGGTAACTACCAGGGGGTGATTGCTGTTGCTGGTGGGGTGTCCCAAAGTGCCCGGTCACGATTCTTTAGACGGTTCTTAGATGCCATACTCGCACACATGTCCAGATACATATACCTTCCCAGGAATGAGGAGGAAATTAACAGCACCAAGTTGGACTTCTACAGATTTCCCAACTTCCCCCATGTAATAGGGTGTGTGGACGGGACACATATACCAATTTGCCCACCAGCAAATCTGGAATATGTGTTCCACAATAGGAAATGTACCCACTTACTAAACATCCAGGTGGTATGTGATGCCCATAATGTCATTACTGACATAGTGGCTAAATTTCCAGGGAGTACACATGATGCATACATATTCAGGCACAGTGGGATACACCGACGCCTAGAACGTGGGGAGTTTGGGGAAGGATATTTATTAGGTACTGTGTAGTACACTCCGATGTCTTAAATACATGTCACTGCATAACCATGTGAAGCCATGCTCATATCTGCTCTTTTGTCACACAGGTGACAGTGCATATCCTGTGAGGCCATGGTTACTCACCCCATACCTAACACCTGCCAATCTGAATGAGAGGCGCTACAACATAGGACATTGGCGAACCAGAACTATCATTGAGAGGACCTTTGGCTTGTTGAAGTCACGTTTCCGATGCCTGCACAAAAGTGGAGGGGCACTCCAGTATGCCCCAGAGACTGCATGAAAGATCGTGGCAACATGTGCCAACCTCCACAACATCGCCACCAGACATGGGCTACATCTCACCCTTGACGACACAGATTTGGAGGATGAGGAGCAAGAGCTACCACACCGACAGCCTGGGGATGGTAGCATCGCATTGGAGGGCAGACAGAGACGGGACCACATTGCAACTCACTACTTTGGCAAGTACGTGGCAACCGTTACAACACTCACAAATGTAAGACACACATAGCCAGGTTGTGCAGTACAAAAAATAATCCCTTTAATGTCAGGAGTGTAATAATGTACTGTTGACGTCTAAACAGCAAGAAAAAAGTAAAATGTAATGTCTGACACATTTACATCATGTGCCTCAGGCAAATCCCAGATTAGCAAAATCACACCCTCCTGCAACTACGACCACCATGGCCCGATCCTTGTTGGTACCCTGATCCTTGGCGGGCACTGCTACTCCGCAGGATGCGTGCATCTGAGGCAGAAATGCTGCTCACGCTGGAGATGTCATCACTATCCTGAGGGGTATCGCCAATGCCCCTTGCTGCCTGGGTGGTCTCTATTAGGTCCACTTCATGACTGATGCACCCTAGTCCCCTTGCTACATCACCGTCAAAATGCCCAAGTTCCACCTGTAGCTTTACGGTGCGCCTTAACAGGCAGGTAGTAGTGGTTGCAAGGCGGCCAATAGACTGACTCAGCTGGTCCAAAGGGGCAGCAGTGTTGCGCTCTCTGCGCCTTGCATGGGCCCTATCTGCCACCATTTCCCTGACCAGGCGGTGGTGAGGTTTGCCAAATTGTTGTGCATGGTGGTGAATTGTGTGTCAACATTAGCAAAACCCTTTGAGAGGGTCTGTGCAGGTTCCTGTTCATTAACCGCATATGTTTATTTTGCAGGTGGTGACTGCTCAGTAAGGATGCCTCCAGTACTAGAAATTGTTCACATGTGACATCCTCCTCTCCTGCTGACTGTGTTTGACGTTGCCGTCTCCGCCCAGACCCAGCTGACCTATGTGGCCGACTCACAGTCATCTGTGGCCCCGGTGTTAGGTTGCCTGTCTCAGTGTCCATATCTGTCTCCTCGGTGGTCTCACATGCATGGTGGACAAGAGGTGTGGTCATGCACTCCCCTGCTGTTACACTGGCTGCCTCGTCTGCTGTGATGGTGGCAGATACTTCTCCCTGCACAGTAGGGTCATTGGTGGGTACTTGTGGCAGACCTGTGGGACACGGGATACACAGTCAGTGCCTCTCATATGTGTGGTGTATCAAAATAAATATTCCTCAAAAGTTGGACTACTGTCATACATTGCCCATAATGCATTGTTCTGTAGGTTGCAATATAGGCATGGAGCAAATCTGGAGGATGCATGCTTTTGTGTACTGTGGTTGTGTGCATGGTGCATTGAATGGTGTAAATAAGTGATTTTTGCTACTTACTTTTGGATGTTCCCAGTGCAGAACTGTCCAGGTCTCCAATTCCTACCACAGCCTCCGGCTCCAGAGTGGTGTCAACCATGCTCTCAATGGCTGTACGAGGTGGTACTGTGGATGGTCCTCCTCCAGTTCCGTGCACCTCCCTCATCCGCTCTGCCACTCTTTCTTTGGTCCTGGACCTGAGGTCGTACCACCTTTTGCGGACCTCATCAATGGTGCGATGGCTGACTCCAATCGCATTGATTTTACTCAGGATGTCCTGCCAGATCTTCTTCCTTTTGTGTGTCAGGGACACTTATTGATGCCTTGCCAAACAAGACCTCATGGTGCAGCCAGCACTCCTCAGTCAGGACCTCTCCAGCTCCTTTTCTGAAAACTTTAGTTTCCTCTTCCTCCCTGCAGTGGGTGTCTCCTTGTCCTGAGCTGACATAGCTGTAGTTGCTCTTCTCAGCTGGGTGTGCCTCTGCTGTCTGTGCTGGGTAGACTCCTCCCTATTCCATGGGGGGTACTTCCTGGTTCTGATGTCATCACTCAGAACCAGGAAGTGTGTGTTTCTCCTATTTCGGACCACACCCTTGTGCAATTTGCGATTTTGCAAATTGCGGTGCGACTCCGCACCGAATCGCAAAATGGTATTGCGATTTCTACCTACATCCTGTTTTGCAAGTCGGAAATAGCGATTCGCAATGATACGCTATTTCCGACTCTCAATTCTTTAGCTTCATACATGTGGCCCCTAACTATATGCTCATAACACATGATGTATGCACATGGATAAAGAAAATAGGCCATTTAGGCTTCATGCTATCTGATCACTCCCCTGTGAAACTAAAATGTCAATGCCAGGCAAATCCCTAGGAGAGAGACATTTCAAGATGTTAGTCAAACAGAAATTAATAATAACTTTGAGCAGAATGAAGAATCGGTCAGAACAGCAGCCACCTTGTAGGAAGCCTTTTAGATAGTGCTCAGGGGTCACTCCATAGCTAAACAACGTGGAGTACTCAAAACACTACATCACACCTAACATCATTAGAGAGGGACATTCAATAACACAAGGCATGCCTACTCACACAGGATAACTGCAAAGTTAGAGAAGAAGTTAGAGACAAAATCACCGAATGCAATGAAGTTATTGAGCATGAAGCAAACTACCTAGTCAAATAAACCGGAGTGTGGGCTTTTGGCAAGGGTGAGAGAGACTTTGGCCACTATTACAACGAGACCATGGGCAGCTAATACGTGACCCAAATAACAGATGACAAGGGTGACCTTAAATATGAAGCTAGAGAATTAGTGGAAGTTGTTCACAAATACTATAACAAACTCCATGCTTCTAAGTATGAAAACCAACGCAAACGCACTCATGAATATCCTGAAGACACAGCAATGTCCTGGCTGAGTATAGTGCACAGAGAATTCTTAGTGCAACCTCTCACGAGCTAAGAAATCAAAGATGCAATCTGAACCAAGCCTAATGGCAAGGTTCCCAGGTTAGATGGACTTCATGCTAAGGTGTATAAGACATACCAAGATCTATTAACTCCGGCTCTGCTCTGATGGTGACCAGCAGCCTATCGCCCTTTATGTTCAAAGCCATCATTATAATTCTTCTCACACCCAATAAACGTGCAGATAGCTGTGAGTTATATAGACCTCACCATTAATCAATTGTATGTAAAAATCATAACTTTTGTTCCTGAGTGATCGACATACGCAATATGCATAATATATTTGTGATATTACCCTATATAAACCCAGCTAAGCAGGCAGAGGGAGTCTTTTTGGATGCAACAAAGGCTTTTGACTCATTTGAGTGGAGTTATCTTAGGGCGGTGTTGGACCAACTGGGAATGCCTCGCCATTTTAGTACCTAATGAAATTGGGTGCGTCAGACAGCCGGGAGCAGTCTGATGTTGCAGTCCTTATGTGTGTCAGAAGGCTCCTGTCCATCTGCGCACATGGAAACAGCCTAGGAGCGGAGGGAGAGATTCCCCAACTCCCAATGCTGTTTTTTGTCACTACTGAATGTAGACATCTGGGGAAGTCCAGGGTGGTATGCTTCAAATGTACCCCACACCATTTTCTTACCCACAGTACCCTGCAAACCTCCAACTTTGCCTGAAGTCATGCATTTTCCCTACTCTTCTGTGATGGAAACATTAGGAACCTACAGGGATCCACGCAATTTCTACCATTGAGCATTGCCCCACCAATGCTGATAAAAACTCTGCCCCACTTACGTGGCTGGGCCAACCGAGGTCTACAGGAGTTTCCATGCAAGCGCTCCCATTGTCCATGGTTTGCTCCGTTCCTGTCGCAGCACAAGTGTGGCACGTTTTTATTGGCATAGGTGGGACAAAGCTGGTTGGTAGGTACTTTGTGGATTCCTGCAGACTCACGAAGTTTCCATCACAGAAATATAAGAAAAATGGGTAATTTCAGGAAACGTTTGAGGTTTGCAAGGCATTGTGGGTGAGAAAACCTAATGGGTTCCACACAAGTCACACCGTCCTCGATTCTCCTAGGTGTCTAGTTTTTTTAAAATGTACAGGTTGGATAGGTTTCTCTAGTTGTCGGTTGAGCTAGGGTACAAAATCTAGAGCTACCCACATCAGAAAAATAGGGTCAGTTTTTGCCGGAAAAATTCACTGCACACATGTTTTGTTTTGGGCCATTTTCTGTTGCAGGAACTAAGTCTACCCATACAAGTGAGGTACCATTTTTATCGGAAGACTTAGGGGAATGCCAGGTGGAAGGATGTTTGAGACTCCCGACAGTTTTCGGAACTGTCCATCACATAAATATGAGGAAAATGTGCTTTTTAGACAAATTTTGAGGTTTGGAAGGGATTCTGGATAACAGAACCTGCTGAAAGATATACAAGCAACAGATTCATTCTGGATTCCCCTAGGTGTCTATTTTTCAAAAAAGTACAGGGTTGCTAGGTTTCCCTAGGTGGCAGCTGTGCTAGAGCCCAAAATCCACAGCTTGGCACACTGCAGAAAAAGGGTCCTTTCTAGCGGAAAAATGTGTTGTGGCCACGTTGCGTTTTGGACTGTTTCCTGCTGCGGGCAATAGGCCTTCCCACATAAGTGAGGTGCCATTCTTATCAGAAGATTTGGGGGAACACATAATAGTAGAAGAAGTTTTATTACCAATTGTCTTTCTCTGCATTTGCCCCTTCCAGATGTAAGATAATGTGTAACAAAGAAGTGATTTTGAGAAATGCCCTCTAATTCATATGCTAGCAAGTTCAGAGATGTGCAAAAAACCACTGCTTCTAAAATCCATATCTTGTGCCCATTTCGGTAATATATATGTTTCCTTGATACTTATTTTTCTCTGTTTATATTTTACCAAATGCATTACTGTATATTCATTACACAATGAAAAATCATTGCAAGGTGCAGCTCAGTTATTGGCTCTGGGTACCTAGGGTTCTTGGTAAACCTAAAAGCCCTATTTATCCCTGCAACCAGAAAGGTCCAGTGGACGTAACAGTATATTGCTTTTGAGAATCTGCCATAGTTAGAAGAAGTTACAGATGAAAATGTAGACACAGATGGCTATTTTTTTTTCAACTCAGTTTCATTTTCTTTACTTCAACTGTTACTTTCTATAGGAAAATCGTGAAGGATCTACACAAATGACCCCTTGCTGACTCCTAATTTTGTTTACTGTTCAAAAATATACAGCTTTCTGGGATCCATCATTGGTTTCACACCTATTTCTACCACTAACTGGAAGGGGGTTGAAAGCACAAAAACAGGAACAATGGGCTGTGTCCAAGTAAAATGCCAAAACTGTGCTGAAAATGTTGGTTTTCTGATTCAAGTTTGCATGTTCCTGAAAGCTGTGAAACCTTCATTGATGCTATTTGCAGGGAAGAAAACATACTGTACACTTTCTTCTGCAGCACATTTTTCTCATGTTTCCCCACTAAAACAAAATGCAGCTGTATTTTGACAAATTCTTCGGTCCTCTCCAGGGGAGTCCATAAACCCTTTAGAATCCCCCAGATGTTGGAAACAAAAGAAGCAAACTTGACGTGGATAGTTTATGTGGACAAAAAATTATGGGGGCCTAACAGCGAACTACCCCAAATAGCCAAAAAAAGGCTCAGCATGGGGGGGTGGCTGAGGAAGGCCTAGCAGCGAATGGGTTAATTTGCTGTACACATCGGGTGTCCAGGCTCTACATGAATGTCGATTCACATTTCCAATATCAATTGCACAAGGCACAAGACAGGGCTGACCCCTGTCTCTGGCGCTATTCGCGATGGTGCTGGAAATACTAAGGGATAAACCGAGACTGCACCATGCCCGGTAAGAACTGAAGTTCAGGGATAGACCACTGTTAACATTAATATATTCAGATGACATAAGTCTTTAGTTGAGAAACTTGCAAAATAGCCTTGGCCTGATTCTCAGAGAGTTCATTAGATTTGGGGACTGTCTGGACTGGTCATTGATAGGATAAATCACGAGCAATACACATAGAATTGAAATTGATTACCCACTAGATTGATCTAAAATCTGGATAGGACTTTGCCCTCATTACGACCCTGGCGGTGGGTGATAATGTGGCGGTAATACCAACAACAGGCTGGCGGTAAGTACCGCCAAATTATGACCATGGCAGTGATATCTCCAATAGTCAGCCAATGTACCACACCGACCGCCATGGCGGAAACAACAGTCACCACGGCGGTAGCCACCTACAGCCAGGCGGAAGACAATGTACTGCCCACCATATTAAGACACATCACTCCACCACCTTTTCTGGGGCGGTACCAACGCCATCAAAAGCCTGGCAGAAACAGAGCTCAGAAGTGAAAGGACTCACCTTCGGAGACACAGGGAAGAACCACACCACCATGGAACCCGAACTACAAGTTTTCCCGATGATTTTCTACGTTATGCTCCCCTTGGAACACCAACGGCGGCAAAGACAACAGCGGTGAGTGCAGCCGCCTAGCACACAATGGAGGGTGGGAGGAAAACGAGAGTGACACACACACGCACAACACACACCCGACACACACCATACACACAACCATCTGCATTACAAAAACAATTTGACCACAAAAATCTGCAGAATAATACAAAGGCAACACGAATTCACCAAAAAGATTGTAATCAGTCCAACAATAAAATCAACAATCCGATGTACACATTAAACAGATCTGTACACGTGTATAAAAAAGGGACACTGCCCAGTCCATAGTTCACAGGGCCAACATGGCCACAGGGCAAAGTCCAAGGCCCCACTTGAATCACGAGAGAACACTGCAGGGGCTCCAGTTGGCAAATGGGCAGGCCCAGCCTCAGCCAGATGAGGAAACAAGCCCACTGGTTCTGGAAGGGGCAGCAGGCCCTGTGCTTGGTCCTAGGGAGTGCAAGGCCACAGTCTCTGGAGTGGGTGACTTGCCCACTGGTTCCAGAGGGGGCAACATGCCCTGTGCTTGGTTCTGGGGAGTGCAAGGCCACAGTTTCAGGAGTGGGTGACTTGCCCACTGGTTCTGGACGGGGCAGCATGCCCTGTGCTTAGTCCTGGGGAGTGCAAGGCCACAGTCTCAGGAGTGGGTGACTTGCCCACTAGTTCTGGAGGGATCAGGCCGCACAGCAGCCCTTGGAGGCTGGACCATATGGCATCTGCCTGCGGTGACGGGTGCACTGTGGTGGTGGTTGTGGGAGGCTCCTACTCAGCCCCTGCACCCTCTGATGGCTGCACTGTGGTGGTGGGTGTGGGAGGCTCCTGCTCAACCCCTGCAACCTCCAATGGCTTCACTATGGTGGTGGTTGTGGAGGCTCCTGCTCAGCCCCTGCATCCTCCGATGGCTGCACTGTGGTGGTGGTTGTGGAAGGCGCCTGCTCAGCCCCTGCACTCTCTGATGACTACACTATGGTGGTGGTTGTGGGAGGCTCCTACTCACTGATGGCTGCACAACCACGGGTGGCGGTGGGGGCTCTGTGACAGCTGGTGGTGGTGGCGGTGTTTGGCTGGCAGAATCCGCTGGTGTAGATTGCATCCCCTCCTCCTGCTTATAGGTTGGGGGTCCCTTACCCTTCCTGGCACTGGTGGATGGGCTCTTCCCTCCTCTGTCTGCTGGTGCAGGTTCCTTCCCCTTCTCTGCAGCTGGTGCAGGCTCCTTCCCTTTCTTTGCAGCTGGTGCAGGCTCCTTCACCTTCTTTTCCAGCTGGTGCAGGCTCCTTCCCCTTCTTTCCAGCTGGTGCAGGCTCCTTCCCCTTCTTTGCAGCTGGTGCAGGCTCCTTCCCAGTATTGTTGGCCTGGAATCCTTTCCACCACGAGTAGGTGGTGCTACCACTGGGCCCGTGGAATGTTTAGCTGAGGTGCTTGGCTGGGTCCTTGTTACCCTGCCCATATATGCAGGACAGGGGGATGGAGGGGTAGGGAAGATGTCAATCTGGGAAAGGAAAAGCTTTTTAGGGACGTTGGGGTGGGAAGAGGGAGAAGTATTGGGAGTGGAGGATGAGGGAGTGGTTGTTTGGGGTGTTTGTCTGCTGGATTTGGCTGCAGGTGCATGGGCTGTATGCTGTTGTGAGGTGGATGGCTGTTGGGTGTCTGAGTGCTTGCATTTGTGTACTTTAGGAGGGAGGGACAGAGACGGTGGGAGAGGACACAGGGAACATGTGCATGGATGTTGTGGCGGTGTCTGCCAGTGAGGCGTGTGTTCTCCTTGGTGTGGTGATGATGCTGGTAGTGGATATTGATGTAGTGCTTGCAGGTGTGAGTGTGGACATAACTTAGTGGGAGGTGGAGGAGGAGGAGGAGAGGGAGACAGTGGAGATTGTGGATGTTGTTGTGCCTGCAACTGAATGGTGTTTGTGTGAGTGCCTGTGGATGAAGTGTGGTGCTTCTGTTTGCCTGTGACACTCTTGGGTGTTGTGTTGTGTGCATGCTCGTCTGGCTGTGTGCTTGGGATGGGTTGGGGTTCAGGAGAATGAGACTGGGAAGTGGAAGTTGGAGGGGGACGATTGAAACAGGGACAATGGCTGCCATAGGAGAGGAGGCCAGAACCTGAATCAATCTCTATTGGGCCGCCAATCCACTGTGAATGCTCTCCAGCAATGCATTAGATTGCTGCATCTGGGCTGCCAGCCCCTGGATGGCATTCACAATGGTTGTTTTCCCTACAGAGATGGATCTCAGGAGGTCAATAGCCTCCTCATTCAGGGCAGCAGGGATCACTGGGGCAGGACCTGAGGTGTCTGGGGCGAAGGAGATGCCCACCCTCCTGGGTGAGTGGGAACGGGCAACTTGCTGAGGGGCTTTTGGGAGTGTGGTGCTGGTACGGGGGATAGCAGCTATACCTGCAGCTGGGGGGTGGGTCACAGAGGTGTCTGCTACCACCAGGGAGCTCCCATCAGAGGAGGTATCAGTGTCTGTATTGTCACCTCCAGTCTCTGCCGTGGTGCTCCCCTCGCCCTCCGTCGCACTGGTGCCCTCAGCTTCGGTGGACTCTGCCTCAAGGGTCCTGTGGGATGCAGCTCCCTCTGTCGCCGGTGCCTCTGCTCCTCCGTCAGATGATGCTAATGCACATAAGGACAGGATGACAAAACAAGAAAGGGTGGGAGAGAGACAAAGGATACACTGGATCAATGACTGCACCAACACCACCGTTAGTGTACACAACACCCTCACACACAGGGAACAGGCCTACACACTATGCATGGCACTACCAGTGAAATGGCTACTCAACAAGGAATGCGGAGGGGTACACACCGCCAGCTGCAGCACACCTGGGACCCATGCAGCCCTGAACAGTAGTGAATACTAACAAGCTAGGTAAGCAGTAT
This sequence comes from Pleurodeles waltl, assembly GCF_031143425.1. Classification (NCBI taxonomy): domain Eukaryota; kingdom Metazoa; phylum Chordata; class Amphibia; order Caudata; family Salamandridae; genus Pleurodeles; species Pleurodeles waltl. Next base: position 1,571,847,125 of record NC_090445.1, on the reverse strand, counting down.
TTCACAATCAAACCTTTAGCCACCAGGGACCTACACTGCTGTGTCTGGCCTGACTTAGGTGCACCCACTGACACACAACCACCACTGGGATACCAAACCTCCAGCTGTGAGTTTCAATGATAGCCACTATACTCCCCCCCTTGGGGCTGCTGTGATGCCCTCAAGTGCCCATCCAGCTCAAGGTAGGCCACCGCCAGTATGCGGGCCATCAGGGGGTCAGGGTCCGACGGGCATTCCTTCCTCGTTGGGAGGCCATCCCCAGCTGGGCCTCCGTGGTCTTTTGTGCCCAGCGTCTCAGGTCCTCCCACTGTTTGCGACAGTGTGTGCTCTGCCTGCCATAGACCCCCCGGGTCCGCATGTCCTTGGCGATGGCATGCCAGATTCCCTTTTTTTGATGGGCGCTGACCTGCACAGACATTACACACAAGAGAACACCATTAGACAAACAGTCCAGCCAGTCGCACAAGTGGCCCACCATACCCGTTTCCATCACCACTGGCACACATATAGCCCAGCACACAATGGCCCTCATTATGACCCTGGCGGTGTTGTACCGCCAGGGCCAACGGGGGCGGGAGTACCGCCGACAGGCCGGCGGTGCTCCCTTGGGCATTCTGACCGCAGCGCTTTGGCCGCGGTCAGAAATGGAAAACCGGCGGACTCCCGCCGGTTTTCCGTTGCCCATTTGAATCCCCCATGGCGGCGCAGCTCGCTGCGCCGCCATGGGGGATTCTGACACCCCCTACCGCCATCCTGTTCCTGGCGGTTCGCCCGCCAGGAACAGGATGGCGGTAGGGGGTGTCGCGGGGCCCCCGTAAGAGGGCCCCGCTAGTATTTCACTGTCTGCATAGCAGACAGTGAAATACGCGACGGGTGCAGTAGCACCCGTCGCACCTTCCCACTCCGCCGGCTCGATTACGAGCCGGCTTCATGGTGGGAAGGTCGTTTTCCCCTGGGCTGGCGGGCGGCCTTTCGGCGGCCGCCCGCCAGCCCAGGGGAAAAGTCAAAATACCCGCCGCGGTCTTGCGACCGCGGTACGGTATTTTGACGGCGGGACTTTGGCGGGCGGCCTCCGCCGCCCGCCAAGGTCCGAATGAGGGCCAATGTGTACACCAACAAGAGGACATCCACCCAACCCCTTACATGAGGCCTTCACACACAACTCCATGCATACATGCCACATGCGTTGTGCCCATAGTGTACTCACCTATTGGTCTGGAGGCCCATACAGCAGTCCGTACTGAGGTAGGACCCCATCCACCAGTGGCTCCAACTCCTCAGAAGTGAAGGCTGGGGCCCTTTTCCCAGTCACACGGGCCATGGTAGGTTCCAGCCACAGGTCACAGCAGCACATGCAGTGTAGGTCCTCTCCTGTGGAAGGTCAGGAAAAAAGTGAGGAATCTGATAGAAAATGGTGGTCACATCCGCGACGGTGCATACAGCCACCGCCGACGTAGATCACCATTGGCCACTGTACCCCAGAGGGCCCAATTATAACCAATGAGGAATTGCACGGCGGTTCACGACCGCCTACCGCCACGGAGCACAAAGTCAGCGGCATTACCTCACTTACACCTGTCCTTCCACACAGGACAGGTGGACACCATTTCAGGGGGGGTGAACAGGCCTATGGATTAATGCTGCGTCATAGGATAAATAGGCACATACTTCACAAATTACACTGTCCCATAACATGTTTGTGGCTCCATTGTTCAGTTTGTGACAGCCTACTCACTCTTTTGTCCCTTAGATACCTATTGCTGCAGATGAATAGGAGATGGAGACATACCCCCCATGTACAGACCCCTGGTGGACTTGGCTACACTGGAGGACAGGCACATAATACTCACCTATAGACTGGACAGGGTCACAATCACAGAGCTATGTGCCCAATTGGAGCCTTACCTCATATCCGTCACCCCACTGGGATCCCCCCTCTTGTGCAAGTGCTATAGGTTCTCCATTTTCTGGCAACTGGTTCTTTCCAAGTGATAGTGGGCTTGGCAGCAAGAATGTCACAGCCAATGTTCTCAAATGTGCTAACAACAGTGTTGTCTGCCCTGATAAAACACGTACAGCTATATTGCATTCCCCCAGGTTGAGGATTTGGCCACTGTAAAGACCGGATTCTATGCAATGGGACATATCCCCAATATAATTGGTGCAATTGATGGTACACATACAGCATTTGTGCCCCCACGCTAGAATGTACAGGTGTTCAGGAATCGTAAGAGTTTCCACTCCATGAATGTGCAGATCGCGTGCTTGACGGACCAGTACATGTCCCACGTCACTGCTAAGTATCCAGGGTCGGTGCATGATGCCTTTGTCCTGAAGAATAGCAGCATCCCATATGTGATGGCCCAACTACAGAGGCACAGGGTGTGGCTAATAGGTGAGCCCTGGTTCCCACCCAGTATATGTTGGTGTATGCCTATGGCGTGGGCCATATAGGGTCATGTGTGGCTAAATGTTGTTCCTCAATATTTGCAGGTGACTCTGGTTACCCAAGCCTATCATGGCTGCTTACCCCTGTGAGGAATGCCAGGACAAGGGCAGAAGAACGTTATAATGAGGCACATGGGTGTACCAGAAGGATCATAGAAAGGACCTTTGTCCTCCTGAAGGACAGGTTCCGGTGCCTCCATCTAACAGGTGGATCTTTGTGCTACTCACCCAAGAAGGTCTGACAGATAGTAGTGGCATGCTGCGTGTTGCACAACCTGGCCCTCAGATGACATGTGCCTTTTCTGCAGGAGGAGGAGACTGGAGATGCCCCTGTGGCAGCAGTGGACCCTGAGGACAGTGAGAATGAGGAGGCGGAGGATGAGGATGTGGACAACAGAACATCTGTGATACGTCAGTACTTCCAATGACACACAAGTGAGACAGGACACCTTTACATTTCTATGACTTTGGTTGTATTCTGTGTGGCATTGGCATGATGGCATTTCCCATTTCTATTCCCACTTACTGTTACCTCTGGATATTCATTTTGCAGATGTTGGTGATTTGACAAATTCTACTGGTGTGATCACAACAGCCAGCTACAGGTCATTAAATCTATGCTCATTCTATGTACAATTCATTTGCAATGGTTGTTGCTGTTTCAATCAATACATATTTTACATGCATGCAATACTCGTAGACAATTTTTATCCAAGGGTGTTTATTGTAGTGCTAAAATATAGAGGGGAAAGTGCAATGGAATAGGGTGATGATGGAGGAAAGTCCAGGGTATTGTTCCAGTCTGTTTGTAGCACAGGTGCATTGTCCATGGGGATATAGGAAGGGGAGCAATGGCAGTTCAATGTGGACAAGGTGACTGAGTGGGACACAGGGTGGACAATCAGGAGAGTCTCATTTCCTGGTGGTGGTCTTGGCAAGTGTCTCTGGCTTCTGTCTGGTTCGCAGGGAACGTTTCCAGGGTGGTTCACCTTCTGCAGGGGGAGGGGTGCTGGTGGTCTGTTGGTCCTGTGGTGGGGCCTCCTGGCCACTAGCGGAAGTGGAGGGCTGTTCAGATGACTGGCTAGTGGTAGGGGCACGCTGGTTTAACACTGCTTCCCTCATAATGTTGGCCATGTCTGCCAGCTCCCCTGCTATGGAGATCAGGGTGTGGTTGATGGCCTGCAAGTCCTCCCTGATACCCTGATACTGTCCCTCCTGCAGCCGCCTGTTCTCCTGCACGTTATCTAGGATCTGTCCTGGGAATGTTGGTAGGCTTCCAGGATCTCAGAGAGTGCCTCCTGGAGAGTTGGTTCCCTGGTCCTGTCCTCCCACTGGTGCACAGCAGTCCTCCCAGTATCCCAGATGACCTGTGCCTCTGCCCCTTGAACGGTGTGCCCACTGACACCAGGTCCCTGATTGTCTTGTGTGCAAGGTGTGGCCTGAGGTCTCTGTACAGGTGGGCACACTGCTGATTGACGTGTCCTGGGGACAGAGGTTTGGGGATGCTGGGTGGGTGCTGTGGTGTTGGTTCCTGATGGGGGAGGCTCTGTGGGGGTCTGTGACTGGGCTTGGGTGACCGAATGTCCAGAGGTCCCTGATCGGCCAGGTAGATCGTCCAGATCCTGAAGTCTAGAGTTACTGTCTTCACTGTGGGCCTCTTCTGTTGGGGGACTGGATAGTGATGGCACCGCCTCTCCACTGACATTGGCTGGAGTACCTGTGGGGATGTAAATGATGTATTATGCTTCATGTGCATGACATTTGTACATCCCTAGCTTCCCCTCTATAATTGGTGTTGCCCTGCCAGCCTTTGCTGTATGGTGTATGGTGAGATTGTTAGTTGCCCTATGCTGTGCATGCTTTACTGATGAGTGTCCATGCAGGGCTGTGAGGGGTGTCCATGTATTGGTACAGCATGCTGGGCTTGGCATGTGGATTAGTGTGATGTGATGGTTGAGAGTGTGGGATGGAGTGGAGTGATGGGAGTGAGGGTGAGGGTGTGTGATGGCATGCGGGTATGGGGGCTGATAATGGTTGTAAGTTGACTTACTAAAGTCCAGTCCTCCTCTAACTCCAGCCAGGCCCTCAGGATGCAGTATTGCCAAGACTTGCTCCTCCCATGCTGTGAGTTGGGGGAGGAGGAGGGGGTTGGGGTGTGTGATGTGGAGTGCGTTAAGGGTGTATGGTGTGAGTTGTGTGTGTGTCTGGTTGTCTCTGTGCTGTTCGTTTCAATCTCCTGGCAGTAATTGTTGTTGGTAAAGGGTTGTGGGTAATGTGGGTGGGTGTTTTGTAGTGGTGTGGGTGTGGTGTGTGTATGGGTGCCAGGTGTGTGTTGTTTGAATTGTCCAATGTGGTGGTGTTTTTTCCATTCTGTGTGCGGCGGTATGTACCGCCAATGGTTTGCCGCAGTTGAATGTCTGCCGTGATGATTCATGGGTCATAATGTGATGGGCGTTGTTCTGTTGGCGTAACGGTGTGGGTTTTGAGACCGCCAGTTTATCACTGACCTTTGGTCTGGTGGATTTGTGTATGTGACTGTATTCTGTCAGACAGGTGTGTGTGTGTCATAATATGGGGAACGGATATCAGCCTCTGCGGCGGTAAGTTGGTGGCCATCAGAGTGGCAGTAAGTGGGATTTGCCGCCAGTGTCATAATGAGGGCATTAATGTAGACAAAATCAAGACCCTTAATTATGATAAGGCAAATGGCAACCTGGGGGACCAGATAAGCAGATGATTAAAACTGCTGCTCATATATAGACTGGGACTTATGAATATGGTTGTCCTCCGTAAATGTTTGTATTACTCTGTGAGAATTCCCATCCAGCTAAAGAAAAACATTTTCCAATCATTGAACTCTCTGTTTATCAAACTAGCTTGGGTGGGGAAAAACACAAGAATTGCCTGTGAATCCACGACCCAACTATGTTTTGCTTTCACTAATGACCGAGCTCAATGGACAAGAATTCAAATGGCGCACCCCTTTTCACTGGTGACTCTTTTACCTGTGGTACCTCCTGCACCCTCTCCTCATCCTGTACAGGGGCTTGTGACACCTGTTCATGTAGTGCTGGAGCGCCTGCAGTCCTACTCAAGCCCTGTCTTGTATGTACTAGATCCAGTGTATGATACTAGCCTCTTGTGCATGTCCTATACGGTGAGATTTAGGTGAATTCATTACCCACTGCATGATTGGTAGTTCAGATTTCAGAATTACATTATAATTTAGTGTGATTAGCTCAGTATCCACTAGAGCCCAATAACAAGTCAAAAGCTGTTTTTCAAAAGGAGTATAGCGCTCCACAAAGTCAAGTAGTTTTCCAGTCCAAAGCCCCAGGGGCACCCGTGCCCTCCTCTGTTTCTGCCACATACTCCAGTTTGCATTTTGTTCCTGAACACTTATATGTAACTTAATGTTTCCCTCTTCCACTGTACACAAATCTAAAGTCTGTTGGATTATTTCATTTGCCAAATCAAAAGCACACAGCTGCTCCTCACTCCATTCAAACTCATGTTTTTTCTAGTTACTTTATACCAGAGCGTTAAGACTTTACTTAGCTGAAGGTCATACTGTTTCCAAAAATCAAACAATTTCATGAAACTCTGTGTTTCTTGCTTAGTGCCAATAGTAGCAAACTCTAAAATCTTTTTTTTTACCTGTAACAACATCTCTCTATGTTCTGGATTTCACTGAATTCCCAGAAACTGCAAGTTTTGCGACAGAACCTGTGTCTTGTCTCAATTAATTGTACACATCGTACTTTGCAAACATGGTCTGAATATACCAGTAACATCGTCAACTTCTTGCTCAGTGTAATCTTTTAAAGAATGCATTTTAACTCCTGCCAAAAACTGTGGATTGCTCTGCTCACGGAGAACTACGCTCTTCTCATGAGGCTCACACTGGCCCAACCTTTTTTAACCTCCTCATTACTGGAATGTGAAAAGCCAGATTCTCCTGTAACAGCTTGGTAGATTTCAGCTTTATCTTGCAATAATTTGTTCTGGCTAATTTGCTCACATAAATTCTTATTTTCACATTCTAACTTTTTACATCTCTCATGCATTTTTCTGTAGACAGACAAAAGTATCCAAAACCTCCTGTCAAGAGCAAAAGGGACATCATTCCTTTCAAAAAGCACCTTTTCTAAATATGGAAACACTTTTGTTTTATCCAAGCACCCATCCCAAAACTTAGAAAGTCCTGATAAACAAGAAAACATGTTTGTCACAACACCATAAGGCAGTTTAATTTCACATGCATTTTCAAACATGGTTTGCGGTGCCTCCTTTAATTCTCTAAACAAAAAAATATTTACAGTTTTAAATCGTGCACTTCCAACCTCCAACTCCTTTTTTTTTTTTTTTTTTTTTAGACTGATGACTAAGCCAAAATGTTTTGCTTCCACTAATGACCAAGATGAAACACTTCTCTGGAATGCACTTTTCAGTTTAAAGAAGACATTTATAATTACTTCATCACGAGGTTCATAAAAAATGAAGGAGATTAGTAGGTCGAAGGCACACGTTTAAAATAGTCACAGCAATGAAAGGAAAATATATCAAAATGATTCTCAACTGCAACCTACACAGCAAATATGTGTGATTATATTATAGCAAAGCAAAGGATAAAGTAAAAATTCATCACCGTAGGGCCTGCCAAGCTCTTCATCTTTCTCATGTCAGCAAGAAGATGACCCCTGTTCAACTGCGAGAAAGAGATCCTCACCCTCACGGGAAAATGTCAGGCATTTGACGTCCAATCCTGACTGAGGTCTCGGAAATTCCCTCGCTACTGAGCAGGGCCACCTCTTTTATAGTTTAAACAACCATGGAAAGAGCCTTCTGAAAGGCCCTCCCCTCTCCGAATGGAAATATTCAAACATGCTGGCTACTGTAGGTCAGAGTTGGAAGAAAAACATTGAAAACTGGGCAGCATTTCAAGGCTCTCCCTCCAAGGCCGCACCTTTCCCTGCACTGAAGAAAACAAAAAATATGTGCTCTCTTATGAACTGTTCGTGTTCGGTGAGAGAAAATACAAAGAAACAAGCTTAGTTTACCATGTGGAAAAACACAGCTCAACTGCAGTGTCTCAACTGCAATGTCTAACGCCACGATAAAGCCAATAGGCAGCTAAACTGAATACAAAATGTAATCTGCCACTGGTGAACACTGAACAACTAATATGCACAGTGGTGCAACACAAAGTCAGTGGTCAAACACATCTATTTTGACTACAACCACATATTGGGATTTGATGCTCCCAGTATGGAACTATACTATCTCTGCACACAAGTACAGTTTGCCCACTTTTGGTTCCACCCTGGTGGGATTCTGCACTTTTGGCTTTGGAGAAAGGAGTTACTGGACCTGTCCTCCACAGGGTAGTTTTATGGTCGAAAGGTAGCTCCACAAACTCAGAAATTAACACAGTATAAGGAAAGAGTGCTGCATGGACAAACACACGAAAAACACAACTCAAACTATCATATGCACCAAATATTCCTCTGCAGGCACACAAACTATTTTCCATGGACTTTGAACAAAAGGCACAATCCCAGCTCCAGAAACTAAACATCAAAATCTAGCAAGATCTTTACAGCAAAGGTCCATTTATCAGAATAGATACTCTGCACATGCACATCATAACGACCCACATAAGCACCTTCTTGCATAGCAGACTCAAATCAACTGGCAAAAAGGTGACACACGATTTCCCTGGAGAACCAGAGAGAGTTAAACAACCTGAGGGAGTCCTTATAGCCAAAACCCCCAACAATTTCATTACAATACTATATTGGGATGCCCAGGGAGACATGTCCATTAAGGACAATCTAGAAAGGCCAGAATGAGATGAGACGCAGATCTAGATCCCACCTGTAGAAAATAAATGTGTGAATATTGCTATGCACAAACATGCGAGCTCCCACTCAGCAGTACAAGGCGCCTAGAACACTACAGATATATCACCCGTGTGTATTGCACTCCAGATGCGCTATATAGTGGGGGCTAAGAGATGATTCAAGATGCGAATGCTGTAAAATGGAGACTGCTGGCTTTATTCATTTGACTTGGGGCTGCACCAAAATCCTACAATTCTGAGCACAGCTAATAGACATTAGACACCATACAGAAAATAATTGAAAACCCTCTACAGACATTGCCACATATCTCACTATTAGGGTGTGTGTAGAAAAACCCCCTCATACCTAAACTTACTGCCCTGGCACTGCTTTTGGCCAAAAGTCTGGTGGCGCAGCCCTGGGAGTGTGGCAAATCACCAACACTATAGTAACGCCTGACAGAGATGACATATTGCAGCGAGCAACTTGACCACTATACCGAACTAATCCCGAAATTTGGGTGACATTTTGCCATTATGTACTGCAGTGTAATGATGATGCTGACATGAGAACAACTAGCAGTGCAAAAATTACACCAGCTAGTGGCATGGGTTGGGACCAAATGACTGTGCGCAATTAAAGTGAATGTAATGTATGGATCTTAATGGCTATAAGAAAAATGGTTGCACTAATATGCTTATTTTCCTTTTTTGTATAATTTTTCCTTCTCAGTAAATATCTTAAAAGATATATATAATTCAAGGCTCAGAGTTTCCGCCTGGCAATTTGTCGCTAGTTCATTGCTCTCTGCAGATCAGGTCACATATATATCATTTTCTCATGTTTGTTGTGTTTTCTCTTTTCAGTTCCCTCGTCCATTTCCTGTCTTGGTTATCTAGTTCCTATAGTCCTGCTACCTATTGTTGGTGTATTTTCCACTAGTTTGATATTACCAGTGTTTGTGGTAGCACCCCGGGGGTTCAGAATGGACTCCTGTTTGGCCCAAGGTTCAACATGGCAACCTCCATTCCCAAAACCCGTTAGCTTGTATTTTTATATGTGATTACGACTTCTCTCTTGAGGGTTGGGTATATCTGACTGTCGTTCTTTATTTTCTAGCTGATGAGAGTAAACTATTTCTGTAACATGATGTTTACACCGTGTTGTCCCTTGACTGAGACTATTCAATCTCTCTGGGAGCTCCAGTACGGTGTTGCTCCTTCTCTCGCTCTCTCTTTCTCTCTCTCTCTCTCTCTTTTTCCCTGTCTCTCCCCACCTGCAGCACGCCCACCTCCCTCTGCTTGCAGGTGTAAGATGGGAGGGGCTTTCAGTGGGTCTACATCTGGGGAGCCTGAGAGGACCTCGTCCTAAAAAGCTTGGTTGGAATATACGATATATGACTTTGGTTGTCACAATCCCATCAAAACATATCTCCAGTCTTGACAGCCATATTTCATTGCTGGATGTTCCTTTTCTAAAACTGCATGTTTTGTTCACAAGGAGCCCAGTGTAATGTTCTGTGACGGTCCAGTTGTTTGTAGACCAGCCATGGAACACCGACCCGGAAGGAAAAAGGACTTCCAGGGCGAGGTCGGAGATTATTAAAGTTCGGAGCATGGGAGTTGAGCTGTGTTGCTCGCGCCTCCGGTGCAGCCCAGCATCCAGCGTGAGTCTTTGTTTTCTTTACTGCACGCAATCCAAGGCATTTGCTGTAGATCACAACACTGGCGACGAGGGTGGTCTTTGGCACAACTGTTGACACATGCTGGACGTGCGCTGTGGCATATATAGGGGAGAAGACCAGACCACCCACGAGGACACCTGCTGCTGCTATTTGAGCTACGGATAGTGAGACTGTGAGCCAGATGCCCACACAAGTGTCCAGATAAGATGCAGGACACCCAGATTCGGGACCACGTGCTGCGCATGAATATCTGCTAGGAAGAGGCAGATGAGCGTGTCAAGACTCACACCAGGGGGATACACGGACATCAAACCCAGGAGGGAGAAGTAAGGAAAACGTCACAATCCAGCACATCACAAAGTGACATAGCGCCAACCAAGACGTCAGCAGCTTGTGACAAACCACAACACCTTAGACTGAGAGAGGTGAGCCTGAGACAACGAGCACGCATAGCGCATGCATTATGGCCGATGAACCAGCGCCCGCCACCCATCAACTGCCACAACACACAATGACAGGCGCACTACCGCCGTTCAGTGAGGTTGCGGATCCCGCCACAGCATCACCTAGATGGAAGGTGTGGGTTGGGCGCCTGGAGAACTCTTTTGTGGCCACCCGTGAGAAGGACGGAGAAGTCAAGAGGTCGTTGCTCCTACACTTTGTGGGTGTTGAAATATACAAACTCGCCAGACATCTACCAAACACAGGTGCCCATGATGACTACGAGGTGGCGGTGAGGGCCTTGAATGCACATTTCGATCCACAACTGAACCCAGATTTCAAAAGATTCAAACTATGGCAAGCAAGACAGAGAGAAGGAGAGTCCATCGACCAGTTTTACGCTCGCCTCCGGGAACTGGCATGTACGTGCACCGACGATGATCAACAGAAAGATGTACGGGCACAAATAATACAAGGATGCAGAAACAAGACACTAAGAGGGCTAATACTGAGACAACCAAACATCACCCTAGATGAGATATTGATCATGGCACGGTCCCATGATCTCTCGGCGGCGAGAGCAGCGGAGATGGATATGGCAATATCACACATGCCAGAGAGGACCCCGGTGGTCAAAACAGAACATGCCAATGCAGTCCAATCATCACAAACAAGGAGGAAAACTAGGCAATATGCCCCCACCAAGTCAGGGGGACAATGTGAATACTGAGGGAGAGATGAACACAACCCAAAAGACTGTCCGGCGCAAGGGAGGACATGCTTCAATTGCGGAAAATTGAATCACTTCGCAGCCGCCTGCAAAGGAGGAGTGAGAGGAAGAGGATCAAGAGGGAGGCGTCCACCTACCAGAGAGGTCAAACAACTATCACTCTATAACCATATGGCACGGGGAGCAAATTACCCATCGTCGCGCCACACATTAGAGGATTCATCCCCAGGAGAAGATGAAGAGAAAGAAGTATTTCTAATATCATTTACAAATGATTTAAAGAGGCACCGGCGACCTCAGCCCACGTGTATGATTGAAGTAGCAGGTTCCCCGGTCAAAGCCCTCATAGACACAGGAGCCTCAGTCAATGTAATGGGAGTGCAACAATATCGCTGCCTCCAACCCCGTCTACCATTGGCTCCATCGAGCGCCAAAATATTCACCTATGGAAGTCGCACACCTCTACTGCTAAAAGGACGCATGGCAGTAACAGTGCAGGCGGAGGGAAGGACGATAGACACTACATTCCATGTGGTCTCCACAAAAGGCAGACACTCTGCTTTTCAGTCAAGCGGCAGAGGAGCTGGGTCTGGTGACGTTTGCAAGATGTATACGGTCTTGCAAAATCGACGACATGCTAAGAGAATTCCCAGAACTATTTGCAGGCATTGGCTGCCTTAAAGCTGCCCCGATTAAGTTACACATTGACAAGGCTGTGAAACCGGTTGCATTGCGTGGAACAAGAACTGGCCAACCTTGAAGAACAGGGAGTCCTCGAAAAGGTATCAGGCCCAAATCCCTGGGTATCGCCCATGGTGACCACGGAGAAGCCGAAGCAATCAGGAAAAATTTGCCTCTGCATCGACATGAGGTTGCCCAACCAGGCCATTAGGCGTGAAAGGCATATTACACCAACTATAGACGATATAATAGCTGATTTAAACGGATCTTGGTGTTTTCCCAAATTAGACCTAAACGCCGGATATCACCAACTCCCATTGGCGGAGGAAAGCAGGTACATCACCACGTTTTCAACACACCTTGGGCTGAGGAGGTACAAGCGCCTGAGTTTCAGCGTATCATCGGCGGTGGAGGTATTCCAAGATGCCATTCGACAAACCTTGTCAGGCTTACAAGGCATAATGAACGTAAGCGACGATATACTGATATTCTCCGCAACGGTCGAAGACCATCATCGGCAGGTGAGAGACACCCTCAAAAGATTTTCGGAACATGGTCTTACTCTCCATCGAGACAAGTGCATTTTCTTCCAGACAGAAATAGCATTTTTCGGATATGTCTTCAACCAGGAAGGCATCCAAGTAGGTCCCCGATAATCCAGCACCATCAGAAATGCCCCCGCCCCAAAAACTGTGACTGAAGTGAGGAGTTTCTCGGGAATGGTAACATATTGTGGCAGATTCATCCCAAGACTGGCCACGCTGTCAGAGCCACTCCGAGCCCTCGCGAAAGCGGATGCACCGTGGGCATGGGGGAACCGAGAAGAAGAAGCGTTCCAAGAACTCAAAAAGGTTCTCCTGTGTGACACTACGATGGCATATTTTGACCCGGTGAAGAAGACCGAACTGACTGTTGATGCGAGCCCAGAAGGCCTCGGGCAGTGCTGTCCCAAGAAAGTGAACCAGGTCGGTGGGCTCCCTTAGCGTACGCCAGTAAAGCCTTGACGCCAACAGAGCAACGTTACTCCCAGACCGAGCGGGAAGCCCTGGCAATCAAGTGGGCGTGTGGGCATTTCCACCTATACCTCCAAGGAAGACATTTCCGAGTGGTCACAGGCCATCAACCACTTGTCCCCCTGTTCAAGGGGAGTGCACCACATCCGCCTCCACGGATTGAAAAATGGGCCATCCAGCTGCAACACTATGGCATAGAGGTGGTGTACCAACCAGAGGCCAAGAACCCCGCGGACTTTCTGTCTCGGCACCCTCCAGATCAGGCTCAAGTCCCCAATCAAGACGAGGCAGACACTGAGGCGCATGTGCATGTGCTCGCCTAGAGGAGTTGTCCCAAAACCCTCAACACGAAGGAGATCTCAGAAGCGATCCTTGAAGATGCGGTGCTGCTACACGTGAAGGAGGCGCTGGAAGGCGGATCATGGCACCAGTTCCTCCGGAACACGGATCAGTGGACCCCAGCTGAGCGTGAGCGTGTAACAGAATGAGTTAAGCTCAACAGCAGATGGTCTTCTACTTCGGGGTCACCGACTCGTAATACCCAGCCAACTGCAACATCGTGTGATCCTATTAGCCCATGGGGGACATCAAGGAATGACAAAGATGAAGGCGCGTATGCGAGAGAAGGTGTGGTTCCCTGGACTCGAAGAGGGAGTTTACCAATGCGTGCGGCAATGCCCAGCATGTCAGTTAACCGCTAGCTCAGAAGCACCAGCCCCAATCCTGACAGAAGAAGCCTGTACAAAACCCTGGGCTCAGGCCAGTCTGGACTTCGGAAGTTTTCCGGACAGCAGGACCACTCTAGTGCTCATAGATGGGTATTCCAAGTAGCCCATCGTTGAGGTCATCGCGTCCACTGCTTTCACACAGGTGGGTCCAGCTCTTGAAAGGATTTTTGCCATGTTCGGTCTCCCCCGGAGGAAATTAAGACGGACAATTGGCCACCCTTTCACTGGAATTAATTTCAGGACATGATGAGGCGTTTGGGCATCAGGCACAGAAGAGTCACGCCGCTATGGCCTCAAGCTAACAGAGAGGTTGAGCAGTTCATGCGCACACTTAACAAGGCCCTTAGAATTGCCGTATTAGAAATCACTGACCCAGAACTCAGCCTTCATCAGTTTTTACGAGAATACAGAGGGACCCCTCACTGTACAACTGGCCAGACTCCGTGGTCGCTGATGCTTGCCAGGCCAAGGTGAGATACCATCCCTGGCGGCTGGACCAAGCGGTTTGAGACAACAAGTGAGTGCCACCCCAGCGACCCAGAGAGTGAAGGCCAGATCCCAGATGGGGAGACCCAATCCGCCACCCAGCCAGAAGCTAAAAGACTTTGGCCCTCATTACGACCTTGGCGGGCGGGGCCGCCAATGCAGCCGCACCCCTGCCGCGGCCATTTGGAGATCGCCGCTGGGCCGGCGTGCGGAAACCTAGTTTCTCGGCCGCAACACAGGAGCCGGCTCCAAATGGAGCCGGCGGTGTGGCGGCCGTGTGACGGGTGCAGTTGCACCCGTCGCGCTTTTCACTGTCTGCTATGCAGACAGTGAAAAGCTGCATGGGGCCCTGTCAGGGGGGCCCTGCACTGCCCATACCACTGGCATGGGCAGTGCAGGGGCCCCCAGGGGCCCGCGACTCCCCGTACCGCCAGCCTTTTCCTGGTGGTTCAAACCGCCAGGAAAAGGCTGGCGGTAGGGGGACTCGTAATCCCATGGGCAGCGCTGCTAGCAGCCCTGCCCTGGCGGATTACTACCGCCGGGGCCATTGTGGCGGGAAACCGCCGGCCCCGGCGGTGCGACCGTGGCGCTTCCACCGCGGTCGTAATGACCAGGGAAGCACCGCCAGCCTGTTGGCGGTGCTTCCGTTATTACAGCCCTGGCGGTCTTGTAACGCCAGGGTTGTAATGACCCCCTTTGTGTGCAGAACAACTTGTGATTCAACTTGGAGGAGGGATGTAATGTTCCGTGATGGTCCAGTTGTTTTTAGACCGGCCACAGAACACCGACCCAGAAGGAAAAAGGACTTCCGGGGTGAGGTCGTAGATTATTAAAGTTCGGAGCGCGGGAGTTGAGCTGTGTTGCTTGCGACTCCGGTGCGGCCCAGAATCCAGTGTGAGTGTTTGTTTTCTTTGCTGCACGCAATCCAATGCATTTACTGTAGATCACAACACCCAGGACATGTGATGGATACAACACTGGAAGATCAAACCCATCACCGGATTGCTCCTTTAATAAAACTGAATCCACCGCCTTACCTGAGGCATCACTCTCACCAATTTTCACAAAGATATGCTTGGGGAATTAAGAAACCTTAATATTGGAACTTCAGTTAAAACCTTTTTAAAAACCGAAAAGGCATCTCCAGCAGTTTTGCGCCAATGAAAGCCATGTTGCAGATGTTCTTTCTTTGGTAGGCGTGATGTAAGGCAAGTTTTATGCGCTAATGTTTTAAGAAAATGACAATAGCTATTCAATATGACAGGTCTCATCTTCACCCTTTTCACCCTTAAAATAAAGATCATGCTGTCAAAGTCTATTTCACATGGCATGCAATAACACAGTATAACACCACAAAAATATACCACACAGTGTTCAGAAAAATATATAACATTTATCTGATAAAATACAGGTCAAAAACGATTTAAGATGCAATAAGTATATGTTGAGATATCACTGTAAAAATGATATAAAGTGTCTTTAGTCTCTTAAAAGCAACATATGTCTCTTACAAGCACAAAGTACCTGTTTAGTGTGCAAAATCTTCGCAAGGAACCGCAGAGGAGGAGATGCGTGGAAAACAGGGAGGCGTCAATTTCTTGGGCCGGACACAGCGTTGCGTCGTTTATTTTTCACACAGGGAAGGCTTTGCGTTGATTTCCGGCGCTGGGTCTGTGAACCTCTTCAGGTTGCGGGGTTTTCAGATGCCCTGGGGATGATGTGTTGAAATCTGGCACTGGCAGGACAAACTCACAGAGGATGCATCGATCCAGTGGGCGTTGCGTTGAAATTTCTATCGCACAGCAGGCGCTGAGTCGATTCCTCTCTGGAAGTCGAGCTGCGCCCTTCCTGCTCGGCTGTGCGTCGATCCAGTGGGCCGTGCACCGAATTTCCAATCACTACGCTGCGTCAATCTTCTCCTTGCGAAGTCAGGCTGCATCGTTCCGGTTCGGCGTGCTGTGAATTTTTCACCGCAGTGCAGGCTGTGTGTTGTTTCTGGCAGGCTGTGCGTCGATTTTTGCTGCACAAGGAGTTCTTCTTGCAGAGATGAAGTCTTTTTGGTCTTGAGACTTCAGGGAACAGGAGGCAAGCTCTATCCAAGCCCTTGGAGAGCACTTCTCAGCACAGCCAGGGAGCAGCAAAGCAGCTGCAAGGCAGCAAGTCAGCAAGGCAGCAGTCCTTCACAGAAAGCAGTCAGGTGAGTCCTTTGGGCAGCCAGGCAGTTCTTCTTGGCAGGTTGCAGGTTCTGGTTCAGGTTGTCTTCTCCAGGAAGTGTCTGTGACAAGAGTGTCTTGTCAATATGTGTCTAAGTTGGTAGGGTCAGAGACCCTGCTTAGAAAAACAAATGTGCCTTTGAAGTGGGGGAGACTTCAAAGAGTGGCTTAGAAGTGCACAAGGTCCCCTTTCAGTTCAATCCTGCCTGCCAGGGTCCCAGTAGGGGGTGTGGCAGTCCTTTGTGTGAGGGCAGGCTACTGTCCTTTGACATGTAAGTGTCAGACCCTCCACCCTCCCAGCCCAGGAAGCCCCATTCAATATGCAGATGTGTACAAGTGTGATGAGCATCCTGTGTTTGGGGTTGTCTGAATGAATGCACAAGGGAGCTGTCAACTAAACCTAGCCAGACATGGATTGGAAGGCACAGAAGGATTTAAGTGTAGAGAAATGCTCACTTTCTAAAGGTGGCATTTCTAAAATAGTAATATAAAATCCATCTTCACCATTAAGCAGGATTTTGTATCACCATTCTGGCCATACTACATATAACCTGGCTACTCCTTTCAGATCAGGATCTACCACTCACACATAATATGAGGGTAGCCCTAATGCTATCCTATGAGAGGAGCAGGCCTCACAGCAGTGTAAAACGAATTTAGGAGTTTTCACTACCTGGACATATAGAACACATATGTTCATGTCCTGCCTTTAACCTACATAGCTCCCTGCCCGATGGGCTACCTAGGGCCTACCTTAGAGGTGACTTATATGTAGAAAAAGGGGAGTTTGAGACTTGGCAAGTACTTTTAAATGCCAAGTCGAAGTGGCAGTGAAACTGCACACACAGGCACTGCAGAGGCAGGCCTGTGACATGGTTAGGGGGCTACTTATGTGGATGGCTCAACCAGTGCTGCAGCCCACTAGCAGCATTTAATTTACAGGCCCAGGGCACATGTAGTGCACTTGACTAGGGACTTACAAGTAAATTAAATTGCCCAATTGGGTATGACCCAATGTCACCATATTTTAAGGAGGGAAAATATGCACTTTAACACTGATTAGCAGTGGTAAAGTGTGCAGAGTCCTATAAACAGCAAAAATGGGGTCAGAAATAGAGAAGGAGGAAGGAAAAAAGCCTCCTTGCTCCTTGTTGTTGTTTGACCATGTGGCTGACAGCCATTTTGTGCATCCAACCAGTGTCCCTTTGCTAAAACTTTGCCTGTGTACTTTGTTTGCCAGGCCTCCTTGCACCTTGTTGTTTCACCATGTGGCTGGCAGCCATTTTGCATATCCAGCCAGTGTGTCTTTGTCACAGGCTTGCATGTGTTCTTTGTTCCCCATGCCTCCCTGCTCCTTGTTGTTTGACAATGTCGCTATTGGCCATTTTGTGCATCCAGCGAGTGTCTCTTTGCCATAGGCTTGCATGTGTTCTTTGTTCCCCATGCCTTCTTGCTCCCTGTTTTTTGACCACGTGGCTGGTGGCAATTTTGTACATCCATCCATTGTCTCTTTGCCATAGGCTTGCATGTGTTCTTTGTTCTCCATGCCTCCTTGCTCCTTGTTGTTGTTTGCCCATGTGGCTGTTGGTCATTTTGTGCATTCAGCCAGTGTCTCTTTGCCATAGGCTTGTATGTCTTCTTTGTTCCCCGTGCCTCCTTGCTCCTTGTTGTTTGATCATGTGGCTGGTGGCAATTATGTGCATCCAGTCAGTGCCTCTTTGCCATAGACTTGCATGTGTTCTTTGTTCTCCATGCCTCTTTTTTCCTTGTTGTTGTTTGACCATGTGGCTAGTGCCCATTTTGTGGATCCAGCCAGTGTCTCTTTGCCATAGTTTGAATGTGTTCTTTGTTCCCCATGCCTCCTTCTTATTGTTGTTTGACCATGTGGCTGGTGGCAATTTTGTGCATCCAGCCAGTGTGGTTTTGCCAAAGGCTTGCACAGCTTTGTTGTTCCCCATGCCTCCTTGTTGTTGTTGTTTGCCATGTGATTGGAGGCGTTCATGTGCTCTTTGTTCCCTATGTCTCCTTGCTCCTAGCTGTTGTTGTTTGACCATGTTGCTGGCAGCCATTCTGGGCATCCAGCCAGTGTCCTTTTGCTATAGGCTTACAAGTGTTCTTTGTTTGCCAGGCCTCCTTGCACCTTGTTGTTTGACCACGCGGCTGGCAGCTATTTTTCGCATCCAGCCAGTGTGTCTTTGCCATAGGTTTGCATGTGTTCATTGTTCCATGCCTCCTTGCTCCTTGTTGTTTCACCACGTGGCTGGTGGCAGTTTTGTACATCTGTCCAGTGACTCTTTGCCATAGGCTTGCAAGTGTTCTTTGTTCCCCATGCCTCCTTGTTGTTGTTGTTTAACCATGTGGTTGGTGGCAATTTTGTGCATCCAGTCAGAGTCTCTTTGCCATAGGCTTGCATGTGTTCTTTGTTCTCTATGCCTCTTTTTTTCCTTGTTGTTGGTTGACCATGTGGCTAGTGGCCATTTTGTGGATCCAGACAGTGTCTCTTTGCCATAGTTTGAATGTGTTCTTTGTTCCCCATGCCTCCTTCTTATTGTTGTTTGACCATGTGGCTGGTGGCAATTTTGTGCATCCAGCCAGTGTGTTTTTGCCATAGGCTTGCACAGCTTCTTTGTTCCCCATGCCTCCTTGTTGTTGTTGTTTGCCATGTGATTGGAGGCGTGCATGTGCTCTTTCTTCCCTATGTCTCCTTGCTCCTAGTTGTTGTTGTTTGACCATGTTGCTGGCAGCCATTCTGAGCATCCGGCCAGTGTCCCTTTGCTATAAGTTTACATGTGTTCTTTGTTTGCCAGGCCTTCTTGTACCTTGTTGTTTGACCATGCGGCTGGCAGCCATTTTTTGCATCCAGCCAGTGTGTCTTTGACATAGGTTTGCATGTGTTCATTGTTCCATGCCTCCTTGCTCCTTGTTGTTTCACCACGTGGCTGGTGGCAGTTTTGTACATCTGTCCAGTGTCTCTTTGCCATAGGCTTGCAAGTGTTCTTTGTTCCCCATGCCTCTTTGTTGTTGTTTAACCATGTGGTTGGTGGCAATGTTGTGCATCCAGTCAGAGTCTCTTTGCCATAGGCTTGCATGTGCTCTTTGTCTCCTATGCCTCCTTGCTCCTTGTCGTTGTTTGACCATGTGGCTGGCAGCCTTTTCGTGCATCTAGCCAGTGTGACTTTGACATAGGCTTGCATGTGTTCTTTGTTCCCCAAGCCTCCTTCTTGTTGTTTGACAATGTGGCTGTTGGCCATTTTGTGCATCCAGCCAGTGTCACTTTGCCATAGGCTTGCATGTGTTCTTTGTTCTCCATGCCTCCTTTTTGCCTTGTTGTTTGACCATGTGGCTGGTGGCAATTTTTTGCATCCAGCCATTGTGTCTTTGCCATAGGCTTGCAAGGGTTTCTTGTTCCCCATGCCTCCTTGTTGTTCTTGTTTAACCATGTGGTTGGTGGCAATTTTGTGCATCCAGTCAGTGTCTCTTTGACATAGGCTTGCATGTGCTCTTTGTCTCCTATGCCTCCTTGCTCCTTGTTGTTGTTTGACCATGTGGCTTGCAGCCTTTTCGTGCATCTAGCCAGTGTGACTTTGACATAGGCTTGCACGTGTTCTTTGTTCCCCAAGCCTCCTTCTTGTTGTTTGACCATGTGACTGGTGGCAATTTTGTGAATCCAGCCAGCATCACTTTGCTGTCGGCTTACATGTGCTCATTGTTCCCCATGCCTCCTTGCCCTTGTTGTTGTTTGACCATGTGGCTGGCAGCCATTTTGTACATCCAGGCAGAGTGTCTTTGCAATAGACTTGCATGTGTTCTTTGTTCCCCATGCCTCCTTGCTGTTGCTGTTTGACCATGTGGCTGGTGCCCATTTGGAGCATCCAGCCGGTGTCTCTTTGCCATAGGCTTGCATGTGTTCTTTGCTCCCCATGCCTCCTTGCTCCTTGTGTCATGATCTGAATGCTTCTTACCACGGTTATCTGTCAGTCTCGAGGCACCACTTTGTCTCTTGCTGGTTCTGGACTGACCAAGGTAAGGGCGACCCTTTCCAGTAGCCACGGTGCTGCTGATAGAGTAACACCAGGCAGACCGTGACCTCCAGAAGGAGTCCCAGAGGAAAAAAAAACAATCATGGGGAAAACCTCAGAAGCAATGAACTTCTGAAAAAGAGGTAAGAAAAAAGAGAAATGTAATATGAACTGGAAACAGCAAAAACTGCAGACAAGAAAAACAGGAGAAGTCAAAAAACTCACAGGATAAAGGAGCGAGGAGCACCACCAGAACGAAGTGTTTGCAACACAAGGGACAGAAGACCAACTGTGCTTATATATTGGCAAACAGGAAGTGACACGCAGGAAGTTCCAAAGACACCATCTTGAATTTTGAAAAGCCACATTAGAGAGAACGGAAAAATAGCCATGGTGTAGAAGAGGAAGCAAGGCATGCAGTGTAGGAAACACAGGCTCCTGGGAAGAAGAAAAGATGGCTAAGAGGGAAACTACAAAGAAAGAGAAAACAAGAAAAAAGAAAAAAGACAGAAAAAATTGGTAAGAGAAATTATGAGGGCAAAAGGTGGGCGCCGAGCGAAGCAGCACCCAAAGAAAGATGTACCGGTTGCGCTGTGTACTGAAAAATAGGCAGCGGCCCGAAACGCGGCTCAAAACGCGGCACGCGGCAGAAACGGCCAACCAAGACACAGACCGCTGATCTGACCGCAGTCCGCAAGTGGGGCTGTTGGCTGTTTGACCATGTGGCTGGCTGCCATTTTGTGCATCCAGCCAGTGTCCCTTTGCTATAGGCTTGCATGTGTACTTTGTTTGCCAGTCCTCCTTGCTCCTTGTTGTTTCACCATGTGGCTGGCAGCCATTTTGTACATAGAGCCAGTGAGCCTTTGCCATAGGCTTGCATACAAACATTTGTTTATTTTAG
The DNA here is from genome assembly GCF_031143425.1 of Pleurodeles waltl. NCBI lineage: Eukaryota > Metazoa > Chordata > Amphibia > Caudata > Salamandridae > Pleurodeles > Pleurodeles waltl. Next base: position 1,571,825,938 of record NC_090445.1, on the reverse strand, counting down.
GATTATATTTTAATTTTGTTTTCATTTTAGTTTTTAACTTAATTTTTAGTTTTTATTTATTTTAAAAAAAATTTGTTTTTTATTTATTTTTATTCTACTTAATTTGATTTTTTTTTATTTCATTTTATTTAACTATCATTTTGCTTTCTTTTGTTCATTCCTCCATCCATCCACCAAAAGGTGCATAGCTGCTCTACAGCATTTGGTTTCTTTAGTTGTATTATAACTCCATTTTCTCCTGAACACCCTGGCTGCAGTGCACTGTAGACACATCAGCAGCATAAATATTTTTTTTAATGATTATTCTATTTGCCCTGAACCACCTTGCCGCCATAGGTTTTTTAAGGATTATTCCATTTAGCCATGCGTCTCTCTCTGACTACCACAGGTGTCTCCTTTACAGATGTAGATAAAGCAAAGGGCTATAGATTCATGTGGTGCTGCCTGATTTAAAATAAAACGTGGTTTGAGTGTACAGTGTTTGATTAAATTGGTATTTATTTCATAAGTAACCAAATGCACTAATATTGCATTTGTCTGTACTACTTCAACCTGCAACAATGCTACATTTCACTAACTACTTTTTTTTCTTACTTGGTTGCTTTTAGGTGCACAAGAGACGTCACATCACCTGCAATACTGTCAAAGAGAAGGCCTGTACAGTTAGTCTGCCAGTCTCTTCCGCTTGTGCAGCTTAGTGCCACTGCCAACTGAGAGCTTTAAGATAGCTCCAAAGAAAGTTGCTCCCAAGAAAGTGGTCAGTGAGAAGAAGCAGCTTTCCACCAGTGGCGTGCCGACCGCATCCTTTTTTGGGAGACATGTGCCTGCCACACAGGCTTCTGGGAAGAAACCTAGCTGCAGCACTCCCGCATCAACAGCACCACCCCAACCTAAGCCCAAGACCGTGTCTGTCAGTGAGCAGGCCACTGCAATCATAGCAAAGCCGATGAGCAGTTATGCTGAATTTGATTCGTCCCTTTCAGAAAGTAGTACCCAATTGTTTCAAGAACCAGAGCAAAGTGGACAGCAGCCGCAGCCAGCAAAGTAGACTTCCCCGAAGTTGGTCCTCTTTTACAATTAATGGCTCCCCGCTCTCCAGCAAGAAAAAGGAAGGGTACTACTCCATCTTCTCCAAGTACCACTTCTGATGATGATGATTGGGACATGGAGTGGACCCCAGCAGAGTCTGGGCGATGCCAGGAGAAGAGCACCTAAACAAAATTGCTAAACGTTTTTGCAGTGGTGAAGGTGAGGAGTTCCAGGACACATCAGCTACAACTGGTCAAATCACGGTGGATGGTGAGGAAGAAGAGGGTGACATCCTCATGCAAAGTAGCCTTGACCCCAGCAGTGTGCCACAATCACCCGCTTCAGTGTCCTCAGAATGGCAGAGGAAGACTCAGAGTCAGACAGAGACACCAAGGCATACAGTGACTTTACCATGATGCTCATAAATTCTACTACCACCGGCATCTCAAAAGTTGTCCCCGTCAGTGGCCCCACAAAAGAAGAAAATCCAGGCTACTATTACGGGCATGTTTAAGCAAGAGGGGCCCTATGACCGCAACCACCCAATGGCACATTTTTACAATAGGAAGCTGGCAAAAATCTAAGCGCTGGACTTACACTCTTTTTCTTTTGTGGAAGGAGTGGGATTGTTAGAGTTTGTGGCAGCCATTTGCCCGAAATGGAAGGTTCCAAGTCAGACCTATTTTGCCAGAGTTACTGTTCCAGAGATGCATCATGACATGCTGCAATTGGTTGGAAAAAGCTTTGCAGCAAAGTGTTGTACACATGATCCACCTGACAACAGACATGCGGACGAGTTGTCAGGCTAATGAGTACATGTGCATCACTGCACACTGGATCTCTTTTGCGGGGGTAAGGCAAAAGCTATTTATAGGTCTTGGTCCTGAAGAAATTATTAAGAGCATTTTGTGGCATGCAGCAGTAGCCATGCTCATTATGGAGGAACCACATACAGCTGCAAACATCTTGAACAAATTTAATAGCATGGTGTCTGAATGGCTGTGACCCAGAGGTCTCCAAATTGCTTTTGTTTCCATGGACATTGGCAGTCACATAGTCAAGGCCATGGGAGAGGGTGGCTATTTAAGGGTCCTGTGTTTGGTGCACTACATCAACCTGGTTGTGCAAGACTTTCTAAAAAAAAGAAGGCATAGCAACATACTGACCACCTGCAGATGAATCTGCACTCATTTCAGCCATTCTTTTAAAGCCCGATAGCAGCTGCAGATTATTCGGTATGGTAAAAAAGTACCAGTTAAAGTCCTGATACAGGAGGTGCCAACATGTAGGAACCTATATGTTGCAATGTCTGTTTGAGTAGTACAGATAAATCAATGACTATGTCATTCTAAGAGGAGGGAATGCAATTGGGAAAGCTATGACCATGGATGCGAACAAATGGGTCCTAGTCAAATACCTGACGTAGATGCTGCTCCCTTTTGCGGTTTTCAAACGGGAAGGAGGACAGCACGATGGGCCAGGCTAGCCATCTGTTGCATCTGCTACAGCAGCAGCTAAAGAAGGTGTCTGAAAGGTTCGCACTTGGAGGTGTGAACGAAAACTCAGAAGCACATGCCTTGGTTGAGAGCCTAAGCTATCGCTTGACTTGTATCTCATCCAAAGAATACATCTGTGCCTCCTTACTTGATCCACACTACAAAAAATTCTTCCCACTTGCATTTCTTTTTCTGAAGGGAATGCTACAAAATACAAGAGGTGGATTGTTGAGCAAGCCGTAGAACTGGAAGAAGAACTGCTGGAACTTAGAGTCCCACTCTGCAGTTCTAGGGTGCTACCTTCAACTTACAGAGAGGGCACTCTTGTTTCACTGCAGCCAACATCAGCAACAAGAACACCTGCAACAACAGCATCAGAAGAATCAGACCCAACCTCTGTATTAGCTTGGTTTCAAGTGACAGGGCTTAAGTTTAGTGCAGAGGCGAAGGCAAAGAGGTTGAAAAAGTGGAAGCACCAATGACACTTCAGAAGATGTTCCAGGAGTATCTGGATGATCCAAAAAAGGTGTATGTGGATCAAAACCCATTTGCATGTGAAGATGGGCCAAGGCTCAGAGCTCAGCAGGCTGGCAATAAGGTATCTGGATTGGCCTGTAGCCAGGGTGTCTGCTGAACATGTGTCCAGTGCAGCTGGCACAGTTGTTACAATGAGAAGGACCAGTCTCTCGCCTCAAAACTTGGAAAGATTGACCATGAGCAAAATGAACTAGCATTTTATACCACCTTTTACAATGTTCCCGAAACATCACAGTAAAAGGAATAGGATGGTTGGTGTTGGACTTTTTTCCTTATGCAGGATCATCCCCAGTCTTTTTGCCTCCTTCCTCCTATTTTTTCTGACCTCTCACTGTTGGCTCTAGGACTCTGAGCACTTTATCACTGCTGACCAGTGCTAAAGTGCGGGTGCTCTCCCATCTAAAATTGGTATGATTGGCTTGTAGCTAATTGGCATATTTAATTTACCTATAAGTCTCTTGTACAGTGGTATCTCTATACCCAGGGCCTGTAAATTAAATACTACTAGTGGGCCTGCAGCACTGCTTGCGCCACTACTGAAGTAGACTTTCAAACCTGTCTCAGGCCTGCTAGCACAGGGCCTGTGTGCGCAGTTTTCTGCCACAGGGATCTGGCATCTAAATTTACTTTCCAGGCCCAGAACTCCCCTTTTACTACACGTAAGTCACCCCTAAGGTACGCCCTAGCTAGCCCTATGGGCAGGGTGCCATGTATGTAGAAGGCAGGACATGTGTCAGGTTGCGTGGCCTGTCATGGTAGTGACAAACAGCCTAACTTGGTGTCTCACTGCTGTGAGTGCTGCCTTCTCATAGGATTGCATTAGAAATGCCCTGCCTTATGTGTAAGGGGTATTGTCTGATTTATGAGGGGTAGCGTAGGCGTGTTTGGTATGGTTGTGATGGTGATAATAAATGCTGCTTACTGGTGTAGGTGTATTTCTTAGTACTATGACAGAAATGCCACTTCTAGAAAGTGCGCATTTCTCTGTGCTTATGACTCTGGCTTTTTGCAGCTTGACTCCAATCCACGTCTGGGCAGAGTGACAGTTGGGGCTTTTTGCATACTTTTCAGACAGCCTGTACACAGGGAGGGTGGAGGTGTCACAGAGGTGCATCTGCATATTGAATAGTCTTCCTGGGCTGAGAGAAGGGAGAGGCGGGTCACACCTACATTTGTAAAGGCTGTGCCCTGGCCTCACACAATAGGGTTGTTTACCCCTACTGATGTTTCAGCTTGTGCTGAAGGAGAGAGGGGGCACTCCCAGAACCAATTGTAACTGGTTGGAACCTCCTTTCCCTACCATTGTAAAACACTGTAAGGACTGAGTATAAGTACAGGGGAATTTTACCCACAATTTGGAGACTCTTGGAATCATCATGGAACTGGACACAAAGGACTGGAAGGACTCACTAGGGACCGCCAAGGACTGCTGCAGTTGTGCTGACCTGTGACCTTCCTGGTCACTGTAAGGGACTTGCCCCCTGCTCACATCCTCTGTGCTGGCCTGTTGCTGGGCCCCTCCCCTTGTGGGCCTTTTTCCTAAGACTTCTGTCCCCCCAGGGCAGGGTGCTGTGGTCCCTGACCCCTGCGACGAACGGCAGACATCAGGAGTGCTTCTCCCGATTTCTGAAAGTGGTGCTTTGGAGAGTGCTGCTGCTAGCGCCTTGGAGATCGCTCCCTCCGATTTGTGGCAGGGGAAAATCACCGCTGCGACCCGGGCTTAATTTGTTGTCCAAGCACTTTTGAAAAGGCGTGTCCTGGTGCTGGAAATCACTGCCGCAGCCCGGGGAGGCTGTTTCACCGAAGCACGAGTGGAGTGCGCTTCCTGGTGCCCCCGGGGCACAAAGAAAACCTTCTTTTGCACAAGCCGGAGCAACCGTGTTCCTATGGGTATGGGTGCTCCTGGGGCGAGGTCCGCTCTATAGAGCACCCCCCCCCCCCCCGGGCCCGGGAAGGCCATGCTCTGGGCCAGAACGTCGACGAAGGCAGGAAGGAGAGGAGGACGCCTCTCCTCCGCCTGCCGAGCCCCAGAGGGCTCCTGCTTTATCTGCGGGCGGGGCGTAAGCCTCGCCCGTGCCACAGACCCTTTGTTGGCCCTTCGTGGGCATGTGCAAGCGTGTGGCCCCCCTGCCGACTCAGAGGGCTGGTACAGGCCCGGGGGGGACCCCAAGCAATCGCAGGCCCCAGGAGGGGCCCGTCACAGAACAGAGGAGGGGGTGTGTGGCACCCCCCTTCCCCTATGCTACTTTGAATGACTTTGGCCCCTCATAAGGAGGGCCGGTTGAGGCCTGGGGGCCCCATTAATCGCGGGCCCATGGAGGGGCCTGTCAACAGCATAAAGGAGGTGTGTGCCGCCCTCCTTGGCCTCAAAGTAGTAGAGGCCCCCCATTTGGCACAGAGGAGCGCCAGGGGCCTCCATTTTTCATCTTCAAGGCACTGGAGGTGCCTCCATCATTAAAACAGGTATTCCCTAAAGGGATAATATATATTCTAAGTTCTTGCTACAGACTTTGTGAATACATATATTGCCTAGCTGGTTATGATGTGCTATATATGTATGCAAATGTTCCTATTATGGGCATACCATACTGATATGTGTTATGACTTGCCATATGGTTTATAATGTTCCTAATATATGCATTTATGATATTCTTATGACAAGTGTTTTGGTGTAGTAACGCGTTTCCTGACTACTGCTTATGTTGCAGAATACTGAGTAACCTGTGTGTTATATGTGAATACTGCTAGTTTGCAGAGTAACTAATGTGTAAAGTTCTGACAACTGCTAAGGTAGCAGGATACTACTGATATGTGATGTTTGGTCTAATAATTGCGTTGTGTACAATACAGTATATTTTCATAAAATCTGGTGTTGCGTTTCCTTTGTGGTGGGGGTAGTTTGTCACGTGTGTTGTGTGTGTTGTGCAAATGCTTTACACATTGCCTCTGGGATAGGCCTGACTGCTCGAGCCAACCTACCAAGGGGGTGAGCAGGGGTTATCTTGGACATGTAACTCCCTTGCCCTGACTACAGTGGGTGGGTTCTGCCTGGCTGAGGTACATACCCTAGCCAACCAGAAACCCCATTTCTAACAGTTGGTCAAAATCGTGTTTTCTGACCAATGTCTTGGTGAACCATCTGAGCTTGAGGACAAACTTTACGTCCTCGATTGAGTATGCCTGTGTCACCATAGAGCATTTTAATTATTTCTCATTGACCTTCTTTCTTTCTTTGCAAAAAAAAAGCTAGTGGAACATTGTTTGTATCAGATTTATGCTGACCCACTATTTTTTAGTCACATATATGGCTGGAGTGGAGTTGGACCTGTGTGCAGTTAAGAAGCCCCAACATACCCTCCAGGACATTGGAGACAATGCCTGCCTCCCTCTCATGACATTACCTATCCTTTTTTTTAACATCACCTACCAGGGCTGCCCCAGAAGATCATTGATTAAAAGACTGTCAGTGCCAATGTCAAATTCCAATGTGTTACTACCATCAAAGAGGAGATACTATTTAGAATCTACAACCGTGCTTCGATTGGAAGAGGTAACTACTATAGCACCAATGAGTGGTGATATACTGAGTGACTGTGAGTGATGATTGATGATGTATGTGGTGGCTGACAGTGAGGGAGAGAGTTCAACAAATTTGTCAACTTGATTTTGATGATTTCCAATGTTTGGGGCCTGATGGGTGATAATTTTTTTTCTGAAAGTGATTGGTCTTTCAAACTTAGTGAAGTTCACCTGCAGGGTCCACTCCTTTTTTTCTGGTTCCTCAGAGAACACACCAGGGACTTTAGTTACCAAATCCAAATCTAGACAAAATACTCCAATTCTATTTCTCTATTCGTTGTTCAGCAGCGCACTACACAGGTCTACCTTGCTCGATTTGGGACTGGTACAGAGTACTCAGGAGGAGGAGGATGGAAAGGCTCAGGGCGGGAATACCTCAACAGCTAGAAGGAGAAAGTTATTGACTTCAAAGAGAAACCATGATAATGGAGAAGACTCTGAGGCCTAGTACTCACTCAGCTCTGAGGACTGGCGAGAGGTGCGTTGCTTTGGGAAGTGCTGCTGTTTATGTGTTTGCTGCATTGCTGACTCAAAGGGAACTCCTTTTTATGTTCTTGCTCTCCCTCTGATTCTTCTTGGTACACTCCTGACTCCTCAAGAAGCTTACCTTGCTTTCTTCTGTCCTTTTCCTTTAATCTGTAATACAGATACTGTTTTTCAATACGCAGGCCTTCTTGTTGTTTCCACCATGAGCAAAAATTGGTGAAAGCTCAACACTCCAGCTTACCTACCGGACAGTGTCAGTCAGACACCGATGACTGATAGACATTCCAAGAAGAATGGATATGCACCACCCAATTTGGCAATACAGTATAATTTTCTTTTTTTAACAATCATAATTTTCTGAACTTCAATCCTCTATAATTTTTATTTTTCAAACCTGGACGGCAGAACATTTAGAGATATATTATCTTGGGTCTCTCTCTGGGGCTGAAAGACTGTTTGCAATGTGTTTAACTTAACTGTGTCATATGTATCCTTTCATCATTTCCTTCTACAACAGATTGATGATGGTGTGCAGTTTGGTGCCCTGATGAATATTGTCATTGTTTCTTTTGTGTAATATTTGTCTTTTTCACACCTTTTTCCCCAAATACCCTTTCTGATCCATTCATCAAGGCGGTGTGATTTATTGAGGTTTGACTTAATTTACACCCTAAATGGATCACAAACTTGCTGGGGTGGATATGGTGAAAGTGACACCATCTCACTGCTTGACCTTCTATTACCTGACCAATATTCCACACCAGCCCCATCAACATCATCATTCAGGCCTTGTGTTCTGTGTTGTGTAAAGGCTTAACCTTGTCCAACCACTCCTGACTCTGAGCCCACTTCTCCTGACTCAAGGATTGCATTTCCTAAATTTAGTTTTCTTTAAGTACTAGCTCCCCATTGCTCAAACAAAGTTGATATTGCTAGTTTGTATTATCATATAAGATCTTCTTGTTTGTGTGTCAAATACTGTCATCGTTGTCGTCTCGTCTCAGTGTTTCTAAAGTTTTGATATAACATACAACCCACTCTCTGTTTTCTTTCACTGTAGTTGACCCCTTTGTTTATCGTGCAGTTGGAGTTTGCATAGGTGGACTGCCACCTTGTGTCATCCCTGTAAACACACTACCCTGCTACTACCTATACTACCCCTTAAGTAAAGATAAGATGCCACCTTGGGAAAACTCTACAGTAAGAAAAATTAGGTATCAGCCCTCACTTCACCTATTCAGGTAAGATAAGAACTATGGACTGAAGTGAGCTTGTTTACTTACTAATTAACTTCTACTGAAGATGTTGTTCGTTTGTTTCTAGGGGTTGGTAGGCAAAATAGGCAATGCAATCATCCCCTAGTGGTCAATATAGTTACAGAGGGCAGCAGAGCAAGGTATAAGTAAATGACAGACTTTTTAAGCAGATTTAAAAAACAAGTTACACTAAAAGATAGCAGTGCAAACTAAAACACCCAAATAAAGATTTGAGACATAAATTAAGTAAAATTAATTATCCCCTGTTATTTTTTATAAATAGAAAATCCACCCTTTCCACTCACGAAAGGCCCACCCCTCTACCCAAACAAATGTCCCCATCCCCAAAAGTCCATGAAAGTCCACAACAAAATAAACAAAAGTCCACAACGAAAGTCCAAAGTGCAAAACCTGCTCACAACTCCCTTTCCCACCATCTCCACCCACAACAAGTATCCCTCCCACCAAAACAAACAATTTAAAAAAGAGTCAAAAGAGGGCATTCTCCACACAGGACTGGAGATTGTCCAGGGTTGCCTCAGTGCGTGCTACTTAGCAGTTCAGGCATGCAAAGTGTTGCAGGACGCGGCATTGGAAGTTGTAGTCTGAGCGTGAGGGGGGCGGCAGTGGTGGAACAGGGACAGGCTGATGCCACTGATGGCTGCGACGACAGTGTTGCTGAGAAGCTTGAGGCACTTGCGGACGGTTGGAGGAGCTGGTACTGCCGGGCATGTTGGTTGGTGCCTGGGCCTAGTCCTCCTCCTCCTCCTGAAGGGCTGCAAATATTAAATGCAGATGCCCTCCAGTCTCTGCCACTGCAGCCATACTGCTATCTCCTGGCGAGTTGAATGTCCACCAGAAGTAGCTATAGCAGGAAAGAAAAAGGAAAATGACAAGTTATAAACAGTGCTCTGTGCAAACAATTTTTTGAAAAGTAGAGGGGCAAAGTAGCAGTAAATTGCTGGTCCCCTAGGGCCATTGGAATTTGATGTGGCAGATTATGACAAGTCACAGGGACATTTATTTATCTACACATGCCTCACTGCAGTTGACAAATGTCAAAAGGGTAAAATTTGAACTGGCATGAATCAGTTATAGAAGCCATGAAATACGAATGAGTTGTACATAAATGTGGCACATGCCAAAATAGATTTTTTAATTTTTTGGGGTGGCTGGGACAGAACTATAAAATAAATGACTGAAGTACTAGGAGGTGACAGACTGGGCACTGGGAAGGAAGTGGAATACACCTTTTAAGTTTGCAAAGCATTGACAACTTTGTAAATGCTGCATTAACTGAAGCAGATGCACATTTCACAGACAACACTATTGTACTGCCGATCTGAACTAGGCTGCAGTTACGTCATAATAACACGAGTTACTAAAGGGGAGGGAAGTATGATAATGGGTAGGAGGATTCATATCTGACTTCTTCAACTACAGTGAACGAAGGGAGTAGACAGAAAATTACAAAAAACCCACTTTGAACCAAAGCTTTGATAACCATGCGAACCAAGTTAAGAAGAATAGACACATCCCTCTACAGAAGAGCTCAGTTATTTCTTGATCCAAGCAATTACACATTCATCTCTCCATTCATCTATTCTATGCACCCTTTGATACCCACCATTTAAGCTTTACACTCTCTCGTCCAGTCTTTCATCATTCCAATCCAGCCATCCATATATATAAATGTCCATCCATAAACAAACCCTATCCAACAGCCTCCCTTTCAAACGTGCTGCTTTCACCTATCCATCTATTTACCCACACATTGTTCATTACTATTGTTCCTTACCATCCACCCATTCCGCACCTGAGCATCCTTTTACCCATCCACCCTTCACTCACTGAGGCATATTTCACCTATCCTTTCACCCATCCATGCATCTCCTATCCCTCACCTACACATCCTTTCCTTTCACCGATACATTCTTTCACTCATATACCATTTCACGCATTCTTTCTTTAAGCCATTCATCCTTTATTCGCATGAAGAACTCAACTCCTGGTGTGGCTGCTAAACCAGGGGCTTCACAAGCAACGCCCTTGCAGTGAGTATACAAGTATTTGTCAATGAGGAAGAACAATATGACTTACCAATGCCCGTCCCTGCTGCCGCCAGTTCTCCCCTTCCGACGGTTGCTGCGCCTGGCGCACTGGTGCTGCCACTGGCCCCTGGAGTAGTGGTCAGAGCAGCTAGAAATCTTGTTACACGTTTTAGATTTCAACAAAATACAACCACAATAAATCACTACAGTTCTATCTTCTTCCATCATTCACTTTAGGAATTTTGTCAGTTGTTAGAAAATAAACAAATGAACTGTAAACGTTTGGTAATGGAGGGGTAGAGCTTAGTCACTAAAGCGCAATAGAGGGGTGGAATACTTTGGTCAATCCAGGAGAACCTATGGCGAGGTCTTGGTTGGCAAATGCAATGGGCATGAGCAAGACAAAAAAAACAGTCACAAACATGAGTAGAAATGCAGAGTTGGGCATGCAATCTTGTCGGTAGAGTATCTGTCCTGTTGGTATTAAAGTAGCAGTCCGCAAGATATATAATGGGTGAAGGGAAATCTAAGCTTAGTAACAAAGCAGCAGAAAGCTGGAACAAACAAGAGGAAGTCAGGTACAGAAACATAATAAACAGATAAATGCAGGGATAACAAGAATTTAACAAAGCTTACACAGAACAAAAATAAGTATAAAAAAGGCAGACATACACAATAAAAATGAAAAAAAAAATTGAAATGAGGAGTGGTGATAATTAGTGAAATACTAATAATAATATAACAGGAAGACTTACTGGGGCCAGTAGATCCACCAGCATCCCAAGTGCTTGACCCTCCTTGGATGTTGCCCTCTTCTTCCCCTTGGGTGCTGAGGTAAAAAATAAAGAAGATTAAAAAAAGATTAGCGGTACAGTTAATCTCCCCAAAAATATTTTGACAGGCAGGAGCAAACACAGTAACATTGTAGTTTTCTAAATCTGATTGCCTAATATCGATCGACTCTACTCGAGTTGACCTATTACTTTTACTTTCCTAATTCCCACATCTAAACCCTACTCCAGATTTCCTAACTACAGGGCATATTTACAAACTTTTGACGCAGGGCAGCACAGCAAGCCTTTTTGCTGTGCTGCCCTATGTCAAAAGAAAAGGGCAGGAATGTGCCGTACCTACAAGATATGGCACATTCCTGTCCTTGTTCCCTGTGTTGGTGCCCAATGGGCTTCTATGCCTCAAAGTAGGCACCCCTGCACCACGGTGCAAGGATGCCTGCATTGCGGGGATGATTGTTTTTGTGCAGGAAGGGACACCTGTCTGCAAAAAAACAAGAGGAATTTTACTTTTTCTATGTGTGCTGCAGAATAAAGTATTTCTCCTTGTTGCGTCTCCCAGGGGAGGCATAGACTTTTGACACATTCCAAGGATTACAAAACCTTGTAAATCTGGGAATGTGACAAATGCCGTGGGTGGTACATGGGAACACACATCGTAATACCCATGGCACGCATTCTTATCCTGCTGCGTTGACTCAGTCAATATATATATATATATACAGGGCCATGGAAAGCCACACAGGTTAGCTTTATGTGGCCTTGTAAATATGGTCCTGCAGTGTGAGCCACTGGACCGTCACAAAACGTGATGTTCGGGCGGCGCAAAGGGCCTTGTAAACATGGCCCTACATTTACAACTACTTACCACTAACAATGCATTCATATTGCAATGAATTACCTTTTCTTCTCAACCGCCCTTAAAGGGGCCTCCATTTTTTTCAGTGCATAGATGCATACATACTATGATGATATCATACAACACATCACTGGGAGATTGCGATTGCGAGGGACTGCATAAGCTACATAAAGAAAGACACACAGAAGGGAATGCTAAATCACTGATATTACTCTATCACCGATGTAATAGCATCCTGAGCCCCCACCTCCTTAAAATGTACGAAGAGGCTGAGAGGGAGGGCCACTTTCCGTCCGGGATCGACCGGGCCACTATTGTAGTAATCCCCAAGACCCAGCCCCCGTCACGCAGCTGCTCAGCATACCGACCCATCTCCCTTTTGAACACTGAAATCAAGGTGCTGTCAACCGTACTAACCACCAGGTTGAAACCTGTGCTCCCCACACTGGTACACTCAGACCACTATGCCCTCATGCAGTATCAGGCACTGCATTCGGCGGCTGCACATTGCTTCAGCACACCGTGAGGTCTTGTCCCGGTCACCCCTGGCTCTTCTTCTCCTAGACTTTGAAAAAGCCTTCGACACCGTGGACTGGTCCTACTTGGAACAAGTCCTCCAGAGCAATGGGATTGGGCCGAAGTTCCAGGGCCTTGTAAAATTACTTTACTCCAACCCGACGGCACGTGTCCAAATAAACGGGGTGGTCTTGGATCCGTTCCCATTCGCCGCGGTACATGTCAAGGATGCCCTCTATCCCCGTTGCTGTTCGCACTTGTGATAGAACCCTTGGCAAAACTACTGAGAGAAGACCCCCTAATAGAAGGTTGGACATGGCCAGAAGGTCCTGAGGATAGAGTGGCATATACGCAGACGATGTTCTCGTTTACTTATCCAATCCAGCCACAAGTGGCCCACGGATCTTGCAGCTCTTGGACCTCTTCTCCCAGGCCTTTGGTCTAACTCTAAACCCTGGCAAATCCCTCCTGGTCCCCCTACACCTTTCCAGAGAGTGCATTGACTGGCAGCGAAACATTCCGATCAGACGAAATAATTTTAAATGCCTAGGCATACACGTAGCCTTGTTACCCGAGCTAGCATGGGAGTTAGATGTCTCACCACTTACTAAAAGAATCAAAGAAGACCTCCAAAAATGGAGGAACTTACCCCTCAACCTGCTGGGCAGAATAGCACTCTACAAAATGATGATACTCCCCAGATTCCTATACCTCCTGCAGAATTTTCCACACCCAGTCCCCCGAAAGTGGTTCGCTGAAATGGAAACAGTGGCGCGTCAGTTTTTGTGGCACGGCTCTTGTCCTAAATTGGCCCTTGCCACATGCCAGAGAGACACCTATGATGGAGGACTGGGCATATCTAACATCTACTTCTATTAACTTGCAACCCACCTACTAGTGATCAACGACTGATTGGGGGAGGTTGGTCGGATCCTGCTTATAGGCGCGAGCTTCAGACACTTGGCCATTCCGGAGTCTTTGATGCCCTATATGGGGGCCGGATCCCCCGAGACACTCCGGAAGTCACACGGGTAGTGCTACTGGGTTGGCACACGGCCCAGAAAGCGACAGGTTGGTGGGAACGTCTCACCCGGCAGACCCCCTTGTGGCAGGGGAGTCACCTGCGAGAGGTCTCAGCATTAGAGGGATTCCGGAAATGGGATAACATTGGAATATCCACCCTAGGAGACGTCTGGGGAGAGTCACACATACGGTCCTTTGAGGAAATCCAAGAAAGCTACTCTCTAAATAAAACCCAATTCCACAAGTATTTACAGCTCAGACACGCACTTCTGGTACATGTCCGACCAGGGGAAAGTGTCCCTGACTGCAGCCCTATGGAGGCAAGGACCTTGATGGGAAGCATGGGCAGGGGAGGAATCTCCCAGCTTTACCGCTCCCTGCTCTCCAATACCGCACCCTCCTTTGAGAGTCTTCGCCAGAAATGGGAGGGTTGGGAGGGCCCCATTGAGGAGACAGACTGGAGAGATGTGTTGATGGCCCCTAGGACCCTATCCATGATGTCCCATGACGATTTTGAGTACTCCAGACATTCTACCTCCACACAGCATACCTCACCCCTGAAAGACTCTTTAAGGCAGGCCTGCGGCAGACACCCGACTGTCCTCGATGCTCCAGCCCACACGCTGATTTTTTCCACATGGTCTGAGCATGCCCTATCATAACCACTTACTGGAGTGCGATTATAGGAGAGATCTCGAGGGTCCTACAATCAGAGGTGGAAGTGGCCCCCCTTCCCCTCCTCCTGGGGGCAATGGGGGGATGGGACTAGGAAGAGCAGACCGTATCTTTTTAGGAGTGGCATGCCTGGTGGCAAAAAGGGACATCATGATAGATTGGAAGGTGGGAGCAGCTCCCACGTTGACCAAATGGAGGCAGAGTGTTGATTGGTGCGCGCTATGTGAAAAGCCTGTGTATGAGGCCAGAGGATGCCCAAACAAATACAACAAGATATGGGGAAATGGGGGAGCTTGTAAAGTGCCTGACCGGCCACGGAGTGGGCCCCTTCCATGGCGTATAGGTATGGGGGGGGTCGCCTCTTGGTTGGGGTCCACCTAGCCCCCCACCATAAATGTCCAGAGCCTTCAGGACACGATACGACATTGTTATCCAAACACCACCTAGTTGATTAATCTCATGCTTATTGTGTGCACATAGCTTTTAATCCTGAAATGCACAGGCCTCTGGTCAAGTTTCGGTCATCCCAATTTTATAATATTTGTTGACATAATAATTATTTAATTTACGTTATTCTTATGTTCGTATTTTGGCTTTTCCTTTTTCTTTTGTATTTGGTATTTTCTATGCATTCTCTCTCTATAAAAACAATAAAAATATCTTTATAAAAAAAAAATCACTGATATTACTTATTACTACTACCACTATCTTATTCTTGGTGAAAGGAGGAGGCTCTGTCTGCATAGCTTCTTAAAAAATCAGCCCAAACGTGCGCCGATGAGTACAATTAGGAAGCGCCGCCTGAGCTCCTGGGTAGCTCAAACTGGATCACATAATAAATATTCATCGTAATGTAAACTTAACTTACCTCCGAGAGTCAGCACTGCTATTAGAAAAAAATTTGCATTGTGGAACACACAACAAATAAATACCTATTATTCACGAGCCCCGACACCTCGACGTCCAGCAGGTCGAGCAGGTCCTATTCAAGGTCGATTAGTCTGCTCAATGGCGCATCAACTGCTGCTGGGTTTGCTAAAGCCCAGAGTGCTGTCGAACCAACCGATGCACCCTCCCCCACAGCAGTTGATGCTCCTGAAGGACGTAACTGCTCCCAGGCCTGCCGCCTGCTGCCAGCATGGAGGGGAGGTGGCGGTGCACAAAAAAGACAAGTGCTGCCACTTCTGCCTCAGTGAAAATGGGGCAGGGCGGCACCGACACCCAGAAGGTAAGAGGCTAGCAGGCTCATCACACTGCACCTCCTTCTGCTGCCCTCTGCCATGGCGCTGGGTGGAAATAAGAAAGTAGAAGAAATAAAAGGAAGGAAGAAAGAAAAAAATATTAAAAAGTAAAGAGAAAAGCAAAAAAAATAAAGTATTCAAAAACACACAAAAAATGACAGAAATGTTAAATACACAAACACAAAGACACACTAATGAAACAAAGGAAAATGAGGGGTGTATAATTTAGGGGGAGACAGAAAATGTTAAGGCCCAGCCCCATGCATAGAGAGACGGAGAAAATAAATGGCTGTGCTAACGCAGACCACGTGGTGCCATTCCCACCATATTTGCAAAGCAAGAACACAAATCGGGAGCGTGAAGCAATTCCACATACTGGTGGAATTTCACTGAGTTTTTTAACCACTTCACAAAATTCTGCATAGAGGGACTCTGCAAGCTTGACCCACCCCAACTTAATAGATCTCTCTGGTATGATGCCTGTAATGGAGCACAAACTATCTGTGACCTCATCTGAATAGTTCCCCATCACCCTACAAGTCCAGTTCATTTGGATGAATGTGTTTTCTGTCTCGCTGCACCTCAGACAGTCAGAGAGTGTTTCTTGCTAAATCATATTCAGTTTCAGTGGGGTCAGATACGTTCTGTGTTGGTAGTTAAAGTGTATTAATTTAAACTTTGCGTTATTTGATACATGTAAAATCTGGGAGCAGGCGGCCTCACACTTCTTGTCTGTGAGCAGTTCCGGAATACCATTTTCCCACTACTGTATTACTTGAAGTAATCCCTTATTTGTCTGCTTTCAGAGACCTATACAGGTGAGAGGCTAGCCTCCGTCCCTCCCTAAGTTCTCAGATTGTATCACACGTATTTGACATCTGAAGTGTGTTTGGGAACTTTGTACATATTTGTCATGTTGTTCTAGGTAGTCCACTGTATTGGATGAATTGCCAGGGGCTGACCTTATATTTCTCTTGTGTGACTGTGAATGAGATACATGTCTCTCATGGGTATAAATCTCCTATGAATTAAATCCAGCCTCCTTCCACCGTTCCACTGACATATATTCAGGCTCAGGCTTTTAAACAGCTGCGGGGTCCAAATATCTATGTTTATGATGAATGAGGGGCATTTAAGAATTCTGTAGAGTGTCCTATCTAGCATTCATTTTTCCCACTTGGGACCCTCTGAGAACCACCTTGCGGTGTTTTGCAATAGTACAGATATGTAATAGAGATCCATGTCTGGGAGACCCAGACTCTAACCAGACTCTTCTCTTTTTCCCAGCACAAACTAGGGAAACCATCAACTTTCTCAGTTCTTTAAAGGTGTCTCATTTAATGGGGCACATAAAGTTTGAGAATAGACATAAGCATTGCAAGAGGAAAACCAGTCTAGCGTTTGTAATGCTGCCCAAAAGTAGCAAGCTTGTCGTAGTTTGGACTCTTGCTCTAGGCAAGACTGCTGGTTAAAGGGTGACAGTACTTTTGTTTGTAGTCAACTACGTCTTTCCTACAACAAGTCGCAACTGTTGTCCCAACCTTAGCAGCTCACTGGCAGCACCTCACCAGAAAAACAATAGTAAAAGGTGATTTGTGGCAGCCTTTACGCATGGACTCGATAGTAAGACATCTCAGGGAATGTCGTGGTTAAACGGAGATTACCCCTTTCTCACAGATATATCATGGCTCATACAAATACAGGCAATTACAAAGATGCAGCAAAGTTTCAATAGTTTTTATTCAACATAACTGCAATTTGCGATAAGTTGTATGGGCTGCAATGATTAGGATAATGAATAATGCAAGTAACAGAATTGTGAAGACGATTATTACAAAGACCCCCACCATCTTGCAATGCATAGAAAAGACATACGAGATGTAATATGCCCTAATACCCTAATGTGAAAGGCCTAACCTCCTACCTAAAGGAGAGCTGGGTTTGTTAAACCTAATCTGCCAATGCCATGTCCATGAGAGAAGCCCCCAACCCTCATTACCTTGGAATGAGGTCTCTATCTCAGACTCCGCAGGGACACGCAGACTGGGTCAGCATCAAGACGACTGCAGCATCGATATCAGCGATGGTGGTGATGCCCTCTGGTCGGAACCCCTCTGATTATCTGTCTAAAGTGCGATATATTTATACAGATCTTCAAGGACCCCTGACGTAGGTGTGTTCCCAAACAATAGATTACAGACATGCTTGGGACTGCAATTAATATAAACAATCCCTCGAAAGTATAGAGAGGGAAAATCCCTAAGTGTGAATACCTACTGTTTGTTTGTCTTTGGTGCTTGTTCTTGACGCCTTAGCGCGGTGACACGGATCATGTAACTCATCACAAGTGGCCGAACTCTAAACAAGGCAGCCATTTTAGAAGAAATAAAGAATTAAATGTGCTAAGACAGAGCAAGCTAAGTAGGTTAAAAGTCACTATGTGACTGGGGCACGAGTCTGCAAGCCAAAGGCTAAGCTAACTCCTGTTATCCCATTAAAATGAAGTAGGTTTCACTACACCCTCCCCATTGCCGTAACAGGTATGACGAAGATACAGGAACCCAAATGCTAAAATTGCTCTGGACTAAAAGTTAATAGCATAAAAATCAGCTAAAAATTCTTTAAAATGTGTTAAAAAAAGATAATAAAAACAGTGTCACTAATACACATACAGAGATGTTAATGTCAACCATGACAAGCACAGCGTGCCAAATCAAGTTAATTGAAGTGTACAATTTTACACGGGAATGACAAATCAAATCATCAAATTACGTGCTGTACGCATGATCTTGAAGAGTGTCATCGAAGTCACCAACCAAGGACCTAAAAAAAGAGTCAACATCATCTGATGTAAAATCGAGTGCTGGGCGGACAAACGGATCCACAGAGCAGTAGTGAGCAGTATTTCCTGGTGTAATGTTATCCGTTGCAGTGTCCTCATCCGTGGAAGATCTCAAAACGGAAGGCTCATAGGTGGCCTCGTGAAGCAACCTCAGTCTCAAGGGGCATGACAATGTATGAACCCTCATCGGGGACATCAGCAGTGCGTGGTCCACAGGAGATGTCAGTGCAACAGCAAGGCAGACCATAGGCAGATGTTCAAAGAGATACCATATGCAGCGGAAGACTGGTTGTACCCACCAGAGAAGGGGCCGAAATGACAACGACCAGTCATGCTCCAATTCCACAGCAAGGGTGCACCGAAGATCCGAACCATGCGCTCACGGCACAGTGGAGTTGGTGGGAGCGGCTCCATTGCTCTGCGTGGCTGGAAAGAAACAATCACTGCGAATCAGAAGAAATAGCAGTAGTAGTCCGCCAATCAAAGCCAAAATAATTGGAAAGCCACCAAACACACTTGAAAAGAGCGAGTGGATGGCTGACGGAATGACTCCGAAGATAGTCTGGAAGATGGATACGAAACCAGACCCGACAGCCTTAAAGAAGTGAACAATCCCAGTAGTGCTTGAAGCATTGAATATTCTGGATACTAGTTCTCCAAAGTGCTTGGGGAAGTTGGTATTTAATAGGGATTGTATCTTGGCTGATGATCTCGCAATCTGGAGAGCATACGTCTCTTTTGCGGATATCAAGGCGACCTGTTTTTGAAACAATAGCACCTTTAGCCTGCTCAGCTTGTCATAGTTCACATTATTGGTATCTATGTGGGGCCACATGTCAGATACTTTTATCTCTCGTGTGGGGGGAAACAAAACATGTCCCCAACATGTAACGACCTTCGAGACCGAGATTGCGTATGCAATTCCTGGTTGCATGCCGCAACAACTTTGATCGTTCAGTACCACATAACTTCCATTGGAAAGTACATGAAATACCGAGCTAATCAAAGAGACGGGAGTACCTCTCAACAAGCAGGCCAAATTCGTGACCCCCGCATTGCAAAGACCGTGAAGAGACACCTGCTTGCATATCATCGAATGCCGAACAGCAGTCTCACATTTGCTTCCGCTAAGAAAGACCTCTGTTTCGCCGTTCAGACATCTGTAGTCAAAGGGCAACTCCCACTCTTCCTTAATATAGCTATCTCCTAGTTGCTCGTACCGTCCCACTGCAAGATGTTTCAGGCAGCTCGAGAAACGAAAGGTCGAAATCGGCAAATTAATTATGCCATGTAGGAGCCAGATAGTTGAAGGACTCTCTGCTACAGTGAAGGGCAATTTATCTAACTTTTCTACACAAAGCATGGTGAAACTAGCCTCCCTTTTAGCCATTGTCTGTTGTTCCTTGGAAAAATTAAAAGCAGCGAAGAATTCACTCCGTTAATATACTTCCATAGAATGCGGCCATTTTTCAGTGTCTGTAGTGTCCAACCCAGCTGCATGATGGAACGTAGCTGTGTTTGCCCATGATATAACCGGGACAAGTCTGTCTGAGTGATATCAATAGCAGACAACACTATATTTGATAATGAATATATCCTGTTGGACAGTGTATTCATGCCGTTGTCGACAACAGCTAATGCTTTTTCTAAATTTTCTTTATCCAATTGCCTTAAACGTGCAGCAGCCTCAATCTGGGAAAGTTTCCAAATTTCATTGTACATAGCATTTAGAAACCTTTTTGAGCGCTGTTTCCTAGGACCCAGCAGAAAATCCTGCAGGTCTATATCTTCAGAAAGAGTGTTCAGATGTTTTTTAACTGCGGCTAATGTGTTGGTCTGTACCCATTGCTGGCACAGCTCCCCCACACTGTATGTCGTAACTATACCTGTATGTTGACCTGATACAAAGCGAGGGTCTGGCCTGTTAATTAACAAAAACCCTGAAGAGTTAAAAAAACGCGCTTGACACTCATTTGTGTTAGTGGGCCATATTAACCACCCGCCGGGACTGGAAAGTGAAGAATTATAAGTACCAGCCTTAACCATTGCATCTAGCTTGTCCTCTGTGGTATTTAGGAAGTATTGCCAATCTTTAAACTTTTTCCGGGGTGGGCGTATTCAAGTCTTTAATTTTTGCTAACCCCAGACAGGATGTCTGCTGAATTGTGCCAGTTAAGATTTGTACAGGAATCAGGCATGCTTGGAATAAATCCTCCCTACCCTGTATCTGCCAATCTTGTGTCCCCCATACACTTTTCAAATCAATAGTGCTCTTCCAGTATTCGTAACCTTCAACTGCGAGCCGGGAAACAAAAGGATCTGAATAAATCAGTTTTGTATCAGTTAGCAAAATGTTCCTAATTTGTGCCGGAGAATTGCAACAGAATCTTTAACACCTTAATGATTCTCCCCACGTTGTATGTGGGTTGTCAGACGTATGTGCCCCATGTATCCCTAGGGATCTAAATCTTTCTGACTCCCTGTTGCAGGACCAACTCATGGTGGAGCTCTGTTGTCATTTGGGCAAATTCCCCTAGAGGAGTAGTCAGAACTTCTCTCAGTTAGTTTGTATATCAGAGACCAAACCAAACCTGTCCAGCTTCCGAAGCAAGATTGATATTGATCCCTGGGTCTGGTTGAAGTAGACCAGAGTGTTATCAATTTACATCATTATTATGTGTGTGGTGAACACACAGTAATTCTGAAGTTCTACAATACTGTCCTCAGCTTTATTCTGAGTGGTTTAACTGCAGAGCAAACACCAAGGAAGGCAGTGCGCACCCCAACCTGGCACCATGTTCAACTTCCCAGCTGACAGATACCAACCTGCCTAATTTGACCTGTGCCATGGGAGTAGTGCACAGCAGCCTACTCCAGCCCAGGATGTTAGGACCAAATACAATACTCTATATGACACAAAGGGCCTGATTCACAAAGGTAAACTTGCACTTTTGTGTAAGTTTACAGTAATTTGCCATTCACAAAGGTATTTTACTAGCAGTCTATGTACAACTGCGCACATAAAAAGATAGGCCTGTCCTTTCTTTTTATGCATGGGAGCTCCGCAGACTTAAACATACTACTAGTAAAATACCTTTGTGAATAGCAAACAACTGTAAACTTACACAAAGGTGTAAGTTTATATTTGTGAATCAGGCCCAAAGCATATACATCCAGTACCGTGTGTCAATTGCATTTCCAATATTTAATGGTGCAAGAGCATAATCCTGTTCTGCAATGTGATTGAAGCAACTAAAATTTTGGAAAGTACTGTGGGCCTGATTACGAGCTTGGCGCAGGGACTTGTCATATGACGGACGGGATATCTGTCATGTTTGAGACAGAGTATTCGCATCTGCCAAGGTCATAATCAGGCCCTTAGTCTGGGGATAAACCCACACTCATTCCCATGCACAAGGGTCCCTATAACTTTAAGTAAGCCAGAGCTTTACTCAGTATTTTAGTATCTTTGTTGCTCATCAATCAACACACACCTGTAAGACGTGGAGTCACATGGGTCCTCTATTTGGTTTCAACATCATAATGATAGTGGTCTCCCTTATTATACTTGGAAGTTCACCTGAAGATTGGGCCTCCAATATACTTCTATGAGCTTTTTCTCAGAGTTACCCAATAAATTTGTGTTAGAAGCTGTCTAAATGTCTAAATGTCCTTTGCAACCTGGGGGTTTACCCACTGATATTTACGGAATGGCCGAATAGGTTTGTCTTTCTGCAGGATAGCCTTGAATTCTACCCACTGCACCTTAGGCAGTCTTTGGGGGAAATACCACTCAGACAGGCTTGAATTGGTGCCTGGAAATTAGTGACCATGGTTACAAAGCAGCATCAGGTGCTGACATTGATTCAATAAAGCTAGCCGGTGTTACAGCCATAGGTCCATCTGGCCGGACCATTTCTGGTATGGGAATCTGGGTTTTTCTCTATTTAGTAACCAAGCTCAAAGCTTTTCTAATTTGTCACCATACTTGTACATCCTCTGCCTGTAGACTTCGTGGGTAAACTTGTGCAGGGCGTTCCAGATTTTCCCTAATTTTCTTTTTGATTCTAATCAACTTTAATACAGCTCTGTCGGGCGTGCCGCCTGCACGGCGTCCCGACTGTGCGGGCCCTTTAAGGAATGTAGCACGTATCCTTTAAGGCTGCACGCATCTCCAGGACGCCTGCTCATCGTCTGTGCATACTCCCCCACGTGCTCACCTGCTCTTGCTTACCTGTTGGCGTCCCTGTTGGTGTTTCTTTGCTGCTCCCATCAGCATCCTCCTCCATTCCTCTTCAGCCTTCGTCCTGAGCGCTTAGCATTCTCCGTCCCTCCAGGTTTGCAGCGGGTTCCTCCTCTGGCGTTGGGTTCATCAGGTTTCCTTTACCCTTGTGGTGCTCGTTTTCGACCTCAAGGTGACCTGAAAACACAAAAGGAAAATCACAGTAAGCTACAATCTCTTCACACTGGGTAACACAATTCAGATTTTGGATAGAGTATAAAGAATACATTTCTGATCGATTCTAGTTGAAGGAACTGCTGAATTCAACTGTCTTTTTTGTTTTTCTATAAAAGGAAAAAAATATATATATTTTTTGCATAAGGTCTGATGAATTGCTAAACATTGATCATATGAAGAGCAACACATATTGTTTCACAAGATTGATGAATACTGATAATATCAGGAGATGAACATTGATTTAAAACTATGAATGGTATTAAGCCTGATGAACTGTTGAAGTCTTATAATACTAGGAGATGAACATTGATTTAAAACTCTGAATGGTATTAAATTTGATGAACACTGATAATACCAGGAGATGAGCATTGAGTTAAAACTATGAATGGTATTAATGCTGAATTATGATTTTGTGATACCTTTGTTAGAAGGACTGTTGTTTACGTTAGTATTTATCTACCTAGAAACCCAGAGTCTTGACAATATGGGTAGGTGATAGGTGGTTAATGATCCTTACTCCTGTATATTTTGTGTATGTTTACTTGTAAGAGTTCTCATGAATAAACAGTTCTGTTTCATAGGTATAGCGAATTTCAGCCAAAAAGGAACCACCTATTAACTAAGGAGGAAGGGACATTAGGTAATGCATAAGTGGCTCACATTCTTATGGAAAACCATATATGTAAATGTTCTATGCTCTAAAGTCATGGTATCTATTTTCTAGAAGATGGAAAGACAACCTCAACATTGTAAGGTGGGAGGCTGGTATCTGCCTTGATCAAGCTTCGTCTCTTCGCCCCGGTGGGTCAGGCTGAATGATTTTAGTGGCCTGCTTGGTTCACAGGGAATTACTTTGTGTCCATTTCACTCCTGTAAAAAGGTAATAGCCTGACAGGTTGACAAGCTCTGGGGTCTGCTGCCCCTACCTGTATACCTGGATCATATTTTCTTCCTGAGTTGTAAGAGTTTCCTCTAGCCGGTGTTTAGAGCTGCATATTTTATTCATGCATTCGCCCTGAGGAAAAATCTTTATGGGCTCCCATTTGCATTTGGATCTGCAGCCCGCTGACCATCAATTACACTCTAAATAGGTGCTAACTTCAGTTGTCTGTTTTCCTGGCAACTTGATTCGTTCAGAACCTCAACAGTTAATCTGCACATGGAGATGCAGAAGCGCACAGACACACCCTTGCGCATAGCAAGAAGGGCAAGTGAACCGAAATAAAACTGGCTACATATTGGGCCGCTTTAATTCATAGTGTATTTCCTGTAGCACCAGTATGCAACCTTGCCTACTGTAAGTAGTATGTGTATCTGAGAAGCATGTAAAATTGCTTGCAGATGGATGCAAAGTCCTCCAAATATCTAAGAAGCATACTTTAGTCATAACTTCAATCACTGCAGACACTTTCCAAAATTCTTTGAGTTTGAGTTTTGAGTTGTTGAGGGGCACCACTCTTCTTCTCACTCAGGTTCATCTTCGGTCACTCTCTCGGACCACCAGGGCTCACCTGCTACTACGTGAGTCAAGATAAAATTGAATCTCCTCACCTCTGGTCAGGAAATTCCTGGTGGAGCCCCATGATCTCAAGATTGACGCTCACCACATCTCTGGCAGTCAGCACATATCATGGGAACTCTGATGCCCCCTGGCTCACCAATGAGAGCAGAGTCAGAGGGTGCAGTAGGCATCAATGTTCTCAGCTTACCTGCATGGGGGCATAGGGTATCAAATATTTCAGGTATCAGTCAACACTCGGCTCTAAGCAAACTTTCAAACCTCAATCTGTCACAAGAGCAGTCTACACAAGGGCACTGTGATTTGTGTTTGACTCTGGCGTAAGTTAGCACTCATGCTTCAGGATTTTGTGGAACATGTTGACGCTTTCCCTCATTGCTCTTTTGTCAAAACTTCTTGTTGGCCATGCCCTCTTCCCCACCCCTCTCCCCTCAAAGGCAAAGTGTACTGATAAAGTATCCAAGAACTCTTTCAATTTTGTGTGATCACCGAAATGCAAGGAGCGCCTTGAGTTACCACTGGACAATTATCAGATCTGGTTGTCAGAGATCTTCAAAGAGCTGCAATCTCAGGACCTAACTGCTGAAAACTCAATTCTGTTGATGGATTACGGCCATTATATCAATATTCTGATTAGGTTGTTGCATGGCAGCTGCCAAAGCCATTCCTTGATCCATAGTGGAAGTACTACACAGAAAATGCTGGTGTTGCAATCCGTCAAGGAACGATCAAGACTTTTGTGATATCTTTTCTTTCAATAAATCAACATTTTTAAAGTGCCCAACTCACCTGTAGAGTCTCAAGTCACTAGGTCCTCAAGATTCAGTCGGAGAGCCAGGTCTTAAGGTCCTTCCTGAATTGAGGGAGCGATGCCGACTGCCTGAGGTGGAGAGGCAAGGTGTTCCAACATTGTGCCGCAAGGTGGGTGAAAGATCTTCCTCCAGCCATGGACTTCCTGATGCGGGGTACGGTGGCGAGCAACTGCTGGGAGGAGCGGGGAGGTATGGGAGGGCAGTAAAAGGTGATGCAGTGGCTGAGGAAGCTGGGTCTAAGGTTGTGGAGGGCCCTGTAAGCATGTACAAGGAGCTTGAAGTTAATCCTTTTCTCAACAGGGAGCCAGTGGAGATCTCTCAGGTGTCCTATGATGTGTTCTCAGCGAGGGATGTTCAAGCTAAATCTGGCTTTCTTTAGCCAATCACTTATAGGACGGGAAAAACAAAATAGTGGTACACAGAGATCACACAAGTGCACTGAAGACCTTTAAAAATCTTCCACCTAACTCACCCAATCAAGACGTTAGTGCTGCAAGTTCTAAATATACTGAATGTATCAATTAAATTATTGATGAATTAGCAGCTCTCAAAATAAGGAAAACATCCAAACTGGCTGTGTCATAGTTCTTCATGAAAGTTTGTGAGAGCGATGGACAATACTTGGAGGGAATTCTCCTCCTTCGCCAAACTCATAAACTCAGAGACAGCCATAGAAGGGTACAAGAATCATATCTTTGAGGCTCACACACCTAATACCTAATTTGCACTGCTATTACTAGTCCGAGACAAATGTTTGATGTTTAAAAAAATGGGTAATAACCCTTCTTCCTCTTTCATAGTCAAAGACTCGGATGCTACATGTGGTCAATACCTATATGTCATAAACAAACACAAGGCTCTCAGCGTTCACTTTAATGAAACTACATAGAGTGATATGCTGAAAACTGTTATTAAAGTAACCTATTTAATGATTTCACTGATCTAATTCCTTCGAACATCACTAAAGAACTGTCTAAGCTGCACTCTCTCTTTTGGACCAGTCTAGCCAACTCATCTCTTAGACAAAGTGATTTCCCGGACTGCCAAAAAAGTTGTGAACCCTCTCTCCTGCTGAAGAAACCCTCTGCAGATCCAGTGATCATATTAACTTTAGTCTCTACAGTAGAACGTCCTTCCTCACAAAGGTATTTGAAAGTTGAACAGTCACACAACTTAAACAACATATATATGACAGTAAACTTGTAGAAGAATTACAACAGGGTTTCAGACTAGAGGCCTGATTTAGATCTTGGCGGATGGGTTGCTCTGCCACAAACGTGACAGTTATTCCATCCGCCATATTACAATTTCCATAGGATAGAATGGAATCATAATATGGTGGAAAGGATATCCGTCATGTTTGTGACAGAGTAACCCCCTCCGCCAAGATCTTGACACAATTAATAATTATTCTTATCAAATGCTTTAAAAAGCGAATGAGCATTGATGGCTTAATTCTTGCCTAGTTTGTATGGAATCTTACTGATCAGTTTCAGCACATCTGGAGACTCCATTTCTAGTTCTGTTCACTTGCAGTAAAGAGTAGCACAAAGTTCTATTTTGGCTCCAACCGTCATTAACATTCACTTGGAACTGTTGAGAGACAAACGCAAGACATTAAGTGCATTAAGGCCCTCATTACAACATTGGCGGTAAAAGCCGCTTACCGCTGTGCAGAAGACCGCCAACACGCCGCCGCGGCCGTGGAAAACCACCACAGCTATTATGACCCACATTTCAGAATCCGCCAAAATACAGACACCCACACAAGTCCGCCACACCAAAGGTCAGTGATAAACTGGCGAAAACAAAACCGACACCGTCACGCCAACAGAAATACGCCCACATTATCACGACACACGAATCCACGCGGCGGTCTTTCAACCGCGATATTCCAATTGGCGGTACACACCGCTGCGCTCAAAATACACACACCTTTACAAAACACAACCACATTGGACAATTACATATACACACACCTGATACACATACACACACCACTCCCACACACCCATTACAATATAAAACACACACCCACATGACCCACAAACCCCTACGACAAAAAAATCCGAAAGAAGGCCAGAGAGAGACACCACCAGCAAGAACAACAGCATCCACAGGCACACAATACCATCACCCACAGAACTTCCACGCACCTCACACAACACACGACTACATATCAGCACACTTATCACCACACAATCCACCCCACACATCACCTACACCACCCCATGGCACGGCAAAGACACCCCATGTTCTCGGAGGAGGAGCTCAGGGTCATGGTGGAGGAAATCGTCCAGGTAGAGTCACAGCTATTCGGATCACAGGTGCAGTACACCTCCATTGCAAGGAAGATGGAGCTGTGGTGCAGAATAGTGGACTGGGTCAACGCAGTGGGACAGCACCCAAGAAATCGGGAGGACATCAGGAAGAGGTGGAACGACCTAAGGGGGAAGGAGCGTTCCGTGGTCTCCAGACACCACCAGGCGGTTCAGCAGACTGGCGGCGGACCCCCACCTCCTCACCCACAACTAACAGCATGGGAGGAGCTGGTCTTGGCGATTCTGCATCCTGAGGGCCTCGCAGGAGTAGGCGGAGGAATGGACTGTGGTAAGTCGAATCTTAACTATTACATCCCCCACCCTACCTGCACGCTATCACATACCCCCACCCTCACCCCCAGCACCCCAACTCCTCACATATGTCCCAACATCACAAACCACCCATCCCAACACCAAGCCCTGCATGCAACAACAGAGCACGGACACCCATCACTAAAGCATGCACACTGCACATACCCATACAACCCCCTAAACCACCATCACACAAGCTCCCACACAGGAATGCAAGCACTGGGGTACACGCTCACCCACCCATTGCACACCATGACACATACAGATGTAATACCCCTGCAGGACCCCTACCCAATGTCACCGGACAGGAGGGTCCACACATGTCCACACCACCAACAGAAGAGGCCCACAGTGATGACAGCACCTCTGTCCAACTGGATCTAGATGACGAGCCCGGCCCGTCGGGGACCTCTGGACAGTCGGTTCCCCTCACACTGGCACAGGCCATCACAGACCTTCCCCCCTCTGGAAACACCAGCACAGCACCCACCCAGCGGGCCCATACCTCCATCCCCAGGACACGTCAATCAGCTGTGTGTCCACCACTACAGGGAACCCAGGCTAACCCACCACCCCAACAACAACAGGGACCTGGGGGCAGTGGTAGTGGGCACACGGTCCAGGTGACGGAGGCCCAGGAACACAGGGGAACTGGGAGGGCTGCTGTGCGACAGGGGGGCGGACAGGCCAAGGGAACCCACTCTCCACGATGCCCTCTCCTCCATCATGGGAGCCTACCACCACTCCCAGGAGACGATGGCAACGGTACTGGCCAAGTTTCAGGAGACCCAGCGCCTGCACGAGGAACAAGTATATGGGCTTCAGGGAGGAACTCAGAACCATCAGCTCCACCCTGGGCACCATCGTAGGGGTGCTGAAGGAACTTGTGAACACCAGAAGGGACACTGTGGCAGTACAAGGGGCCCCTGACACTAGCATGGACGATGAACTGCCCACCACCTGCGCCGGGGCTAGTGGACAGGACGCCCCACCACAGGACCACCTCACCAGCACCCCACCCCCTGCAGAGGGAGAACCACCCCACAAACGGTCCCTGAGATCCAGGACAAAGACAGAGCACAATGCCAAGACCCCCGCCAAGAAATGAGACCACCCTGATTGTCATCCTACTGTCCCACTTTGTCACCCTGTCCATACTTAAACTGCCCAACCTCCACTTCCTATGCCCATTTGGGCAATGCACCTGTGAGACTAATAGACTGGACTCTGCCATGGACATTCCTCCGCCATCACACCTCACCATTTCACTACCCCCTCCAATATTGAACACTTAAATAAATACACTTAAAACACAAAACAATCTGCAGTCTGGCTGTTATTTCGAAATAGTGTATTAGCAATTACAGTGGCATGCTCTTTCAATTGTCAACATACCTATGTCACACAGCTCAAGTCCATGAGGAATCAAAGCATATGTCACACAGTGGGACCCACATCTGTGAAATCGTAAGGGAAAGTGACAACTCAGTGACCATACACTGGGTGAAAACGACAAACAGTAGAGAGGTAGTAGTTTTTAAGTACATGTAGAGCATGCACTCTTACCTGTGTCTCACTGGAAATATTGCTGGATCACTGAGTCCCTGTTGTTCATGTCTTCTTCCTCTGCTTCCTCGTCTTCACTATCCACAGGCTCCACAGCTGCAACAACACCACCATCTGGACCATCCTCCTGCAGAAAAGGCACCTGTCGTCGCAATGCCAAGTTATGAAGCATACAGCAGGCCACGATGATCTGGCACACCTTCTTTGGTGAGTAGGATAGGGATCCACCTGTCATATGGAGACACCGGAACCTGGCCTTCAGGAGGCCGAAGGTCCGCTCGATCACCCTCCTAGTTCGCCCATGGGCCTCATTGTAGCGTTCCTCTGCCCTTGTCCTGGGATTCCTCACTGGGGTCAGTAGCCATGACAGGTTGGGGTAACCAGAGTCACCTGCAAATGGCGAGGGACAAGTATTAGACACACACTAACCTGTATGGTAACCCCAGACCCAGACAACCATTCCCACTGTCTTGCTTCCAGGTGCTTACCTAATAGCCACACACGGTGCCTCTGGAGTTGACCCATCACATAAGGGATGCTGCTATTCCACAGGATGTAGGCGTCATGCACTGAGCCAGGGAACTTGGCATTCACATGGGAGATGTACTGGTCTGCCAAACATACCATCTGTACATTCATAGAATGATAACTCTTCCGGTTTCTGTACACC
Source organism: Pleurodeles waltl (assembly GCF_031143425.1). NCBI lineage: Eukaryota > Metazoa > Chordata > Amphibia > Caudata > Salamandridae > Pleurodeles > Pleurodeles waltl. The sequence continues at coordinate 1,571,795,898 of NC_090445.1, read as the reverse complement.
TGTTCACTCCTTTGGGGGGGACCAAAGCCACATGTGTCCCATCAATGGCACCTATAATGTTGGGGATATGTCCCAGGGCATAGAAATCACTTTTCACTGTAGGCAAATCCTCCACCTGAGGGAACACAATTTAGCTCTGCATGTGTTTCAGAAGGGCAGACAACACTCTGGACAATACGTTGGAAAACATAGACTGGGACATCCCTGATGCTATGGCCACTGTTGTTTGAAATGACCCACTTGCTAGGAAATGGAGCACTGACAGCACCTGCACTTGAAGGGGGATTCCTGTGGGATGGCAGATTGCTGACATCAGGTCTGGCTCCAACTGGGTACACAGTTCCTGGATTGTGGCACGGTCAAGCCTGTATGTGATTATGACATGTCGCTCCTCCATTGTCGACAGGTCCACCAACGGTCGGTACACCGGAGGATGCCGCCATCTCCTCACATGTCCCAGCGGACGGTGCCTATGAAGGACAACAGCGAGCACAGAGTCAATCAACTCAGAGGTACGTACCCACAGTTTACACAGAACAGCAATCATACACAAAAGGTGGCCTGTATGTATGTTGAGTCTAGGCCTAGGTATGTGTGACGCAGTTGGAAGCCATGTGGGCCCCTGAAATGGCGGCTGTCTGACCTCTAAAGTGGGACAATGGGATGTGAGGTAACTGTGCTGGCGTTGTACACCGCCGTAGTAGGCGGTCGAAGACCACGGCGCAATGCTGCATTGGTTAACATTGGACCCTATGGGTCCCAGGAGCCAATGACGATGTGCGCTGGCGGTGACGGTACGCACCGCCGCGGATGTGAGCGCCATTTTCTATCTGTTCAATCACTCGATACCTGATCTTCGACAGGAGAGGACCTACACCGCAAGTGCTGCTGTGACCTCGGTATGGAAGAGGCAATGGCTCGAGTGTCTGGGGAAAGGGCCCCTGCCTTCACATCAGAGGAGTTGGAGAAGCTTGTGGATGGGGTCCTGCCCCAGTACACGCTAATCTACGGTCCTCCAGACAAACAGGTAAATACACTGGGAGCATGCTGTATGGGCTATGACTGTGTGGAGTGGGGTGGATGAAAGATGGGGGGGAGATTGAGGCGTGCATGAAACAACGGTGAGTGCATGTGAATCATGGCAAGGGTAGGGATGGGGGCCAATCACTTTGACGGTGCAGTTGGTAATAACTACTCTTTTTCCCCTGTACATTTCATGTAGGTCAGCGTCCACCAGAAAAAAGATATTTGGCGTGCCATCGCCAAGGACGTACGGACCCTGGGGGTCTACCACAGACGGAGCACCCACTGCCGTAAAAGATGGGAGGACATTCGCCGCTGGAGCAAGAAGACGGCGGAGGCTCAGCTGGGGGTGGCCTCCCAACGTGGGAGGGGTGCCCGTCGCACCATGACCCCCCTGATGCTCCGGATTCTGGCGGTGGCGTACCTGGAGTTGGATGGGCGCTTGAGGGCATCACAACAGACACAAGGGGGGTGAGTACACTCTCATTCTGCTGACTTTGCGTGCAGTGGAGTTGTCTGGGTGGGAGAGGTTGGCTGTGGGTTTCCCTAGGCCAGGGCGAGTTCTGTAGGCAAGGCCCCTCCGTAAGGCAGGCCATGTGGCACCCCAGCCCACCTCTGTAGAGTGCCAAGTAGACCTAGTCATGCCCCTGTGTCATATATATGTGTGTCATGTAGAGAGGCAGTTGCAACAAACTAATGCATTCCTGGAGGGCATTCATTCTGGTCAGGCGGCCCTTCAGCTAGCTTTTCAGACTCTGGCCTCAGCACTGATGTCAGCCATTGTCCCCGTCTCTAGCCTTCCCCCTCCAACTTCCTCCACCCAGACCCAATCCCCTCAGCCCATCCCAAGCACACCTACAGACCAACTTGCACACACGTCAACACCCAAGGGTAGTTCAGGCAAACATAAGCACCACACATCCCACAGGCATTCACGCAAGCATCACACACATGCAGACACACCAACATCCACTGCCGCCACTGTGTCCCCCTCCTGCTTGTCTCCCTCCTCCCTACCAGTGACGTCTACACTCACACCTGCATGCACTACCTCTACAGCCACTACGTCACTCTCCAGCACACCCACCACCACACCCCGCTCACGTGCAGTCACCACCCCCACTACCATTCACATGTCCCCTGTGTCCTCTCCCAGTGTGTCTGTGATGCCCCCTCCCAAGGTACACAAACGCAGGCACACACCCACCCACCAGCCATCCACTCACGACAGCCTCCAGCGCATGCACCTTCACCCAAAGTCACCAAACGTACACCTCCTACAACCACCACCTCTTCCTCCACTCCAAAACCCCCTCCAGCTACCAGTCCCAGTGTATCCAAAAAACTTTTCCTGTCCACCCTTGACCTCTTTCCCACACCTTCCCCACCCCGTCCATCTCACAGGTCCAGAACTAGCACCTCAGCCACAACATCTCCGGGACCAGTGGTGCCTGTAGTCACCGGAATCTGGAGTGCACCAGCCACCAGGGCAGCCAGTCTGGCACGGAGCCACAGCACAGACAGTCCCCCACCTGTGAAGCATCAGAAGTTGGCCAGTGCCCGGCAGGAGAGGGGGAAGACTCCAGCCACCAAAGCCGCTCCCAGGGGTCCCGGTGGGAGTGTGGAGTCAGCTGTGACACCTTCCAAGGTGGGCAAGAGCCACAAGAAACCTGGCAAATCTGTGAAGAACAGCATGGCGGAGAAGACCGCCATCATCCCCGCTGCCCAGGAGGCAACCGCCAGCACCAGCCCTGCTGCCCAGGAGGCCACCACCAGCCCAGCTGCCCAGGAGGCCACCGCCAGCACCAGCCCTGCTGCCCAGGAGGCCACCGCCAGCACCAGCCCAGCTGCCCAGGAGGCCACCGCCAGCAAAAGCCCTGTTGGGCCATGAAGGACCGCCAGCAAAAGCCCCGTTGTGCCATGAAGGACCGCAAGCAAAAGCCCGTTGGGCCATGAAGGCCCGCCAGCAAAAGCTCAGTGGGCCATGAAGGACCGCAAGCAAAAGCCCCGTTGGGCCATGAAGGGCCGCCAGCAAAAGCCCTGTTGGGCCATGAAGGACCACCAGCAAAAGCCCCGTTGGGCCATGAAGGGCCGCAAGCAAAAGCCCCGTTGGGCCATGAAGGACCGCAAGCAAAAGCCCCGTTGGGCCATGAAGGACCGCAAGCAAAATCCCTGTTGGGCCATGAAGGACCGCAAGCAAAAGCCCCGTTGGGCCATGAAGGACCGCCAGCAAAAGCCCCGTTGGGCCATGAAGGACCGCAAGCAAAATCCCTGTTGGGCCATGAAGGACCGCAAGCAGCTGAGACCCTGCAATGGAGACCATCTCAAGCACCGCTGAACAGGGCACCGCCGTCTCAAGCACCGCAGTACAGGGCACCGCCGTCTCAAGCACCGCTGAACAGGGCACCGCCGTCTCAAGCACCGCAGTACAGGGCACCGCCGTCTCAAGCACCGCTGCACAGGGTACCGCCATCTCAAACACGGCTGAACAGGGCACCGCCGTCTCAAGCACCGCTGCACAGGGCACCGCCGTCTCAAGCACCGCTGCACAGGGCACCGACATGTCAAGCACCGCTGAACAGGGCACCGCCGTCTCAAGCACCGCTGGACCATGAGCGACAATGACACTGACGCAACTGAGTCCATCACGGGGTGAATGATGCACTCTGGGCACCATGCCCCCTCCAGAACCAGTGGAGAGATACATCCACTCCCTCTGTCCTTAGCAGGATGAAGCACTCTGGGCACCATGCCCCCTCCAGAAACAGTGGAGAGATACATCCACTCCCTCTGTCCTTAGCAGGATGAAGCACTTTGGGCACCATGCCCCCTCCAGAACCAGTGGAGAAGGCATCCACTTGAGAGACTGTGGCTTTGCACTCCCTAGGATTGAACAGTGGGCTGCCCACCCACTGTAGAGACTTGAGAGACTGTGGCTTTGCACTCCCCAGGATTGAACAGTGGGCAACCCACCCACTGTAGAGACTTGAGAGACTGTGGCTTTGCATTCCCCAGAATTGAACAGTGGGCAAACCACCCACTGTAGAGACTTGAGAGACTGTGGCTTTGCACTCCCCAGGATTGAACAGTGGGCAGCCCACCCACTGTAGAGACTTGAGAAACTGTGGCTTTGCACTCCCCAGGATTGAACAGTGGGCATGTGGCCCCTTCGTGGATTTGTCGTCGTGCACTCAAGCGGCTCAGGTGCCCCCCTTTCCCTCCCCCTGAGGTGCCTATTTAGTTGCTGTCTGATGCCTCTGCAGTGTTCTCTCCGTCATGGTCGGGGATCTTGTGTGGGCCTCGCCCATACCGTGTGGTCCTGGTGTTCCACGGACTTTCTTAGAACACTACCTGGACTACTATGCTTGGTATATATTATGCACATGGTGTATATATCTATTTCTGCCTACTTGCTTTTAATATATTACAATGGTTACACTTATTTTCTATTGTCTTTGCATTCTTCCGGGGGGGGTTGCGGGTGTAACTTTAATGTGTCATGCTGTATTAGTGTGTGTGTTGTAGTGGGTGAGGGTGTGGGTGGGGGTGTGTGTGTCCCTGTTTTTTTCCTCCCCCCTCCCATGTGTCGTAGGTGCAGTACTCACCGTGGTCTTCGCTGCCGGCGTCCGTGCTCCTGGTAGAGGAACAAGAAGATGAAGGCTGGGAAAATGTGAAGCTCTGGTTCCATGGCGTCCTCGTTCCTCGTGGAGTGTGTAGAGGTGAGCATTTTTCCTTCGGGATTCCTGTTTCCGCCGTGTTTTTATCTGCGGTGAATCCGCCCCGGAAAAGGTGACGGATTGGCCTGTCATAATAGTGTGGGCGGTACACTGTCTCCTGCCTGTCTGTTGGCGGTGACCGGCGTGCTGTTTGTTTGTACCGCTGTGGCGGTCGGAGTGTTAAAGTGGCTGTCTTTGTTGGCGGTTTCCGCCACGGTCGTGATTCCAAATTTTTTACCACCGGCCTGTTGGTGGTCTTACCGCCGCTTTAACACCGACCGCCAGAGTTGTAATGACCACCTATATCACCAACAAGCTCACAATACTTGTAGTTACATTCCATACCTGGCCCATACTCCACAGACAGTCCAAGAGGGGATGGCAAGTTCTCTCCTAGGCATGGGATGCCCTTTTCAGTGCAGAGGATTTCCTCAGTGCAGGCACACTACCTATCTCCATAATGGATTCTCTACTCTTTCCCTTACCCATTGACACTTCATCCTTTCCATTTAGAAGCATAGCAAGGCTACCACTACAATTATGCATGGGTATGGGGTATAAGAAAAGTAATGTCAATATTCCTAGATCTTTTGCTTACACTTACTCACAACCTGGTGAAGTTGGCAAAAGAAAAGTTATTACCGTGAAAGACATGGCAAAACTTGATTTTAAGAAAAAACTAAGTTTCATATGGGAATGAAATGTTTATGCGCTCCCTTACTTGATTTCTTGCGAAGGTTTCAGGTCCACGCTTATTTACAGCCTGTAAACTAACACTTTCTACTCATTAGTGAATGTTCCTAGCGGGGGACAGCCTTACCCTAATGATGATCATTGGAAGAACTTGTCTGTTGATGGTGCTCTACCAGGTAACAGGGTGGTTTGCTATTCTTCCCACCTTGCTTAAGATGGGCAAATATCAGCAGGGTGGTGCTGGCAGAGGGCAGTGTTTGTTTCAGTTTGGCCAAGATGTAAGAGCTAATACATGTACTGTCCCTGGCTCCCCTAGATTGCCAGATAGTTCATTCCAATAGGAGCATGATGTATCCTGGTGGCAATCTTCTTAAACTGGACTTACATTGCTTTGACTCACTATTAGGTGCCAACCCTCACAGAGGGAGCTACAGGCAACCAGTTTCTCAGCTAGCCACGCTCTTCCCTTCTTCAAGGTCAAATCACTTTCATTTTCGTTTTTGTAACATTTCTCAGCTTCTGGAATCAGTAGGTCCAATTTGCACATCTACGCTATTTCTCCTCTGTTGGAACAGGTGGTAACAATCCATTCCACAATCTTCTGTGAATGAATAGATGCACTTCATTCTGTGCACAGCTGGAAGTGTGTCATGCTGGTCATACCTCTTTTACGCATAAAAATCCCAGAGAAGATATAAAAACTAAAAAACTAAAACTAATTGACCGGATTAAAGGCATAGGCAGACATCCTGCCTAATGCACCCTTGGTTTCACTGTCCTATTGACAACCTCTTCTTCAGCACAGGAGTTCACATTCCTCTCCATAAGCATCTGTAAATGTGGAACGATGCTTCTCAAGTGGCATTTGGCAGCACACCATCTGTGTTGCAACTACAATCTCTAAGTCGTCTACACAGCACTATCCTACCGATCAGTTCTGCAGACCTGTGTATCAAATGCCAAAGAGTGAAAAGTCTGATTCTTTAAAGGGAAGAATCAAGAGCAGCCACCTCCTCAAGTTTTCTGATGGCAGAAGTAAGACGTCCAGTTAGTCATGGATTTTAGCGAACGTCGCTTTACATCCTGGTACATTCTGCATTAGTAATGCAAAAGCTAAACTTCCAACTACTGGAATGCAAAGCAATGTGAGCAATGCACTCAAGAAATAAATAAACAAATACAAAAAATACAACCAGAATCATGACATATATCTCTAAAATTGTTCTACATCCACACATACCTGGCAAACCATAGTTCTCAGCTAGCCCCACACCATAATGGTGTAATTCAACCACAGGAACATCTAGCTGGGCAACCTAGCTTCCGAATCTGCCGTTTTTTGGAAGGTGTACCTGACAGACTTCATTTGTGGGAGAGCGGGGCCTGAAAAGGTCAAGGAAGGTGAAGTGGATAACGAAAGAGAGGAGGAGAACACTAGGATTGAAAGGATGGGCAGGATAAAGGGGGCAGTTAGAGCAGCAGAATCAGCTAGGACAGGAAGAAGAGGTACAGGAGAGCCAGAAGACAAGCCAGAGCCAGAGGACCAGGGGAGACAGACCAGGCAAATCGGGAAGAACAGGAGGGCTACAGCCTCTAGAAATATGAGCACAAAAACCAGGTAAACCCAAAGAGTCAGAACACCATGAAGGTAATGGTGACCCCCCTAGGGCCTGGACTATCAGCACCAAGGCTAGAACGCCCAGGACCAGCAGGACTAACAAGACCAGGTGAACCAAAAATGAGAGGTGGAGAGCCAGGAGTACCAGTGCCACCACAGCTGATACTATCCTGAGGACCAGGCCTGTCAGGAGTATGAAAACCAGGAAGGCAAGGCAGTTGAGGACCCGGGTGTGACCAGGAGGAGGAGGCCCAGGATGAGCAAGGACGAGGTGAGGAGGACTATGAGGGTGATAACCAGTGACACCAGCAGGAGAGCAGTAAAGAGTAGGAATTCCAAGCAGAAGACTTTGAGAATTAGGACAGGGACAACCAGTAACCCAGGAATCAGGAGAACCAACAGGAGCAAGTACAGTGAAATGGACCAGGAGTTTGAGAATACAAACCACTAGAAAAAACACTACTCGGAGAATAAGCACGAGGAGGACAACAACAGTAAGACTGTTGCACCCGGCGTGGCACACAAGCTGCGTCACTGATTTAGCAGTGACTCTAATGTGGGTGTTGGTGCATAGAAGGAGTCTTCGATTGGGTCCTGTGCGTCGGCACGCTTCACCAGGAAGAGGCGCACGTCGAGGTCATGATCCTCAGACATGGTAGAATACATAAGACACAGCTAAAAGCCATTCAGTTTCCTGCTATTAGTTTTTTTTTTAAAGTTGACTTATCTGAGGCTCAATGCTGCACATTGTTTACTCCAACACATTCTGGAGATAAATACCTGCAGCTCCTGTTCTTAACTCTGCTGCCTGCATCTCTCTACTACTGTTCTCGCCCTGGAAACCTGTGGAAATAAAAAGAAAAGAGTTGCCACCAAGAGGACAGTTACATAAAAGATGGTAAGGCGAATATTACGTTTTGCTGGGATTAGTATTACCATACTGGGTATCACCTAAATCAGGATTTGTTGTTTCTGCAAATAATGACAAAAGGCATTAATTTAATGGGAAAAGTACACTTCTGATTTCTTAAAGAATTCTCTTTAAGTTTGGACTTATGAGACTTTCATTTGATTTGTCCTCAAACCGTAATCAGTACCTATAAACTACATGTCAGACAAGAAGATAGGTTTATTAACTAATTTCCCCTACTAATTGCCCTTTTCTCACTTTGAATGTTATATTAGATAATCTAAGGAATGTTAAATGAGAGTTATATTTTAGACGACACCATAGTTTAGTAAAAGTGCATTTGAGTCAATCAAACTGTTTTCCTCTTCAGTAATACTTAAAGATCATTTTGTTTCACCATCATTTAATGAATCCCCAGTGGGAAAGAGGGAAGTTTAAGGTAAAATGGGCACAATGAGAGAATGTCAGATCGTTGGGAAAAATGATGTGAGATTTTCTTTTGCCTGAAGTTTACACATTGTCCTTTTTGTTTTTAGACAGATGCGTACACACTAGCACCTGGAGGGAGGTCCATTTGAAGGAGGACTAGACATACCTATGCATAAGTAAATCAGACTGTACAGAGGATGTTCATGTTTCTTTGTCAATCCACTTCCCCTTCCTCCCAGAGACTGGCTCAATCTGGACCAGGTGTGTAATCAGGTGGAGACAGTTTTGGGTGGCATTGGGAAAAAGCTTCTGTGATCATAACTCCTTTCTACAAGATCCCCTGACCTAAAGAAAAAACATAGGCTGGTGTTTAGGTGTTACACAGATCAAGAGGATCAGGAGTATCAACATTACCAAGAGATTCAGAACAAGGAGGACCGGGAGACAAGGAGGATGACTAGGAGGGGTGAAGGAAGCAGAGAAGTACGACCAGTGAAATGGTAAAAAGGCAGGAGGGGAGGTTCAAAGAGGACTAGGAAGAGGAAAGAGACAAAGAGGAGAAGAAGAACCAGAATTATCCTAATGAGTGGGAGGAGAATGGGGAGAAATGGGAGAACCAGGGCCTTCACAAGAACCAGGACCTCCAGGAGGACAAGGAACACCTGATCCAGGCCTCCCAGGAGACCAAAACCATGACTACCCAGCACACCAAGAAAACAAAAACAAAGAGGAATAGGAGTGAAGGAGAACCAAGAACAACGAGAAGGAGTGAAAATCACAGGCAGAGAGGCACTAACAGCAAAACCGTGATCATGGCCCAGGACTAGTATTGGGAGGCCTAAGGGGATCAAGACCAGGAGGACTAGAAGCAGAAAGGCCAAGAGTGCCACAGCCAGAACGACCAAGATAAGCAGGACAAACAAGAGCACACAAAGGACTAGCACAGCAAGGACTAAGGTGAAGGGGGTGGGAGGCTGAGAAGAGGTCAAGGTGGAAGGACAACAGGATAATGAGGTAAATTATTGTTTGATTAATTAAAAGCATACCATATCAGATACTGCAATCTAACATTTTCAAAGTTTAAAACATTTTTTAAAAATCAAACGTCGAATTTTGCAGACACCAACCAAAGCCTTTCAAAATTAATTACTAAATTTCTATACAATGTTTTCATCCCTCATTCTGCACAATCTGCAGCAAGTAATTTCCATGTCCTGGGCCCAAGGCACCGTGTGGATATGCCCAGGAAGGAGACCAAACCAGAACCTAATAAAACCAACTTTTAAATATCTAGACCAACCAGTCTCTAGATAAGGCAACTGTTTAAGAACCTTATTTTCATGTATGATCATCCAGGCATGTGATCTGTGTGAGAGGTCTTCTTTATCTTTTAGCAATGACAGTTTTTTTCACACACCCATTAATAGTTTTTTGAAGGACTCTAAAGGCAGAGAAATTTCCCATAGTGGATGAACAGCCAGGTCATCAGTTGCTGCCTCCAAGTACTCCAAGTACTGCTGTGATGGGGCATTTATATTCATTTACATTTCTTGCCAAAGGGCTTCTCAAAGCTGGTTCAAATTATTTAACTTTATTCTTTTCCACACTATGATATAAGTCCTTTCCGTGCAATAATTTGATTTACTTGGCCGAATTCAAGTCGTATCCGAGCTGGAGAGGCATTGTACAGGAGGTGGAAGAGAGCTCTAAATATCCTAGAGAGGATTTCATTTAAACTTACTGCATCTCTATGTGGTGCCCAGCTTACGTAGGCAATGCTCTGCAATCATTTTGCTGATATTATTTTTAGCAAAGGCAGATAGCTTGGACCGCCTAGTGATCTCTGTAATGTATGAAATGCGAGGAGTAACATTTTCCCCTTCCTCTGTAAATCCTGTTGATGTTGGTGGAAGGAGCACTTATCATCAAATAGCAGTCCCAGATATCTACATGCCATGACCTGATCCAATTGGTGGCCTGGTAGGTAACATTTATGCCTTTTCTTCATCCTGTTGGTCATCTCCATGGCCTTGGTTTTCTTTTAATTAATTACCATGCCACTGAGTGCCTAATAGCTTGATATTTTATCGATAAGTCGTAGTAGACCTCTTTTGTTTGACTTATAAGAATCACGTCGTCGGCTTATAAAAGGTTTGAAATATACCTTTGGCTTAATTTGGAAGGATAGAAATTACCTTCTTTAGCGCTTATCATAAATAGGCCAAAATCAGGTTAAACAAGCATGGCGCAAGAACGCATCCGTGCTTTAGCCCCTGGGAAGATTCAACTTTCCTAGAAATAAACAACCCATTACTAATTTTCACCTTAACCCAGGTGTCTGAGTACACCAATTGAATCGCCTTGAAGAGGTAGTTGGTAATACCCATATGAACTATTTTTTGCCACAGAAGACGGCGCTGTACACAGTCGAACGCCGACTTGAAATCCAAAAAGCACAAATAAATTGGATACTTACTTAGCTTATATTTGTCAGTAATTACTGGAAGCGCTAATATATTTGCCTCCGTACCAAGCCAATGGATGAACCCCAACTGAGTAGGAGGGATAATTTGTTTTTCTTCAGCCCACAGCGACAGTTCTGAAAGCAGTAGCCCTGCAAAGAGTTTTGCCTTGGTGTCTTGTATGGTAATACAAAGGTAATTTTACAGTCTCTGTCGGTCTACCCCATTAAAAATGGGTGTTATTATAGAACCCCTCCATGATTTCCGATCAGAATGCATTATTAAAGACTACGGCCCTCATTACGAGTGTGACGGTCTCAAGACCACCACACTCGCGATGGCAGTCGGACCACCACAGACAGGGTGGTCCGACCACCCTATTATGACTGCCTGTTGGCAGCCTGGCAGTCTCAGCGGTTGTAATCCCAGCTGGAAACTCCTAATAGGGCGGCAAGCTTACCGCCAGTATTGACGGTATGCTGGCTGCAGCGGCTTCGTAATGGGGTTCTAAATATAGGCTTTCTGCCAAAAAGGTCGGATTTACTTTATATAAAGCTTGTGGTATTCCATTTGGTCCTGGTGCACTATCTTGTCTACCTGCGTTAAAAGCTTTATATACTTGATCCGCAGAGAAGCTGAGTGTGTCTGCACACTTGGCATATTCCCATCTAAATTTTGACTAGAGGATGGTATCACCACCGGAGATTGATTAAAATGTTCTGATAGAAAGGCAGCCCAGCTTTCCTAGGTTAAAGTTGACACCGTAACTACAGATGGAGCCCTATTCAGACTATAAATCATTCTCCCGAAACCTAAAAAGAAAAGATGCAGCAGGCCCAGAGACAACACATCAATCCCTATGAGTGCCCAGTAGATCACAATATAGAAAATAGTAGCTGTTAGTATTTGTGGTGTGCAACTCCACCAAGGCCCCTGCCGCAAAAAAGAGCCTAAGGGGCAAATGAGACCCCAACAATACAAAACATTCAGGGAGTGCACCACTCCAAAAACACCAAGTAGAACACAGTAAACAGAAAGAGTCCAATACTGTTAAATTAATAATGGTGCAAGACTTCTGTCAGTTTCTTTCCGGAGACTTTTATTGATGTAGAGAACTTGTTACGACATGAAGTTCATGAAAAAGAAACAGCCAAAGAAACAGCCAACGCGTTTCACCCTACATCAATGGGCTTCTTCAGGGCTGCAGACTAACATATAGCCATAAAAAAGAATAATATGGTAACACAAACGAACCACCAAAAGCACAACATATTGACATACAAAATGCTATTTTACATACTTGTGACAAAACAAGATTGCTTTGTAAAGAATAACGTAGAGGTACATCAATAAAACAATAAAACGTATATGAATAATATATTATTCTAAGCCAATATAAAGTCATAAGTGATCAAAAGTACCGGCAAGGAGAAAAAGTAAATGCGAAGGATAAGAAAAAAGGTCCAAAAATACAAGCATGTATTTTCTCAAACCAGCCCATAAACAGACAGGCATAGGACGGGGCAAATTTTGAACCCATTGCGGTCCCTTGAATTTGTTGGAACCACTTGGTGTTGTGTAGAAAATAATTCCTGGATAGAATAATATAAATCATTTCTAAAAGCACCTGATTATGGGCATAATGGTCAGCAGTGCGGGTGTTAAGATAAGAAGTGACTGCCAATATGCCAAAAGATTTTTGGATACAAGTATAAAGACTATTCACATCCATCGTGACGAACAAGAGGTCATCTGACCAAGGAAAATCCTCAAATTTATTGAGGATGTCTTTACTATCTTGTATAAATGAAGGTAAATTGCAGACAAACTTTTGTAAGAAGAAATCCACAATAACGATAACCTCTCAGTGGGAGAGTCAATACCTGATATAATAGGTCTCCCTGGAGGGAAGTTGCCTTCTTTATGTATTGGGAGAATATATATTCAAGGATATCGTGGATATTTTACAAGTAAGTATTTATATTCGTGGTCAGAGAGTATACCCAATCCATGCCACACCAAGAGTTTATTGTTGATATATTCTGTCAGGCCACCAATTGGATTACTGGTGAGGTGTTTATAACAAGCGATGTCTGCCAACTGTCTATCTATTTCTTGCATATAATCACACTTATTCATAATAACTACGTTTCCGGCTTTGTCTGCCTCGCAAATTACAATTGACTGGTCATTTTTAAGGCTAGTGAGGGCCTTACGCTCTAATGTTGACAGATTGTCTTTTTGCCGCCAGTTGATTTTACACGTGCTTAGATATTTGAATAAGTCCGATGAGACCTTATTTGCAAACAAATCAATATTGCTATGTGTGTTGGTAGGTATTAATTTGGACCGTAATTTAAGGCCAGTAGTGATATTGAGATCCTCCTTAATTCCTAAATCAGTTCTGATGTCCTCAATACCAACTTCACCACCATCTTGTAAAGACATCAGGAGTTGTATACCATACAAGTCCGACATTGATTCAGTTGCTATATGGGTGTCTTCACCTGTTTGATCCACAGGCTAAGGTGTGGAGATTTCACTACTTAGAAGCCCCTCATGATGGGAAGAGAAATGGTTCTTCAATTTAAGATGACGGGTGCATTTAAATAAGTCTACAAAAGTTTCAACCTGATCATTAGTCTGTATGGGACAAAATCCCAAACCTTTACTCAGTAGATTACATTCTATTTCACTCAAAGGACGATCAGATAAATTAACTATAATCAGATCACCCCCTGGTTCGGTTGCCTTAGGGGGAGTAGGTCCTAGTCCTTCTTGGAACGAGTACGGACCCCCTGTTTTTCTGAACCTTTTTCTCCATTGTTTGCCACTCCTTCTGGTCTTATTTCTCTCCGATTTGTTTTTGTTCCAAGGCGTAGTCAGTCCATTTCAACAAAAAAATTGAAGGCACTGTAAGGAGTTTGCTTGGAAGGACAACTTTCTTTTGAAGTGCTACTGTCTAAGGAGGACATAGAGCTTCCACTAGAGAGATCAATGTCACTGGAATGTCCACCCCTACTTTTCACAGGTTGAGAAACCTTCACATTATCATATTTTCGAGCAAAAGTATAGATTCTACCCAATTTGTAGTCAAGGTCATCACGTTTGACTTTGCGTCATTTTTTGTCACGAAGGTAGATTTGATAGTCTTCCACTATCCTGTCCAAAATCTCGTAGTTCTTCTTTATCAGGTCTTTCTGGGGGACTTCATCAGTCTCTTTTTCTAATTGTCTCTATGTCCCCCTGCAGTTTAGTAACCTTTTTGTCAGTGTGCTTTTTTAAAATACGTATCACGTTGAACGATGCGTTTTGCAGATTGTCCTCCCAGTCTTTAAGTGATTTGTCATCCAAGTACTCATAGGTTGGAAAAATCTAAATTCTAAGACCTCTAGGTATCTTGCTATTGTCTAAATATTTTTGTAAAGTAATCCCGTTCCACCATCTTGCTAACTCTTGTTTTTTCAATTTTTCCAATTTTTGAAACTTCACTTTTAAACTATCAGTCTGTCGTGTTAGTGTACTGGTTGAAACTGAGCTAGTTTGGTGTGTGAATAAATCCCTTTGCTAGTTCTGCACGATTGTCCTTAAAACGTGACGTTCTATTTAGGTAGGGAGTGCGTAAGAGCCTTAACATTAAACTAAAAAGAAAAGATGCAGCAGGCCCAGACACAACGCATCAATCCCTATGAGTGCCCAGTAGATCACAATATAGAAAATAGAAGCTGTTAATATTTGTGGTGTGCAACTCCACCAAGGCCCCTGCCGCAAAAAAGAGCCTAAGGGGCAAATGAGGCCCCAACAATACAAAACATTCAGGGGGTGCACCACTCCAAAAACACCAAGTAGAACACAGTAAACAGAAAGAGTCCAATACTGTTAAATTAATAATGGTGCAAGACTTCTGTCAGTTTCTTTACAGAGACTTTTATTGACGTAGAGAACTTGTTACGACATGAAGTTCATGAAAAAGAAACAGCCAAAGAAACAGCCAACGCATTTCGCCTTACACCAATGGGCTTCTTCAGGGCTGCAAAGAAACATTTAGCCACAAAAAAGAATAATATGGTAACACAAACGAAGCACCAAAAGCACAACATATTGACATACAAAATGCTATTTTACATACTTGTTACAAAACAAGATTGCTTTGTAAAGAATAACGTAGAGGTACATCAATAATACAATAAAAAGTATATGAATAATATATTATTCTAAGCCAATGTAAAGTCATAAGTGATCAAAAGAACCGGCAAGGAGAAAAGGTCAATGCGAAGGATCAGAAAAAAGGTCCAAAAATACGGCGTGACGAAAGTATGAATCAAAAGACGTGAAAAGGACGTGATGGAGCAGATTCCTCATAGAGAACAAGTGCACATGAAATATTGAAAGATCAAAACGAAAATCCCTCTACCAAGTGTCAAAGCTCCCATAAGGGATCACAAAATATTATAAGCAGAAAAATAAGGTAAAAAAAACATACAAGAGTAGTGTCCAATTGAAATGAAAGCTATTTACAATGTGCAAATGCACAAAGGCGTATAGTAAGCCTAATAAGAAAAAAGAAGGAATAAATGTCGATGTATGTGTTCAAGAACACTAGCCACTAATCATATTTTAAAGAAACAAGGAAACCTGGTTTCCACCCGCCAGCCCAACGGGGATCTCATAATGGACCCCGCAGGAGGCGGTTCAAGGTTGTAATGAGGGCCTATATGTCACAATTCTGAAGATGTCTCCTTTAGAAAGTTAGCATTTGCTTGTCCTAATCATTTGGTGCCTGCGGTCTATTTCAGGGTCACATGACTAAGTGTAGTTGGCGTTTGAGTATTCCTCCAAGTCAGCCACACCATATAGAGACTGGGGTTTGGCAGGGTGGGCCATCCACGGAAGGATGGGGAGGTGGAGCTATAGACACCCCTACTGGCACCTCAAAGACACTTCCTCAGCTCACACACAAATAAATTTACACCAGCCTACTGTAACTGCGGACTGGGTCCAGGACAGGGAGGCAGGAAATTCCGGATACTTCTGTGTGGGAGGGGGGAGACTCCAGCTATTTCTCCCACTTCCAAGCTGGCTCCAGGTATAATAATAAGACCCTCAGACCCACTCTTCAGTTCACTTCTGGAACTGCGGAAACACTCTCAGACGACTTCCTTGCTGCATATACTTTAGAGGACTGCCTTGCTACCTGAAGCCTGCCCTGTGCCCTCAGAGGAATGACATGCTGCTTGAGACCTGCTTTCCTGCTTGAACCCAAGACTTCCAGAGTGACTCCAAGAGCTAGTTAGTTAGCTTCCTGATCAGAGCCTCAAGTACAGAAAAGGCTCCAATCATATTGACCCCGCACCTGGTCCTAGCCTGAGTGAGTCCTGAGTAGGGCACCTTCGGTTCTGGATGTTGTAAGTGGTGCTATAGTTAGCCGAAGTCCAAAACTCGGGACTTAGAAAATTTTCTGCCAAAAAGTACTCTGGGAACTTGCTCACTGATCTGCCAAAGGTGCATTGCCGGGCGGCCTAACTTTCTGCAGCAGCAAATCCTACTCAACAGCGGCCTTCAGAATTGGCATCTGGCCCTTGTTGGCTAGAGTATACAGCTTCATCCCGCTGGAGATTTTCAAAAAAGACTAGGGCCCACATTACGACTTTGGTGATCTTTAGGCAAGACAGTCGGGGGGCAGCTGCCAAAAGACTACCAGTGTTGGCGGTATCCCGCCCTCCATATTAGGAGTGCACAAAGTATTCTGGCAAAAAACAGCCAAAAATCCGACACCACCAGGACAAAGGAGGGCGGGAATAAGGCGGTTGCACCACCTGCACCACCATGCTGACAACTTTCCACCCACCAGATTATGTCCCACAAATCAGCACAGTGGTCCTTCCATGGCGGAAAACAATTGGCTGTCTGAACAGCCGTGCTCAGAACTGACTCCTGTCAGAACACAACACCACATTGGACTGCTTGAATAACCCACACCTGACACACATCCACACACCAGGCACACACCTACTCACAGCACTATATAACACACCCCCACACAACCCTCAATCCTTTGCGCATCTAACCAATTGCATAGACCGGAGAAGCCACAATTCAAACATATAGCACATATACACCACAAGCATACACTTCACACTCACCACACACCGCACCACAGCACCACCAACACCATACACACATCACATCACAACTAAACACAAACACTACCACATACCAACACTAACTGCCAACCCCCCACCCCACCAAGCACTTACCACTGCACCCCACACACACCACACCCCCCCTCAACACATCCACCATGTCACGGCAAAAGCACCCACGCTTCACCGTTGAGGAGCTGCGGGTCATGGTCGATGAAATCCTCAGGATAAAGCCACAAATCTTTTGAGCAGACCTCCATAGCCAGGAAAATTGAGTTATGGCAGAGAATAGTCAACAGGGTCAATTCAGTGGGCAGCCATTCATGCACAAGGGAGGACATCAGGAAGAGGTGAAACGATCTTAGGGGGAAGGTGCGTTCCATGGCGTCCAGGCACCACCTGGTGGTAATGAAGACCAGCTCTCTACCCCCACCTCCTGCCCCAGTGTTCACATCTTCGGAGGAGAGGGTCTTGGACATCCTGCATCCTGAGGGCCTGACCGGAATACCTTGAAGACTGAACTCTGGTGAGTAACTAACACTCCCCTACCGGTAAGTTGTCCTGACCAGCATGCTTCCTCACCACCCATTCACTCCCCAAGTCACTCCATCTCCCCCTACACCTCCCACCTACTCACCTCCCGCCTCTCTCCTGAATGCCACTCTGCCACCCACCCCCAATGCCCACACACTCCCTGTCAAGTGCACGGATAGCACTGCCAATCACTTCCACGGAAGGATGGGGACAACTCCCACAAATCACTAACCCCACCACAGAACCTGCTTTGTGAACGTCACATCACACCTCTTGCATGTTTCACTATTGCAATAGCTACATTAACTGGATGCTTCGACTGAGGACCACTATATGGCAATGATAGCAATGCAATGGCACTACACAATGGAAAACTAGCCCAGACATATCACTTTCACCAATCCAAAGGGCCTCTAATCCAGGCACACTACCCTGAAATGGACCAATTCTGGCCATTACAGTAAGGAGGTATCCTCCATGCACAACAGACAGAGACAGGAGAAACAACCTTGCATATACACATACCCACCTCCCATATAGTCCTCCCATATGCTGCAATGTACAGCCATTCCCAATCACATACTTAGCAAGTCAGGATGCCCATCAGCTAACATGGCAAACCTGTCATGTGACACATCACACAGGAACACAACCAACCCACTGAGCTAAAGTGACCAAGCTTGATACAAACAAACCCAAGGAGCATGGTACATGTCTCAATCCACCATCCACAGTGTTAGCAGTGCTGCACCTGTCAATGCCATTGCTGGGAATCAAGTCAAGCCACTCTATCTATCAGACTAGCAGACAAGAATACACACCTACAACATGCAACTCTCTCTCACTCCATCCACAGGTTCCCCTGCCACAGCAACAACGTACACGTTACCAGAGACTGGCAGCCCTCCTCAGGATGAAGGCTCCATTGAGGACAACACCACTGAATGTCTGGACAGAGAAGACCTACCTGGCCCATCTGGGACCCCTGGTCAGACTACCACTCCCTGCCTCACCCTGCCCACACCAAACCCTCCCCCACCTTGTTGCAACAACAACTCGCCAACCCTCTGTCCTCAAACCTGTGCCCTATGGCCTGATCAATCAATAGTGAGGCCTTCAGTACAGGGACCTGAGTCGACTAATGAAGGTCCTGGTGAAACTGGGAGTGGGCACACCATGCCAGGGGCCCAGACAACTGGGGCTAGGGAGTGTGGGAGTGTACATGTGGGCCAAAGGACGGGACAGCCAAAGAACTCACCTGACAAGGAAACCATCACCCAAGTCCTGGAAGTATATCAACTATCCCAGGACAGTATGGGCCAATTCATATCCATAAAGGGGGGCAACCAGAGGCTGCAGAGGGAATACCACCAGGAAGTCATGCAGCAGAGGCAGGCCCACAGTGCCACCATGGCCTCCATTGCAGGGGTGCTCAGGGACTTCACCACCACCCTTTCTGCTTCCTCCACCTACCAGCAGGCCCCTTTCATCCACTAGCCACATCACATCACAGCCCTCAATATCTGCGGCTGCTAATGGAATGGAGGCCCTGCCAGAGGAGGCACAGGCCTCAGGCACCCCTCCCTCTGTAGCTGGAGTACCCCCCCCCCCCGCAATAGGGTCACCGTCATGAATGTCATATGTATGTGCCAAAACATGACGGAACAACTTAGGCCTACCCCGCTATCTGCTCTATAATGTGTATGGCGCACCTATTTTTCAGCATAATGGCATGATATGTGCCTAAAATGGCAGCCATCTGACCTGCAGCACTGGACAGGTGATAGTGAACTAAATCCGCCGGCATATGTCGTCATGGCGGTAAGTGGTTGCAACCACCGTGCAACTTCTCATTGGCTTACATTGCTGCCTATTGGAGACTGGGGCCAATGGCGCTCACCGCCGGCAGTGACCGTCATGTATGCGGTGGCCATGACTGCCATTTTCTGCAGCCTAGCTCACTTGATTCCTCACACTCGAGCAAGCAAGACCTCCATGTGCTGAGCTGCTGTGTACTGTCTCTGGGAGCCATCATGCCACGTCCTGTAGGTGATAGGGCCACCGCCTTCACCCCGGAAGAACTTGGGAGGCTGGTGGATGAGGTCCTATGGGCAGCTTTATGGGGCACCAGAGGAACAGGTGAGCCCAATGCCATAATCATGTGTTATGGTGGTGTGTGTGAGGGTGAATGGCGTATGTGTGCCAGTTATGGAGCACATGCATGCAGGAGGCATTGAGTTTAGGCGTGTGGACCGTGAGGATGGTTATGTGTGGGCATTTGATGGGTCCGATGTTGTTAGTCCACTGCTGTTGGTATGGTGCCAGTCTGCATTACTTTCTCCTGTCTGTGTCACCCATGCAGGTCAACGCCCATCAAAAGAAGGGGATTTTGCTGCCATCGCCAAGCAAGTGCGGACCCTGGGGATCCATGCCTGGCGGAGCACCCACTGTAGGAAGCAGTGGGAGGACCTGAGATTCTGGGCCTGGAATACCGCGGAGGCCCAACTGGGGATGTCCTCCCAACAAGGGAGGGGTGCCTGTTGGACCCTGACTTCCCTAATGGCCCGCATTTTGGGGGTAGCCTACCCTGAGGTAAAAGGATGTTTGAGGGCAGCACAACAGCCACAAGGGGGTGAGTACTCACTGTATCCTGGGACTCGGCTGGCCATATTTGTGACTGGGTGCCTAAGTGCTGCCAAAGTGGCATTGCAGTTACTGCTACATGTGCATTAGCATTTGGAAATGGACAATAGCCACCCTTGCTGACTATCTTTTGTAGTTGAGTCCCCATGATCTACTGTCAGTGTATTTTCATCTTCCTGTTCCATACCTCACAATGTCAGTAATGTGAAGATACGCAAATGACATGGGCACATGTGTGCCTTCATCCTGGCCCTACGATGGATGTGAATGTCAGTAGTATCCTAAGCATAGTGTATGACCAGCTCAAGCCATCTGCATCAGTGGCTCTGAGGTGTCGGTCCACTCCCATCTGTGTAGCCAGATTGTATATGCGACTGTGCGACTCTCCTTCCATCCCTGGGACTATGTGGATCATGTACTGTAACTGGTATAGATAGATTGTGGGGCTGGCATCACAGTTGCAACACTGCACTGCCCTTCATGGGACAGGAGTCTGGGGCTGAAAGCTGACTAGGCATATATAGGTGATGTGCTGACTATACGATATGTGTAGGTAGGCAACCTGGGACACTGATACATGTCAATTTGATGAGGTCTGATTGCACAGTTCTAACATTCCTGGGGGCGATGTCCTTCCAAAGTATGGGTTTGTACTGGTGGTGGTATGCGCTCTGGTAGATCTAGGATGTGTCACCATGGTGTGTATATGGCATGTATTACAAAGTCCTAGCTTGTCCTCTGCTGCATTGCTGACTAACTGCCTACATCATGTCGACATTGCTAGTTGGGGGCACTTCAGATGGCCTGTGAGACCTACAGCTTGGCTTGGCAATTAGGTTGTGATAGATTGGGTATGGTTTGGGTACTCCATGACACATCTGATGTGGAGTGTTTCAGTGTCTGACTGGTATTGGCCAAATCTGAGCTGTCCACCATGATAGCTTCACTATACTGAGTGGGCAGCCATGTGTAAGGACAGGTACGTGTAGAGTGTTCAGTGTTTGGAGCTGTCTTTACTGTAATGGACATTTGACAGTGGACTATTCAGGTTTGTCACTGTAGGGGACTGCAGTGTGTTGTTGTATAAACTGTAAATCCAATGCGTGATAGGGGTATGCTGAGGTAAGGTGTGCAATCAGGCATGGTATTGATGGCGCACCCAGGGCATGCTGTACCAGCTTAAGAGGGCATAGGCTGGCATCATGAGGATGAGTCTAGTAGTGCTGTCCTACTTAGGTATTGCTGTAGGGTATGAGGGTTGGCAGTCAGGTGTGGAAAGCAGTGAAATGTAATGACATGATGTAGGTAGATATGTACAGCGACAGATGTACTTATTTAGCTTTGTCAATGGTAGGTGTATGTTTACCATTTCATTTGCTCCCTATATCTCTCTCTCCCTCCCTCCCTTCCTCTCATTGTGTGCATCAGCATCGTCTGGCAGAGGAGAAAGGGGTTGTATATAATCATGGACCTCAATAAAGCCTTTTGGCACGGGGTTCTGTATGTACTTAGTGTGATAATCATTACTTTATGTGAGTTTTGTTATATATATAAAACAAAAGGAGTTGTCCTGAACGAAAGCACATTCATAACAGGTCATTATGAAATGTAGCAAAGTCAGCAACTTACAGAGAATTCTTTGGCAGTTTCATTATTTTAGGCCTTATGTTTTCAAGCATCTCTGGACACGTGTTTCTGGGTTCATCCCTTAATCAGCAGAGAACAAAGAATTCCTTCCTTTTTCAAAGGCCAACTGCCTGGCTGCTCAGCAGATTTAATTGCAGGCACCTGATATCAGTTGAATACCAGTTCTGTCCCAGTGGACCGCAAGTGAGCTGCAAAGTGCATCCAGGTAAGGGTAGGCCTGCATATTTAAAAATTATATCCCAAGTGGGTTGCTGAGGCCAAACAAAACAATAAAACACACTTCATTACCCCAGTGGGCAAATTCAAAGTAAGAAAATCGTTTTTGCTGCCAATGTTCTAACCTGCTGCTCTGAAAGTGACCATCCATAAAGTCACACAGATCTGCTCATTTATGCAGTGGTGCTGCCTTCACGGCTGGACAGGCCTTTTAATTTGTACCAAAAAGAGTTGCCCTGAACGAAAGCGCACTCACAACAGGTCATTATGGAATGTAGCAAAGTCAGCAACTTACAGAGAATTCTTCGTCATTTTCATTATTTCAGGCCTGCAATTATTAAATCTGCTGAGCAGCCAGCGTTAGAAAAAGGAAGGAATTGTTTGTTCTCTGCTGAGGAAGGGATGAACCCAGAAACACGTGTCTAGAGATGCTTGAAAACATAAGGCCAGAAAACACTACACAGCCTATAAACACAGTAATATAACATGACCAATCATAGAGCCACCGGCCCTACAGAACCGTAATGAGACATATAAGCCCCTTCTTTCTTTGCTGCTCCGCAGTCCATTGAGTGCTCTTGTTTTCTATTCTTTATTAAGGTTTCATCTGCATGTTATCCTGTGAGCGCGCTCTATGCCGATCATCGTTTAAGGGTGTGGCTGCAACAAGCTAATTAATTGGGGGCGTTTCATCCTCCTGGCAAAGCATGCATCGCCTCGCTTTTATTTATGTGTAGAGAGGTAGATAAAAGGAGGAAGGATGCGCGACTCGCGTCGCGCTGTCCTCTTTTTATTTCTTCTGCTTGCGGCTTTGCATGCATGCGCGTCTTGACAGCTTTTCTCTGGCCTTTGTCTTTGTTGTATTGAACACAGGGGAAATGCGAACATTGTCTTTTGTCCTAATCTGTTATACCTCCCCATCAACGCCCAGTTTGAGCTTCTTCTTCTGGGCTGCAATAATCCTAATGGGCATTGCCTAATTGTTTTGGCAGGTATCCCTACATGTTCTATGTCCTGATTTGAACTTTACCTGCATTGGGGGATTTTTTGTGTGGTGACCTCCCCACTTCTACTCTGAAGCTTTGATTAAAATCAGGTTTGTCCTGATTTTGACAGCTTACGCCATTATATAATTTACCATTGCCACATATGATGATGAATCAGGAGAAGGTCTCTACTATGATGAATCTGTGGGATCTTTCGAACATGTCTTGGTCTATGCACTTGATTCTGGTGTGCGTCACATGATTAGTGTAGCCCTGGCTAAGGCTATTCAGCCAATTAAGCAGCACTTGTTTGATTTCGCCGAGCAGAAGAGATGGATCGTTGGCAATGTTTCTGGCGACGATCTCTCAGTTCCTGCAGGTTCGACATCTGATAATCCTCATTTGGCCGATTTTAAACAGTTTTTGAGGTCCTTCACCAAGAATCATGACTATAGTTCTTCCTCTTCTGCCCCCAAAGTACGTACTCAAGAAGAGTTGGGGTCTTCCTCTTCCTCCCACAGCCCTGACCAAGAGGATGTGCCTCCTCCCCGCAAACGCACAAAAAAGTCTTGCCACTCTCAAGTGGTCTTGAATGCTGATGTCCTCACGTTTGAACCGGAAGATATTATTCAACCTCAAGCACCATCATGGACCCCTCCGTCTGAGGTGGCGGATTACATTCAGGCCTACAGACGTCAGAGGTTTGACAAAGAGGTCAGATCTTGGCTGCGGTTTGAGTGCCCTAGACCTGACCTTCCTTCCAAGTTTACCGAAACACCTGTAATTACTACTTTAGTGACCTATTTTGAAAAAATTCCAGAAGAACCTAAGAAGGGCATTGATCGTGCGTGCAGCGGATGTCAGGACAAACTTCTCAACATACTGGACCCCTGACAAAGATACTCGAAATGGGTTTCTTCGCCCAGGAATCTGGAATCCCATTGATCCCAAAGTGCTTCTGGGCTGGGCTTCTTGGGCTATGTGTTGTCTAGTAAACGCCAATTGCGCCATTTCTAGCAAATTACATTGTTCTATTCTTATTAAGATGGACCCAAAGTTGCCTGATCTTGCCACATCTGAGGCTGATCCTTTGGCACAGGGACTTCTTTTTGGGACCCTTTTCGTTAAGGAACTATCTAAATTTGCAGCGACCTATGCCAACCTGGACAAAGCGCAAGGCTCCATCAAGAAGGTCCTTTGTCCACTTTGTACCAGGGCCGGACGCTTTAGCGGGCAAGCCTTCGACCGCAATTTCCACCAAGGTCCTCAGAGAAGATATTACCAGCAATACAGAGGAGGTTATCAAGATGCCCACTCCTCCTCCACCTACTATCCCCTCTGTCCTTGAGCAGGTCACAACCACTTCCAAAGGGGGGAAATCCAGAGGCTCTGAGGCCTCTTACCAGGACTCCGATGCTACAGGTTAGCCTGATTCTGATATCGGATGTCATTTTGAAGGGGCAGAATTAGCTTTTTTCTTCACAACTGGCAAAAAAAATTACACAAGACCCCAGGATTCTGGAAACGAAACAGGGTTACAAATTGGAGTTTTACGACTCTCCCATTCAACAAATCCCTCCTTCCGAGATGTATTTTTCCATACAAGATCAGGAGTTCATTTCCTCAGAGGTCTCAGACCTCATGGCCAAGAAAGCCATAGTGGAGGCATTTCCTCATCCTCACTGTTTCCTCAGTCCCATTTTTCTGGTGGAAAAGAAGGGTGGTGGTTCCAGTCTGGCCTTAAATTTGAAGGACTTCAAAGGGTGGATTATTTATTGCCAATTCAATATGGAGGGCATTTATTTGTTGAGATATCCTACAAGGAGATTGGATGGTCAGAATAGATTTAAAGGAAGCTTATCTGATCAGTCCTAGTTTTCCACCCCATCATCAGTTCCTTCAGTTTCTCTGGCTGGGACATTGCTGCGAATACAAGGTTTTTCCCTTTGGTCTGTCGGCGGCCCCTTAATGTTTCACAAAAGTGACGCGACCAATTGTGGAATCTCTTCGAGCCAGAGGAGTTTGTCTGATAATTTATCTAGACAATTTCATCATCATGGCTCAATGCTCTCTTCTGATAATTACTCACCTGGAGTGGGCTATATCCCTCCTCCAGGACTTGGGGTTCATTATCAACAGTCAGAAGTCCATCCTGACCCCCTAACACTGGATGGAATTCCTTGGGATTCAGGTAGACTCAGTTCTAACACAATGAATTCTTCCCCCTATTAAGACCCGCAACATCAAGAAGGAACTGAGATCCTTATTGAGCAAGCAGATGGTGTTGTTGCGATGCATAACTCGGATGGATTGGTCTTCTGTCCTCTTTGATTCATGAAATCTTTCCTGGTCCTCTTCATTATTGGGCCCTTGATTGCCTCAAAATTTCTCACCTCCAAAAGGGTCCCAGTTACTCCGCCATGATTCCCCTGTCCCCAGGCCATGACGGAGATTCCTTGCTGGCTGGGGCAAATGGATGCCTGGAATGGCGGAGCGAACTTTGGATAATCTCTGGAGATAGTGATCGAGTCCAATGCCAGTCATTGGGTTTGGGGAGCCCACTGTGGCCCAATTTCCATGAGAGGTTGTTGGTCCAGGGCGGTGCAGGACCTCCATATCAGTTGCTTGGAACTGTTAGTGGGTTCCTATGCGATCCACAGCCTCTACCCAGAGAAGTTGAACTGCTGCATCCTCCTGTGGATGGACAATATCTCTGCAGTGAGGTATGTCAACTGATTAGGCGGGACTCACATCCTGGGGAGATTGCCAAGAATTTTTCTGCCACTTTTGCCTTCAATACCGGATATCGGTAGTAGCAGAATATCTTGCGGGTCACAACAATTCGGGGACAAATTGGTAGTCTTGTCACCTTTGAGACTTCAGTAATTGGAGACTTCACCTGAGAGTCTTTTGGTCTCTTCATCACCACTGGGGACCTTTTTCGATCGACCTCTTTGCATCCAGGCTCAATAGTCAACTGACTCTGTTTTTCAGTTGGTGCCCGGATCCGGAGGCCCTAGCGACCGATGCGTTTCTGTTGGATTGGTGTCCTTTCCTGGGGTGTTCATTCCCTCCCTTCATGATGATCCCCAGAGTTTCAGCTCAGGCTTGTCGTCAGAGGGCGGATCTGATTCTAGTGACTCCACTGTGGAAAGCACAGGCCTGGTTTCCTGTGTCAGTCAGTCAGTCAGTCAAAATAACTTTATTCGGCGTGTTGCCATAAAAGTACACATACATAAAAATCATCATAAAATACAGTACTTATTACATAATTCGAAGGCAAGTCTCTTTAATCTACA
Source organism: Pleurodeles waltl (assembly GCF_031143425.1). Lineage (NCBI taxonomy): Eukaryota > Metazoa > Chordata > Amphibia > Caudata > Salamandridae > Pleurodeles > Pleurodeles waltl. The sequence continues at coordinate 1,571,769,579 of NC_090445.1, read as the reverse complement.
AATCTATAAAATCTAAGCTTACCACCTAAGCTTACTAAATCAGTATAAAATAATAAATACTTATAAAATTGTATACAACAGTAAAACAATATCTGGTTTCCCTTAATAAATAGTCACATTACTAATTCATATCGGTTCCTAATGGTGATAGCGGATTTAATAAAACTAAGAATAGAACTGCACATTTGTTTGGATGAAAGGCTTTGATTGCCAATCAATCCTTCTTTATAGGAAAAAGTGGGCAAATTACGCAAAATAGGTAGTAAAAAGGTTTCCCTAGGAACTGAGTAAAGTGTACAAAATAAAATAAAATGACAAGTACTTTGTTTTGAAAAGTTGTCACAAGGGCATGGCGGTAATGTTTTTTCCCACACGCATTTTGTCGGAAACGCCACTCTAAAATGGATCATGTTAAATCTAAAAAGAACGAGTAAAGAATATAGAGAAGGGATCCGGAACCAAACAAAATAAGGTTCTAACAAGTCTGATGATGGAATTTGTACATATGAATTAAAATAACTCAATTTCTCTGCCACAATTCGGTGACAAATTGGTAGTCTTGTCACCTTTGAGACTTCAGTAATTGGAGACTTCATCTGAGAGTCTTTTGGTCTCTTCATCACCATTGGGGACCTTTTTCAATCGGCCTCTTTGCATCCAGGCTCAATAGTCAACTGACTCTGTTTTTCAGTTGGTGCCCGGATCCGGAGGCCCTAGCGACCGATGCGTTTCTGTTGGATTGGTGTCCTTTCCTGGGGTGTTCATTTCCTCCCTTCATGATGATCCCCAGAGTTTCAGCTCAGGCTTGTCATCAGAGGGGGGATCTGATTCTAGTGACTCCACTGTGGAAAGCGCAGGCCTGGTTTCCTGTGGTTCTGGAACTAAGTTGCCCCCCTCCAATCCTTCTGCATTGAGATGGAATCTCCTTCTAGATTCCTTTGGCCTTCCTCATCCTCCCATTCAGTCCGAACACCTCTCTCTGGTGGCGTGGAAAGTTTCAGGCAGAGATGGGAGTCTCCCAGGACTTTCACGAGAATCTAGTGATCTCTCAGGCCTGGCCCTCGGGCACTCACAAATGCTACAACTCAGCTTGGAAGCGCTAGTGTAATTGGTGCACTGAGCAGGGTGTAGATCCTGCTTCAGCAGATTGCTCTTTGATTTAAAAAATGTTGTCCTCACTAGCTGCCTTGGGTATGACCCATAGATCAGTGAATAACTATAGGTCAGCCATTTCTGCAGGTCATTTACCTATTGACGGTAAGCCAGTAGGTAAGCTCCCCACTGTATGCAAACTCTTCCAGGGCATTAAGTTCAGTTGTCCTCCTCAACCAAGATATTCCTGTCTATGGGATGTGACTATTGTTTTGCTTTTCTTACTCTTGGCCTGCGAATAGATATCTGTCCAGAAAACAACTTCCTGCTAAGCTTACCATGTTCTTGCGCTAGGTTTCTTGTAAACGGGTTTCTGATGTAAGGGCTTTGGCAGATACAGTGTTTTTCCCAGAAGGAGTTACTTTTTCTATTACACGTCGTACCAAATGTAACACTAGAATGGTTTCTTACCATAGTTTCCCTGATAATTCTAAATTGTGTGTGTTCCAGTATTTAAAGGATTACGAGGTGAATACTGGTGAATTTCATACTGACATGGGGGACCAGTTATTGATCTTGTTACTGAAAACTTTTCACCCAGTATCCTCAGCTACTTTGGCTAGATAGATGCAGTGGCTTCTGTCTGAAGCAGGTGTAGACACCTCCAGATTTGGTGCTCATTCTGCCAGGGTGCCATGTCTTCCAAGTCTTTTTCATTGGGTTCACGCCCTGAAGACATTCTCAAGGCAGCTGATTTGTCATCTGAGTCCACGTTTAAGTCATTTTTCTAGAAACCTATTGCGGATATTGCCTCAGTGGTGGTGTCTTAGCTAGTGCTTTAAATGGGCTGGTACTGTCCGGTACTGAGTAACGGCAATTTTTTTATTTTGAGAGGGAGAGTACCTGCACTAGTCAGGAAAAACGAACTACTTTTAATCAGAGAGTAATAGCCCTTCTCTGAAACAAGCAGGGGCTCTGATACAGAGACCCTGCACTTCTATTTTTCCATTTCAAGCACTGGTCTCAGCTTTAAACTACATTAATTGGAGCCTCCGATCCTGACATAGACTAAAAACAAATTCTAGCATTTGTGTCAAGAATTTTTCAACTCTTTTAAGGACATGCGGTGAGGATTATCTCATCCAACTTTTTTGTTTAATTGTTGATGTTTCTGAATTCAGTATTATTGGTAGTAATGTATTTTCTGTGATATTTTTCACTTCCAAATCTTTTTTGAATGTTTCCCTGCTTTCCATCCCTGATGTACATTTGACTAGGGTATTGAAGGCCCTATCACTTCAGTGTTTGCGCCTTGGCATTATTCTGTTATAGGTAATGTGGATAAATGAGCCAGGCTCTTATTCCTGCGTTTGCCGGAGGTTCTTCAGTTTCTTTCGTCCAGTCGTGGAGTTCGTCAGTTTAAGGCAGTGATCTGAAGTCTACAGGAACATGTTTCTGCTCCGTTAGAGTCTTCCATTGGAGTTCGAGTTATTGTTATCTGGTTTGATCCTCTTGTTGCAGGATTTTGAGACTGTTTAACTGTTTGGGATTTACGTAAAGAAAAGGGGGTTATATGTCTCATTATGGTTATATATGATTTTTGGAAGGTGGGTCATTAGTTGTGTGGCCTGCACAAGTAATGAGTCCGCACACGACCTCCACTGGGAACCAAACACCCCATTGTAGCGCTTGACTCTCATAGGGTAGCGTTGCAGAGCAGTCCAAGGCTTACTCAAGGGAGGTGGTGTGGGCTAGTAATCCCCATTCACGAGCACACAAGCATGATTCTCAATAAATGATTGTCCAGTCTGTGCTTTTTCTTTTGATAAAGTAAAAGTACATTTATTACTCACACACACTACTTAATACTATGCAACAATCTACAAATATGCACAAAGTGATGGAATCACTCTGGGAAAACATTGTGTAATCTCTCATGTCTCCTCTAAGGGAGGATATAATCCAACAAACCACATGGCAAAACAATCTGTGGTGTCCCCCTGCAACATTTGAACATTTGACAGTAATGTGGAATGAACACATCTACATCTGCTATTAAGTACATCTATCTTGCCAAGAGATGGCTGTCAGTTACATTATTCAAATTAGTATCAACAGGGAACATAAAGGACCATATTCAAGCAATTTAACCATTAGAATTACTTTTAGATTACTTTCAAATTACTCTTAATTAACCATCAAATAACAGTTCAATACATTGGGTAGTACCAGCATACACCTCTAGTAGGCATAGTCCTACAAGCCAGAACAAAAGTCCACATAACCTTGTGCTGTACCAAATGGTCGAACCCTGGGGGGGGGGTATCATTCCTTTGCCCCACCCTACCTAGGGTGGGGACACAAACTGCGTTGGGGGGAGGCTGCGCTGCTCCTGCAGCTCCCCCTGTCTATGGGCATGGGTTTGGTGGTGGCCCCAGCTCTCTGGGACCACCACAAGCTGGTTTAGGGGCCTAGACCCCTGCTTCTGCCCCGCAAAGCATGCTGGGGCAGCCGCATATGCGATGTGCGTCTCTCCCGCTGCGCTGGGAGAGCTGCTGTGCTGGCGAAAGCGGATGCGTCTTCCTGGGGGGTGCCGGTCCCACCCGACACCCCCACACAAGGTAAATACTCCCTCATTAGAGGGCAGCGCAGGGAGCCCAACCCTGGCTGCCCCGCCGGCTCCCTGCATGGCCAGCACCTCCGTGTGCTGCCACGGGAGCCAGCCTTATCTGTGCTGTCTGCCTGCTCCAGCGGGCAGACGCGTGCAGGCTCACAGCCGGACGGGCCGCTTGGGGGAGTGCAACGGCACTCCCCCCTTCCTCCCTGCAGTTTTGGGGCCCCGGGATGGGGTCTGGGGCCCCTCCTCGTCTCCACAGGGAGCGCAACGACACCACCTTCCTCTTGGGGCCCCGGGATGGGGTCCAGGACCCCTCCTCGTCTCCACAGGGAGCGTGACGGGGCTCCCCGATGCCACCTTTTTCTTGGGGCCCCGGGATGGGGTCCGGGGCCCTCCTGGGGATTTTCATGTGGGGCGCAACGGCGCCCCCGACTTGACTTCTGCTGGGGGCCCCAGGATGAGGTCTGGGTCCCCCCCGGCAATTCTTTACGGGGAGCGCAACGGCGCTCCCTGGCTTCTTCTTCGCCGCCGGCTCCTCCACAGCAGGCGGCCATCTGGCGGGGGTGCGTTCCTCCTTCTTCACGGGGCCCCTCGCATCCAATCTTCACGGGGAGCACGACGGCGCTCCCCGATTTTACTTCAGCCGCAAGGGGCCCTGGGATGGGGTCCCTACCCACCGCGGCAGGGGTTGTGCGACGGCACCCTCCCATTGAATCAGGCCAGGCTTCACGGGGCCCCGGGATGGGGTCCGGGGCCCCTTCCTTTTCCAGAGGGGGAGTGCGACAGCACTCCCCTCGCTCTTCTTCCTTCTGGGGCAGCCCCCGGCCCTGGCCCACCCTGGGGGCACAGTCTTGAGCAGCTGCTGAGCCCCACGTGCTTTGTAGCTGCTTCTCCAGAGGTCAAAGGTCGCCATCCTTCTTCCCTGGATATCTCGGGCCCTCAAGGGCCGATTTTCATCATTCTGGTGTCATTTCGCTCCTGGTGACAAGCCCTTGCCACCACGAGCACTCCCCTTAGGCCTCCTGGCCTCGAAGGGTCCCAGATCATAGGGAGCTAGTCCCACTAATTCCCTGCGCCAGCCTTTCGTCTGGGTTCCCTCTTTTCCTTCTGGGCAGCGTGTTCTCCTTGCGCTAGCCCAGTCCTTCCCCCAACTAGTCCTCTGAGGGCGTAATGGGGCAAGCTTGCCTAGCCCTGGCATTCGCCTCGCTGGCCTGGAGTCCTTCCGGGGCAGAGTCCCTGCCCCAAGGGCAATCAGGAGGTTCTTCCTTCCAGTTGTCCATTACTCTCGTCTGCAGTCCCAGTGTCCAGCAGTGAAGCACAGCCAAGAGAGAGAGCTCTCCTCTGTGCAGGACCTTTTAAGTGGGGGCGGAAGTGTCCAGCAGGTCTGCACCTCTGGCCTATCCAGATGTGCCACATCACTTCCTTGCCCCCGTCCCCTCCTTCTTGCACAGTCTTCTGGGATAGCTCAAAATGGCATCCTCCAGGAGTTAGTTGCCACATGTGCTCTGAAAGTCTCAGCCCCTCCTCACTGACATTCCTCACAGGGCCTCTCCAGCCTTCTCCTGGCATGGAATGATAGCTGGCTGATTGATGCAAGGCCCTGCTTAAGCAACTGGACAGAGCAGTAATTGACCCTAAACCTGAACTAAGTCAGAGAAAGATGACATCCATGGATGACCCATAACTTGTACAACTATGCTCTTGTACCCTACTGCATCATTCTTTTCTTACAGGTTACAGTGTACTTTGGTGTGACTCTGGTCTCGGTGGACCCCAGAGAACTGGGGTTGCACCCTAGGCCCTCTTTTCCCATTGACATTTAATGGAGTATCCACATGCAAATACCTTAAGCACACTGACATTGGCATTGAACTGAGTGTCCCTACAGTGAAAAGACAGTAAGCAGACTGACTCTCCCTCACATGTGTATACCCCTCTCATGAGACCTACTCCAGGTTACCACCCACTCTGCATGGTTCCTCTTGCACCAGGCTTACCTAAGTGTGGTTCTTGGGCTGCACACACCAGGAATCCTCCTCCCACAGCCCTCACATGGATGCACATCCATATGCACACATGATCACATGTAAACCGCCCGGGGCCTCCTGCCCTGGCTGCGCCACAGCAGCCTTTCCTTAGCACTGCAACACCAGCAGTAAACACGAGCAGACCATTTTACCATGAGTTTACTGGGTGTGAGTCCCCGCATAGGAGGCTCCCTCAAAGTAAAACGTCAAAAACCAGGTGGTCAAAAAGCAAAAAATCAGGGCAGACCGGATGGTCAGAACCATCCTCTAACAATGATTGATCATGTGATATTACTGTTCATGGGAAGTGTGTTTTAAACTTTTGTTTTGGTTGGCTGCTGGAAAAATTAAAGCACAGAAAGAGAAGCATAATCCACACCTCACTGTCCTCATTAGAATTACAAATTCTTGAGGTTAATGCTAGAATTTTTTTTATCCCTGCACAAATAGGGATTGGAGCAGTGGTCGGAATTAACCGTCCAATTGGTAATAAAGGCCAAAGTGTCTGTGGCTGGCCCCGTCGCACGCAGGGCGACGATAAGGGGGACAGCTTTCTAGCGTCGCTCCCCTGCCTGCCCAAAAGGTGGTCCGGAGAGGCCTCCGTAGTGGAGAGGGTGGTCCCCAGCTGGTTTATGGCCGCCTAGGTGTTAGAAGGGAGGAGTAAGGCCGGGAGGTCTCTTAAGGGGAGACCTGGCAAGGCTGGGCCTCTTTGGGGTCACGGCGGCGTAGTGGAAAGGAGAGCAATAGACAGGAGAGAGGCCGAGTCCTGATACGGACATCTGGCAGGGAAAATCTGAGGTGAGTCAGAGGAAGGGGGGTGTCAAGGGTTGGAGGCAGTGGCGAATCCCTGCATTTAGAATGGTGATATGGGTCAGAGAAAGCGGGAAAGACGCGAGTTCAGACATCCAATGCCACCCACTCCCTTCAGCCACTGCCACCGCAAACCCTTCCTCTCACCTTAGAGCACTCTTTCTCTCAGCTTCGGTTCGGGCTCCGAAGCTGAGCACCTCTGTCCTGCCCTTCACAGACTTCGGTTCCGTCACCGGAGCAAAGCCGCTGGACACGGGCAGGCGGCGCCTCCGGGTGCACGTGTCTCGGCCAAGTGCGGGCGTCCCCGGGTCTCGGGGGCGCTCATGAAGCGTCAGCTGTTTTAGGCGCGGAGGAAACCTAAGGAGCGATTCAAAAAAAAAAAAAAAAAATGTTACTCACCAGTTGCACACTGAGCACGCATCATTGGTAGGGCACTGGGCATGGGGCGCGAGTTCAGGCGTGCGGCACCCGCCCGCATAAATCGGCCCGATGTTTAGTTCGTAAGCGGTGACTGCTCCCGGAGGTACGCGCATGGCTGGTACGGCTCTGGACACGGGCGCGCGAGTGCAGGCGTTCTCCTGCACTCGCTATGACTAGCTCGATTTCTGGGTTTCCCCTCCCCGCAAAGCTAAATCCGGGCATACTTCAAAGAAGATAAATTCCGCGTGGAAATCGCGCAAAATGCAACCTTGCGCGAGCATTGAAACTAAACAGGCATTCAATTGCTTTCCGTCCACCGAGGTTACAGAGCACGTAGGCTCTTTGCGAACGATTGCATTTGCCTCCGTAACCATGAAACCCATTGGTGCCCCCCCCCCCCACCCCCCCAAAGATCCCCCCGCCCTGCCCGCAGCGTCATTCACACAGCTGCACGGAATCACTGCCATCCTCGTAGATCCAGGGCGGGCACAGAGGGGCTAGGAAAAAGTATGTTGGAAGTGGTGGCATGGGCGCCCTAGCCGGCAGGCTGCAAGGGTCAACGAGGTGCCCCTGAACGTAGCAATCGCTGGGAACTCGTGGTCGCGGGTTCAATCATACCCCAAAAAAAAAAAAAAAAAAAGCAACCGGGTAACACGAGGCGAATAGGAGCGGTTACTAGGGGCGGGCCGGTGCCTACACAGGGCCGAGCGGTGCTCGGTGAAAAAGTGGCAGCCAGCCTTCCATTTAGTGCCCAGCATTTGTAGCACGTGATAACTGATAAACATTTAGGGCTTTGGCCGTGGAAAAGCCTAAATAGCAGCCGTGGGACCTATAAAGCCTATTTAGTCACTCTCACTAATTAACTCCTGCTGTCTTATGCTCTGGCGACGGAAATGTGTAACGAGAACAGCTATTATCTGTCGTTAGCTTGCTTTCTTTGGAGCTTGCCTTCTTGGGATGTGCTGACTTTTAAAATACGGAGGCGAGTTTCGTCTCCACTTTGACAGTTTGTGGTCAGGACTAGAGAGGACCGGATCTTACTTGAAGCAGGGAATATGCAATCCACTTCTGAATGGACCTGTGAAAGAAACGTTATTCTTCAAAACTATGAATGACCCAGCAAGAGCTTTAGCAAAGCTTTTCTGACACAAGCTGCCAATAGTTATTTAATGGTATTCTTCGGTCGGGAAGAGTCCTGCCAGGTTTTCTTTTCTAATCTCTTTGAACTGCGGCCTGAGAGAGGACTCTGATAAAGCAGGCTCGTTTAAAAAAAAAAAAAAAAAAATGTTTGCATATATGTATATCCCCCCCCCCAAAAAAAAAAAATAATAAAATTTAGAGGTGCTTGGGCAGCAACGCCTTTATCGGGCTAAGTGGGGCGCGGCGACGCAAGGGCACAGTGGCTGGGGGCGCACGCTACACTTGTGCGTGGCGCGCACGTCCCGCAGCAGACACTCAGTTAATAACCTCATCCCCCACGGCACTTTCCATGGGTGGCCAGCTTTTCACACGATAAATGAAGCAGCCTCAGCTTCATCCCTTCAAATTTGTGCATTCGTGTTGCTTCGGTAATGGTCCACCCAGCAAATCAGGAAGCGTGCCTGGGGTCAGGGGACATTCATTAGAGCATACGAAGTAAGCTGCATAGAGACATTTAGGGTTCGTTTGTCGCTGTGTTCGATCTGTACATACCTGCCCAGTCAAGAGCGCCAGATGCTAGCTGCCTACAAACCCCACATGCATATGTTTGAACTTGTAGCCATGGATGCCAGCATGCACTTTATCAGTCAGCGCTGGGAGAGCACCATCTGATGCCATAAGAAGGATAACCGCGAGGAGGGCTGTTGTCCTCAAAAAGCAAGTATGAATACGGTTACGCTGATTAAGCCAAGCTGAAGGGAAACAGCATGCCGCAAAGTGAGCTTCGCAGGTAGGCGGCTATAGGTACCGCGACCACGCGTAGGTGGAATCTTTTGGGACTGCGGTGCTTTAACCTATCACCACTATATCTTTTAGGTCTCAGGCTAGATGGGGGACGGCAGCTTAACTTGAAGGCGTGCCTGGCTTGTAGTGGGTACCAGGGGGTACTTACACTGTGTGCCAGGTCCAGTTAACCCTTATTAGTGTAGAAGACTTTAGAGCAGCTTAGGTGGATAGAAGGTAGCAATGGCAACGCGGCTTAGGCTGAAATAGGGACATGTAAGCTCCTACGATACCACTGGTGTCATATGCACAGTATTGAAAGAACACTCGATACACACAAGTTACGTTAAATTTTGTCATATGCCAAAAGTAGCTCAGTGATCACCCACAGTATGAGGATAAGTACATATCCACAAGAGAGGTAGACGCACGAAGCAGCCCCGCCTCATGGTTGTACAGCACTTAAGGCGGCTGCTCCCCGAGGCTGAGCCGAGCTCTAGAAGCTAAAATAGGGCATGAATGTAAGACAATTAGCCCAGAAGTGAAAGCCTGCTAGTAACAGGGACAGACCAATGGGAGCGAACAGCACACCAAAAGAAGGGACGTCAGTTAGCAACTGCCACCGGAAAAGCAAGGATTTAAAGGGCAAACTAAGGAACGAGTAACAAGCGGTGGTGGTGGGCTAAGCACTGCCGGTGCGCAACCTATAATGACGCGTAATAACAGTCTTCACTGGGTGTTTCATATTTCATTACTATAATTGATATAACTCTTGCTATCAGCCTGCAAAGAAAATTCAGCGACAGCATTGGCACCTGCAATGCATATCTATAGCAACAAACAAAAAAAAAAAAAAAAAAAAAATCTAACCAACAAAAGCCGAATAATACCTAGAGCCTTTTCAGTGGTGCTGCTACAAAGCAGCCTAAGCCGAGCCGAGGGACAACAGCATGCCACAAAAGAGCATCGCATGAGGCGACTATAAGTACCGTTTACCACGCAAAAGGGGAATCTTTTAACTGCAGTGCTTGAACCTGTCACTAGTATATCTTTTAGTTGTCCCTGACTATCGAGGGAATGGCGGCTTAACATGAAGGCTGGCCTGGTCTGTAGTGTGTATCAGAGGTGCTTACACATGGTGCCATGTCCGGTTATCCCTCTCAGTATAGAAGAGGGCTGCTAGCAGCTGCGGCTGACAGAAGGTAGCCATGGCAAAGCGGCTTAGGCGAAAATAGGAGACAGGGAAAGCTCCTAATTACCACTGGTGTCATATGCACAATACTACAAGAAGCACAATACACAGAAGTACAAGAGGTAAAGTTTCCTATTATACCGATGGCGTCATATGCACAATACTATAAGAAACACAATACACAGAAGTACAAGACATAAAGGTACTTTATTTTATGACAATATGCTAAAAGTATCTCAGTGAGTACCCACAGCATGAGGTTAAGTTATATAGGCAAAGATATGTGTACCCATGAGGCAACCCCGCGTCAGGAAACCGATTACCTGGCGAAACTAAGAATGGCGTGGTTCATTGTAGCATTACTAAGAATTCCTTGGGGGGCCCACCTAGGGAGCAGAAAGTCCCACGTTCATTTATAACACAGGGACACGCAACAGTCTTGAGGCATGATGACATACAAGGTTCAGGAGCAGAAAGCCCCCACGTTCAGTTATAACACAGGGACACGCAACAGTCTTGAGGCATTATGACATACAAGGTTCATGCAAAGGTTTTAAAAAAAAGTGGGTGAGTTATTGGGACACTAAAGGTGGATACAGCAAAAAAAAAAAAAATTTATAAATATATGGAAGTTCACATGCACGGGGGAGGCTGCGGAACAACTAGAGATGCCGCTTGAGGGGGATTGGGAAACATGTGCGGAGGACTGTAATTCGAAGTCAGGGGTCCTTAGGTCGCGGGTTCGGATCCTGCTCGAAGGGCATGTTTACCCTAGGGCACCATTATCAACATTTGTTATTGGCAACATGGGCAACACGGCTGCCCCATTATCAACAGTATGTTATTTGTGACATTGGTAACCCGGCTGCCCCACCACACCTGGCTCACTGCGGCATCACAGGACTTAGCGTAGGTGGGCAGCGGTGGAGAGTAGGACAGCACCACCAGATCGGACATGCAAGAACGTTGTTGGCAGCATACATAAGATAGGGACTTGTCGGAGGGTCGAGTCAGGAGAACGATTCCAGGCGCAGGTGCATTTCCGGACGACATAGCGGGAACAATACAAAAAATAATAATAATATATATATATACATATATCTATATATATAATAATGGTATATAATTAACATACATAAGTAATTATAGCATTAAATATGCGAAGCAGAAGCTTGGCGGCCAAATAGAAGGACTCCGGTGAATTTTACAGGATGGAACTAGCAATGTGGGACCTACCAACTGTGATTTATAACCTGCCTCAATAGTCTGTCTTACAGTCATAAGAGAGCAATGCATGGCACTCAAACTTATTATGATGTTGAATAATCTATGGACTGGTCATTTGAGGTATGAGGGGACGAAGTGAGTTATGAAGCAAAAAGGCCTGTCGCAGGAGTCATATGCAGGTAAGGAAACTGCGGCCTAGCTACCGTGATGAGACGTGTTGTTATCAATCTGATGAGGCAGGGCCGTGTGGCAAGAGTTTATGCAGGTAATAATGCTGGGCCCCAGCTGCCCCGAAGAGAAGGGTGGTGACCAATATGTGGGCAGCAGCGTTGGGGGCTTGGAGGCCGCTCGTAAGTGTGTTTAAAAATAAATAAATAAAGAAATATATAAATAATAATGAATAAACAGATAAACGAAAGTAGCGCCATATGTGTAGGAATGTTATATGAATTTCAGCCAGGCCGAACGGTAACCCGGCGGTAGGAAGTTGGCTCTGTAGGTATTATTCTAAGTAAAGAGAGAGCATGCACAGAGTCCAAGGGTTCCCCTTAGAGGGAAGATAAGGGCAAAAAGAGAAAATTCTAATGGTCTATTGGGTGGTAGTGTGGTCGAGCAGTAGGCTTATCAGAGGGTACACACACAGGCAAGAAATTAGGAACACACACTCAGAGACAATTCCAGGCCCATAGGTTGTGCAAGATTTCAAACAAAGGAAGTTGTGGCACAGGCGAGGAGATGCACTTCAGTTAGGCCCAAAGATGGGGTGAGCTCAACATGGGACGGGACAAGGCACATAGGCTTCACCTAGACGGCCAACCTTAAAGCATGCCCATTACAGGGGGGGCTTGTGGTGGGTTATAGCAAAAGCAGGGTACTGACGGCGGTAGCGGCGGACACATCCGAAGAAGTTAAGGGCCTGGCTAAGGTGCTAACAAATGCGTGTATATGTTGTAGCATTGTCGAGCCATAACATGTGCTGTAACACATCACAAGAAATTGTGAGGTAATGCTTTCCTTCTCGTCCATCTAGGGACTGCGACAGTATGGTGATGGCCACACTCCTGGTGGCCAGAGCAGAGCACCAGCCCAGAGGGGGTGGCTGGAGCTCTGGTTTCAGCGACAGCAGACTCGCCTGGATGGGAACCCCCTAGAACTTGATGTGCCATGTGTGAGCTAGAGTTGGCCAGCTGGTGGGCCAAGAGAGGGTTAAGCCAGGCTTTCCGGTAATCCACCCGGGGGAAACTAGCTAAACAACTGGGGGGAGAGGTCCACAGTGGCAGGCCTGCTTAACACAGGGTCTTGCCAGAACTGTCGCCCCGAGGGAAGACTGGGGAAATAATTGGGCCAAGACGATCCCAAGGGAGGTGAATCAGGGAGCCGGGTATACGGCCACAAGTGGGACATCCAGGCAGAAAATCAACCCGCGCAAGTGCGAATCAGCACGGATTGTATTCAGCAGATGGGTACACCGGTCTGCGGCGGGCACGGATAGTAAGTAAGGGAGGAGCACAGGTGGGGGGGCCCCGGGTATCGCGAGATGCCATCCCCGGGGCTTGGCGGAGTTACAGGGCGATCCTAAAGCTTAAAAATTGGTTAAAAGACCTCCAGATGGTGATTCCTGGAGCCAAAGGTATTCCTCAGGGCCCTGGGAGCCTTGACGGCGGGGTCCTGGGATGACGCGACGGCGCTCCTTAATCCCGCAAGGGACAGTTGGAATCCTGAGCAACTGTGGAGACTGGCCTGGGTCTCGCTCTGACTTGTCAGGAGCATGACAAACTAATAAAGTGGTAAAAACCACGATAAAGGAACGAGCTGTAAGATGCTAAACATGTTGGTGCAGAGAACACCAGACGTAACAGCTCTAGCTTTCTCAGGATGGGTGTCGGCCAATATTAATAAACTCATCTCCGACACCGGGATCGCCCGTAAGCTAACCCTACCTGTGAAACCAATAAATTGCGACATATTATACCCACAAACTTTGTCCTGGCATTATTACGTGCATGCATGGTATTGTGATAAACACTAATGGTACTTACCTGAAAGAGCTAGGGGTAGCAGCGCTATGTGGCTGGCCCCGTCGCACGCAGGGCGACGATAAGGGGGACAGCTTTCTAGCGTCGCTCCCCTGCCTGCCCAAAAGGTGGTCCGGAGAGGCCTCCGTAGTGGAGAGGGTGCTCCCCAGCTGGTTTATGGCCGCCTAGGTGTTAGAAGGGAGGAGTAAGGCCGGGAGGTCTCTTAAGGGGAGACCTGGCAAGGCTGGGCCTCTTTGGGGTCACGGCGGCGAAGTCCTACCCACCCACCCTACAGAAGGAGAATAGAAGGCAGGGAGGCGTGCATAGTGGAAAGAAAGGTTGGGATAGTGGAACAGGAGGATAACATGCCTTTCTTTACAGGAAATTACAAACCGTCGCAATGCGGAGTTACAGGGCGATCCTAAAGCTTAAAAATTGGTTAAAAGACCTCCAGATGGTGATTCCTGGAGCCAAAGGTATTCCTCAGGGCCCTGGGAGCCTTGACGGCGGGGTCCTGGGATGACGCGACGGCGCTCCTTAATCCCGCAAGGGACAGTTGGAATCCTGAGCAACTGTGGAGACTGGCCTGGGTCTCGCTCTGACTTGTCAGGAGCATGACAAACTAATAAAGTGGTAAAAACCACGATAAAGGAACGAGCTGTAAGATGCTAAACATGTTGGTGCAGAGAACACCAGACGTAACAGCTCTAGCTTTCTCAGGATGGGTGTCGGCCAATATTAATAAACTCATCTCCGACACCGGGATCGCCCGTAAGCTAACCCTACCTGTGAAACCAATAAATTGCGACATATTATACCCACAAACTTTGTCCTGGCATTATTACGTGCATGCATGGTATTGTGATAAACACTAATGGTACTTACCTGAAAGAGCTAGGGGTAGCAGCGCTAAGTCAGAGTCACACGCAGCTGCACTGAAAACATGAACATTCCACACCCGTGCTAAAGGGGAACTTGGCAGTTAAGCAAAAACTTTTACGGTAGTGATCGTTCTCTGTATATAGGCAGCGCTTCGAAAAATCATCAAAAAAGGAAACTGGCTATAGATGCGGCTTGAATTCTATTCCGTGGGGTGACAGCAGCTGATTTGTTGCCGGGGTGTCTGGCACGCTGGACGGGCCCAGCGGCATTCCAAGGCCGTCGGATACTGCAGAGACATGGGTGACGTGCCGAGTCGCTCGACTGCTCAGGGACAGTTCTTCCAGACCTGCGCGCGTTTCCAACAGCGCTGTGTGGCTCCTACCTCCGACACAGGCCAGGCAACGGGTGAAGCTTCACTCTAACCTAGCAACGCAAGCGAACGAAGAGTGATGCAAATGACGGAGGGCGTTAATTGCGTGTATTAATGCAGCACACGTAAAAATAGGCGGGGTCACTGCCGAGAACAGGGAAGTTCGCAAAGTGACTACACCAAGGACACTTTCTAGTAAATGGCGGGTGGAGTTACAGCAAATGTATTCGCTGGAAGGGGTGGGATGTCCTGAAAAAGGGCGGAGTGATAAAGGTGGGGACGGGCCGCGTTCTTGGCAACTACCTGTATCATCTCGGGCGCACATTGACGGCCAGGTTCTCACAAAGAAGTGGTGTGGTTTGACCCGCGGAGCCCAATCTCTGGACAACTCCCAGGCAGTCCCCATGGAGTCGGTTCCTCGCAGCTTCTTGAGCCTCAGCGTTTGGTGCTGTGCAGGCGCCTTGCTAGTCGGCACGGCGGCCGGGCTCGTCCTCGGCGGGCAGCTGATGCCAGAGTCGCCTGTTTCGTCGCCGCCCCGCCTAGCCTTTCTGCTCCCGTGCGCAGCGCTACTACTGATGGCGGGGCTCTGGCTACATCGCTTCTGCTGCGGGCCCTTGGAGCTCCTGCGGGGGCCTGACCAGATTGGCTATATAACAGAACAGGGTAGGAGCCGCGCAGAGACGGCCAGCGAGGTGAGGCGGCGCCGCAAGAAGGGCGACCTGCCTCCGGTCTACCCCAACGGGTGGTACCAGGTTGTGGATTCACACCTGCTGCAGCGGGGAGAGGTGCGCAACGTGACCGTACTGGGTGAGTGAATAGAGCTGCCAGGCAAGCATGGTGTCCTGCAGTGTTGCGTTTGTTTGTAAACTTGGAGTTTTACGTTTTTGGGTGCGAATGCTGGTTGGCGAAGCGTGGTTGTGCGTTAAGCAACGTGCCTATAAAGCGCTTAAATCCCCCTTGTTAATCTGAAAGGTTGCACTGGCCCATACTAGGGCAAACCAGGCAGTATCAGAAGAGCTGCCCTCACAGGTGTGTGTGGGTCGTTTATGGCTGTCTGAGGGCCTGTTTTGAAGTCTTCTGGGACAGTTTTTACTGTTGATTTCCTTGATGTTAAAATAAACTGTCTCCAGCAAGCACTATCCATGCACTGTTCCATACCTGACAAAATACTTGTACAGTGTGTCATTCTTTACAAGGTATGGAATTTTCTGATTTCCAAACCTGAGCTTTCGTTTTAGCTATCTAACTCGATATTGGGTGATACTTTCATTTTGGTGTCCAGACCGCTTTTTTTCCTCGCTGTCCGACCCCCCTAATCTGCACAGTGTCAAACTTCTTAATTCGTCAGTGGAAACGCAGCGGACATAATTAAGAACTCGCACCAGACACCTTGCGTACCATAGTTTCCAGGGTTTGAATGAAAGATTTGACGTAAATGCTGCGAAACACTGTCGATATCGACCTGGGCAGGTCTATCGTGGCACCTAGGCCTTCCGAGAACTCATAAATTGGTTATGCAATGGTACATTTCTGTCACGGAGCTGGAGGTGTATTCAAAATAGCGTCTCTTACGTTTACCCAATTGATTGATTTAAATGAGGGCTTGCGTGTCGATGTACACCCCTAGGGCCATTTCATTGACTGCTGTGGGTGTTAAGTCAGGGTATTGAGCCAGTGCATTAAGGTTACATTGCAGTGCTTAATTTGTGCTTGTTGCTTCCGGTGCGGAGCACCGCACTTATTTCTGATGGCCGGCGCTTAGTTTTCTGTCTCAAGCATTTACTGCGAGCAAAAGACACGTGGGAAAGACGGAGGAAGAGAAAAACGAAAAAGCCTCAGAAAGGGAAAAGCAGGAAGCTGCAAGAGTGAGCTGAAGGGGCAGGGAGTGGCTGTAAATGGACTGAAGAGGCCCTAGGTGGCTTCAGGATTACGCCGCATCAGTTTTATCTGCTCGCACTTTTAATTGCAGCAGCCGCGTGTTTAAGAGGAGAGCTTTGAGCACCGGCATCTTTGTATTTACAAATTAAGCACTGGTTACATCTCTTTGGGGCACTCACTGAGAATGTCGCTAGTTCGCCACAGAGGAAATACATTCGCACGGCAAAGCTCTGATTCGCTAATGGAAGGCATTTTTATTTTGACACCCGGTTTTCTGTTCCAGTGGGACACTTGTTTCAATCAGTAGAAAAGGTGAAAACAAAGATTTTACAATACATCTTATTGCTGGAAAAAGGAATGAGATGCTTATATCATTTTGTAGTCCTCGTGATCTAAATGAAGAGAAATTAGACTTCCTTGGTCTGTGTAGTTATGTCTTAGACAAAGAAAAGTTGGAGATATATACGAGGACTCAAAAAGTAGTAACAGAAAAGGGAAATCATAGTGACGCTGACATTTTCTATGTATGCAAGCATTGTGGGACAGCAGAATGCCGTAACAGTGAAGTTAGTCAATGGCTGAAGTAGGCTGACCCTTTGCTCTATGCAAAATACTTAAGTGGACAGAAGAAACCTTAAAGACTCATCAGCACACTAGTGGATGAAAATGGATAGTTAAACGCCCTTATAAGTATATTATTATAAATATAGCTTTACTAAAATCAAAAGGTCTTGGCTAACACCGAAGTTTAAAATGATGTGGGAAATAAATTGTCACCTATCTAGGCACCCAGAGTAGAGGCAAAATAAATAAACAGCATTTCCAAGTTGTTAAAAAACACACACTTTGAACCAACTTTGTCACTGAGAAAATAACTACTTCTAAGTGGATGTTAACAGTGCCCATGCTGTGTACAGCCATTCAGAGTGAAGGGAGCCAATGGATAAAGTGGGATGGCAATGTGTCCCACGCTGTATGCTGTGTTGGGCTGGAGCAAAAGGTGAATGAGAATTAGGCTAATGGATGAATCACTGCCCAAAAACCCCTCCATGTAAGTCTACTGTGTCTGAATTGCTAGTGAAAACAGTAGTTTGGCAAGATAGCTAGAGGGCTCTGAAAGGTAGGAACTAAAAATGCAAACTTATTTTTTTCTTCTGATGTTCGTACTCTGAAATTATTGTTAACTACTGGATTTGGCATTTGGTATGGCCGTCTTAAATGACGGGCCTGATTTTCTTCAAAGTGTGCCATTTCAGTATTCCTCCACCTAGAAAAAAGTAAAACTTGTGACTTTCACAAAAAGAATTACAAAATACAACGTTTTTTTTGTATATTGGTGGACACTCCTAGTTTGAATCTCATGAGAATACTTAGCAGGATGCATATCTAGTACACCAGGTGACGCTGACTAAAGTACTTGTATGGAAATCAGAATATATTGTATGCAATGATCATTTTTTTTTTTTTTTTTTTTTTTTTTATCGAATTCAGACTACTCTTTCCAAAAAGTACCTCCATGATACATCTGCAAAGGGCTTCACATGGAAAGAATAATTATTATAATGCCTTTTCTCTCTCCTTGGCCTTGTATTTGCAGTCTAGCGACACCCAGTGTGCTGTATGTAGCAGAAGTCTGGTTAAACATTGACACCTAAATAAATCACTTGCATTACATAAACCACAAGTTATGAGAGCCAGAAGAATGAAAAGTATTGTAACCTTCTTAAAACTGTAAGTACCAAGCCCAAATAGCCTGGCCTTTCAGATGCTACTGTACTTTAGTATTCAGGGTTTCCAAAGTTCAAGCGTGATGTGCTGCTCCAGTCCAAGTTTTTTCCTCTAAATTCTGGAACTTGTAGTCTTCTTTTTATAATGGAATAAACAAGCCACAAGTCCCAGAATACAAAGAAAAACCCTGGACTAGAGCAGCTCTTCATGCATGGACCTGGGAAGCTTGTCCGGGCTGGTCATCTTTCTTTCTGAAACTATTATATAAATGACCATCATGAGTGCAGACTTGTTTTTTAATCTTGAACAGCAAATTATACCTGTAGTCCAGCCATTAATCGTTCGCGATAAATAACCTTACCGTTTTCTGTAAATTAACTTTCAGGCAACCATAAGTGGATTGTACAGCTACCAACTCAGTGCTGTTGACAACGGCAAGGTATTAATAATAACGAAAAACAACATTGGTGATTGCTGTGTTTGGATTTCAAGCACCAATTCCAGCCTATGAAAGCCGTTTGCTCGATATGAGGTTAATATCAAACTCCTTCAAAATGTAAGCGCTAATGTTCCTGCAGTAATTCAATTCAACATAGAATGACCAAATTGCATACCTATTCCACTGAACAGCACATTTAAAAAAAGGAGCCAACAGCTATGCAGATGTGTGGATCAAATAGGTTCTATAGGTATAATAAAGCAGGCCTGCATTGTCTAAAATTATAAATTTTTAATACTGATAAAAGAAACCACATAGTATAATTGATATAGTAGTCACAAAAAATCAAAAAGTGCTGAAGTATTTGGGGGGACATATTGTCACAAGAACGCACAGATGCGCTTGTCTCCCCATACTGGGCTAACATGAAACAGGGGAGGTTTCTGATTGTACTTAGTCTGAATCTTAACAACCCTCGTTTTCGGTGACTTGATGTAGACAACAAATTTGGACCTATAACTGAAATAAGATGCACTGTTCCAAAAGAAAGGACTCCATTCCACCGATTAGTATAGGGGGTCTTTTCAGTCACCACATGCAATACCACTGCAATAAATTATGGGCCCTACTAGAGGGCTCTCTGCCGGAGATCTTTTTAAGAAATAATGCTGGTAGTGAGTGGATGTGAGAAGGGGCTGAGAAAACTGCTAACATTGGCTGAGGGTGCCCAAAAAACTATTTTTAATACAACATGGCACCCCTGCCGAGGTTAAAAGCAAAAAAGGGGCAAGTACAGAAAACAATGATCCGGTTCCCTTCCAACAATTAAATGTATGTCTACCGCTCTAAATAGAGATTAGAATATTATGGAACTGTGTGTGGGTATTCCTACATTACAGAACTGTTAGTCATGGTCAACGTGTTTCTCACCTAATGCACTCACACAGATCAAGTGGCGATTCCTCCGGACTTGTTTGTTGTGCCTAACCCTCACTTAGAGAGTAAACAAACCTCTACTCCTATTGCCTATGTAAGAAATAACTGAAATCTTATGTTGGAATCATAAACTTCTGATTGTGGAGACCCTCCTAGGTCAGGTACTTGTGTCCCTCTTCTGTGACAATAAATATGGTTCAATGCCATAGTGGGGGATACTAAAGGATATTGGCGAATAGTGTAGTTTTGTAGGTTTCTTTCTTTTATCTCATCCTGCTGCTTTCCCCATAAAAAGCTAATTTCAACCAGGACACCACAGATTTTGTGATTTAGATTCTTGAAAATGGTAGGCTTCCCAGCTTTGAAAAACTACATTTTACATACGGAAGCCATGAGATAAATATAAATCTTCCCTTTATCGCAGTCCGAAATTATTAGCTGGTTTACAGTCGCTTTAGGATAATTCCAAATCAACAGCCAAAGTTATAGGGGGGGCAAGCCTGACATCCTCAATTCAATCAACTCAAGCTCATTGTGACACACAAAGTACAGACATCAGGGCGGTTCAGATAAACTGTGGCAGAAGCAATTTTCATCTGTCTGAAGGTAAGCCAGGCTGCCTTGGAATACCCCCACATGCCAGTGACATAAGTTGCCACTGGAACGCACTGTGTGTTATAAGTTACCAAGAGGGGTGCTGTTGGTTTCCCCACCCTACCAAAAGGTTTAGGTTAAAGCAAGCACCAACCGTCTGTATATATTTATGCCATTTAGTTGTCATATTACTATCCCAGGCTCCAAATGTGTCGAACTTTACCCCTAGGTACGTGAAACTGTTTCACTGAAAAAAACCTTCGCAATCAATGTTGATGGGACTCAAATTTATTGCCACCACAAACCATAATATGAGAATCACTATAATAGCCCTCTCTAACGGGTCTTGAGAAATCTTCTAGCCAAATCAAACTTTATCACGCCTTTAAATCTTTTTAAGTTGTCGCAAAAGCTCTGTGTTCAGAGAAATAGGTCAGAAGTCCGTTTACTTATTTGACTGCAGAGTTCCAGGATTTTGTAAAGTGATCTGTCTGTCCTGCTGTAGTGTGTGAAATGAAAAGTGATTTTATCTAACACATATTTCAATAGCTAAAAAGTGAACTGTACAAACATTTCAAAATATATATTTTAGTAGTTATGAAAGGCCTTTTTTTTTTTTTGTACTTCTGTAGGATCTAAAACATATTTTAATAGGACAAAAGCAAACCAGAACACTATTCGGTGATGTGCAGATGATAAATGTTTTTTTTTTAAACCCACTTTTCACAGATTATTTTTAACACACTATATAGTCTATTCAGTGAAGCTGCAAGTTTGTGGAAAAGTTTTTGGCAATGCACTGTCTATAAATGAAAGTGTGCTGCCACATCATGCTTTAGAAATGTATTTATTAAAAGGGAGTGTTAAAACATGAACTGAGAAACATTCCTTCTGCACGTGCCCTTATGGCAATGCTACGAGTAAACTGAGGCAAGTCATGGATCATGTGTACCCTGTATGTGGGCTAGATTCTTATACATGGAGCAAACGTAGCTCTGTATCCTTTGTCTCAGCAGGTTAGAGCTCAATCACCTGAGTTATTTCTGATTAATTCTGCTAGGGAATGTTTTTTTTTTTTTTTGATTTTTAAAAAATGTATTTATTTATTTTTTGTGCGACTTCCAGAACAGTGCACAGATAGGCACCCCCACCCCGGTCCAATAGACTTGTATTTTTTTATCCATGTTAATTCAGGGATCTCGAGAACACAATATAGTCAATAACACAAGCAGCCATGGCCAAAGAAAGTCAGTACAATACAGTTATCCAATGTGCTTAATTCACAAGTACTTAGCAAGTTCCTTTCCGTAATGAAATTACCCAACTCATACCCCCCCTTCTTGGATACTAATGGAGGATTGAATAAAACACAATTTACTCTGACATCTAAATCAAAGCTTCCTACAGTTAACACAGTATTAAAATCCCCACAAATTAGAACTTGTATCTCCCTCTGCGAGTATCTATCTGAGGAAAGCACATTTTTTTACAACTTTGAATAATTTTCGAATATCTGCTTTGCTAAAATAATCATTATAAAAATTAAACATGCAAACAGTAAAATTGTGATGCCATTCGATTATCTAAGTCTGTATCACATGACTAGCAGTATTGAGCTGGGTAATCTAGGCATTAAGGGAAAGATTTACCCAAGCAGATCCAACCCCCTTAATTGTCTCTTCCTATGCTCAAAGGTTTGGCTCCAATAAAATGATAGCTGTAACTGTTATGCAAGATTGTCTAATGCAGCACGATAATATTGTAGGAAAGTTTTGCCATGAGCTAGATTGTGACCTAGAGGCATACCCTACGACATACCAGCTCATTATGCTTAAAAAGCCAGCCTTGTGCATAGAAGAGTTGGTGGGGTGGATTAAGTGAACCACTGTTGCAGTGGTGCTGCAACTAGATTTGGTCGATTTCTGTCAGTCAGTATCCTCTAGGCTTTCAACTGAAAAAAGCGGTTTTGCAGGTGGAGTTTTTTTTTTTTTTACTGGAATAGCTGTTAGGGCAGCTTTATCCACCAAAACAGAGAGACAAGAACACTGTTCATAGAAGTAACCTGGGGGTATACTTTAATGGTACTGAGAACCCCAAATAAGTTACCCTCAAAAGAAGGAAATTAACCAGTTTTAGGGTTTTGAAACAGATTCCAATAGGGACACCCAGTAATTGGGTAGATTACTATCCATGCAGTCTTCTCGCAAACAGGATTTAATCAAATTTTTCAAGGCAAAATCTACTTAGCCAGTGACTCACCTTATTTTTGAGTTGATTAAAGCTCCCTGGTACATCTTCTTCTAGTGGAGAACATTCCTCAGAGTACCCACGTGGGGACACAGGCTTCAGTTGGAAGCGTGGTAAGGGGTAGCTTTTGTGTAGGGCCTTTCACATGTAAAACCAGTGGATCAGGAGTCAGACTGGGCACTGGTAGAGCAGATGATGTCGTAGTGGCTGGGTACGCGAAAAAAAACATTATTATTGGACGTAATGCAGTTCTATGTGCGGGTGGGGGGGGGGGGTGGACTGCATCATATCCTTATCATAGGGTACCTGATTTGGACCATCCTGCCCATGCTGCAGTTTAATCATAAATATTCAACTAGGGGGGCTGAATGATATGGCGGTCCTGAGGTTTATCCTTCCCGCCCACTACCAGTAGATCACTCTGCACAAGCCTACGAACCAAGGACTTAACCAGCTCCTTCAGTACAACTTCCAGTTTACTGTAATAATTTGTTACCTAAATCAGCATCAATAGGGACTGCAATGTTTTGGTTAAAGGCGATGCTCAGTGAGCTTCCTTTATTTGCTCAACATGTCTGCAACTCTAACTATACATTTACAGTACTAGGACCAGTTACTGGACTAGCAGTGACCACAGCTTTTTGCTTACCAAATCCTGTTCAGCTGTATAGGACTGCAACATTTTTTCCTTTGGGTTACTTCAAAGTGCTTCAGGACACCAAAAGCAAAGAGCTAAAGATGGTGCCCCAGCCCAGCCACTGTTGGCTGTGGTCTGAAGCAGATGAGCCTGCTCTTGGCCTGATCTGCGCCCGGGCATGTGCCTGGGCATCTCCCACGTGGCCGGATCAGGAGGCACCTTAAGTAGTGCTGCTGGCGAGCCCCTACTCCTCCAGGAGGCAATAAGGCAAGGGGCAGAATGGGCCTTGTGGTTTAGGCCCCTCCACACCAGCAGTCTGTAAAGCATTCAATTGTAACTTGCCCTTTAACTGATGATGCATCTAATGGGAATATCTTTGAACTTGGAGCTGCAGATGACTGCCTTTTCATTTATTTAGTTTTCAACAGTCAATATTCAGGTTTTTTTGGCGCTCTTTTTACTATTTGTTGGAGGGTTATTGATTTTACAAACCATGGTCCGTGTTCAGAGGCTGATGGTGTTTTAAATTTAAGGAACAGTGTTTTTATTCGCTTTTACTCTGGGATTACAACTTTCACACCTAGACCTATCAGTGTTTTAAATGAGGCCCTTTTACACTCTGCGGAAGGATTGTGCCTGCCGGTCTTGGTGTACTGAGACGGCAGCCATTTTCCAACCTCTTCAGAAGCACACTTAAGCCATCTTGAGGAGGTCAGCAGTCTAGCCGTCTGATCCTCCGGTTATCTGAGGACTTAAAAAACCTTCAGTGCTGCGGCCGCGCTGAAGACGAGCCCATCTGTGCCCGTCCATGCCAGACCGGACCCACGGACCAGCAACTATGGTCATCCTAACGTAGGTAGGCTTACATATGATTATGAATTTCTCCATTTACTTAGATTTAATATAGGAGCTAAAGGTAATGAACAGACGGTTGCCAGGGAAGTTACCTGGCCCTATAGTAGAGGTGATAGACCCCCTCCAACCTCTGATACAAAACATACCTGTATCGCATAAAGCGCCACATAGCTTGTTTCCCCTGGCAAATTGTAGATCTTTAGCTGCCCACAAACTGGATATCAATCTTTTACTTAATGACAGAGTCTCTGGGAAAGGAGGGGGTATTGACATTATTGTTAAGGATTCAGTTAAGGTCACCACACATCCCCGTAAGTTATTATATTTGAGAGTATGTATTTTTCCTTCTCTTTAAATCCTCAATATAGTTTCTCCGGGGCCTTAGTGCATCCCCCCCCGCCCCCCCCCCCCCCCCGGCTCTTCATTGCATTTTCTTCAAGCCTTTCCAGAGCAAGTGGCAGACTTAATTTGTAACAAGCCAAATTTCACAATTCTTGGGGATTTTAATATTCACGCAGAGAATTTGGAGAATGCAGCTGCTAAGAGACTTCTGTTAGATATGGAGGCCTTAGATCTCACACAACTGATCAGGGGCCCTACACACATCAAGGGTCATACCATTGACTTAGTTTTCAGCAATACAGCTGATCTCTTTCTTTCTTTCTTTCTTTCTTTCTTTCTTTCTTTCTTTCTTTCTTTCTTTCTTTCTTTCTTTCTTTCTTTCTTTCTTTCTTTTCTTTCTTTCTTTCTTTCTTTCTTTCTTTTCTTTCTTTCTTTCTTTCTTTCTTTCTTTCTTTCTTTCTTTCTTTCTTTCTTTCTTTCTTTCTTTCTTTCTTTCTTTCTTTCTTTCTTTCTTTCTTTCTTTCTTTCTTTCTTTCTTTCTTTCTCTTTCTTTCTTTCTTTCTTTCTTTCTCCCTCCCTCCCTCCCTCCCTCCCTCTGGTTCTCCAAAATTCTTAGCCTAATAAAGAGGGAATGTAGGCGGCTGGAGCGAAAATGGAAAAAATCCTATGAGACTTCCTCTAAAGATGAGTACAGGACGGCTATCGGAAGGTTTCATGCTGAAATTAAAGCAGCACAAATTATGCAGATAAAATCAAACCGAGCTCTAACTCCCTGAAGCAAATCTTTCTCCTGTTAAAAGAATTTACCTCTCCTCAGGCATACACAGACACTGTAGAAGACTCGCATAAACATAGTAATGACTTAATTGGATTTTTTCAGGAAAAAATTACAGAGATCTATTCAACCTTTCCAATAGATACCCATAGTCCCCAAGCAGTAGATGAGGAGTGTTCCAAGGGCTCAGCAAGGCATACATATATTCCTCCCCTCTCTCCTGAAGCAGTCTCTATACTATTGACCACCCTTAAATCAGGGTCTCCCCAGGATCCGGCCCCGCCTTCAGTCTTAGGACAAGGGGCTTCAAAAATAGTCCCTGTGGTAACTGAGCTGATGAACATGTCACTATCAGTCTGCACCATGCCTCCACAATGGAAACATGCAATTGTGAAGCCATTGCTTAAGAAGCCCAGCCTGGATCAACTAATCCCTGGCAACTATAGACCAATCTCTATGCTGCCAGCCCTTGCCAAAGTACTTCAAAAACATGTCAATGCTCATCTTACGAGTTTTTTGGAGGAAAATAACATTCTTCATCCGTCGCAGATGGGCTTTAGACCATTACATACTATGGAATCTGCATTAATCGCAGTCACTGAAGAAGTTAGGAAACGTGTAGATCAGGGCTTGGTCTCTGCAATCGTGCTTCTCGATCTTAGTGCCGCCTTTGACACGGTGGAGCACAATATTTTACTCCAGAGAATGAGGGAAAGTGGAGTCTCCGGCAATGCCCTGAGTTGGTTTGCCTCATTCTTGGAAGCAAGATCATTTCAAGTTTTGGACCGTTCCTTTTATTCAAGCTGTTTTTAGAGTAAGTGGGGGGTGCCGCAGGGCTCTTCTTTGAGCCCTGTGTTATTTAATATCTATATGGCCCCTCTTGCAAAAGTAGTGGAGCCCAATGGACTCTTTGTAGTGTCATATGCAGATGACCCCCAGCTTGTGGTATCCTTTTCTACCGATCAGACCTCAACCAATTCTCGGCTCGTTCCTTGTCTACAGGCAGTCTCCAAATGGATGTCCAGCCGTAGGCTTAAGTTGAACTGAAACAAGACCGAGGTTATGTTTCTGGGTCACCAGGCAAAACCAAACTTAATCTCCCCAGTCTTACAACCATTCGAAGATCTTCCATTGCCCAAAGAAAGAATTAAGAGTCTGGGAGTATGGTTTGATCCATGGTTGACAATGGATTATCAAGCGAAAAAAAATATCCTCCTCCTGTTTTGGCATACTCAGACTTCTTAGAAAGATTTTCAAAATACTTCCTTTCATTGCAAAGAGGCTCATCATACAGGCCTCAGTAATCTCTCGGCTGGATTATGGGAAAGCCCTGCCAAAATAGGTTATGAAGAAATTGCAGGTGGTGCAGAACACTGCTGCCCGCCTTCTCTTCAATCTACCTAGGCATGAATCTCCCAGATCAGCTTTATCAAAGTTGCACTGGCTTCCTTTGGAGCGATGGATACAATTTAAATCTTTATGTTAAATTCATAGAGCGCTATATGACAAGGGCCCACCAATATTGCGAACCATGGCTTTTTTTAACAAACCGACCAGACATTTAGATCATCCTCCAGGGCCCTAGCTGTCATTCCCTCAATAAAAAAGGCCAAATGGGGAGGAAGATCAATATCGTATCTTAGAGCTAGACTGGAATTCATTAGCACTGTCAAACCAGCCATGAACTGTCGTTCCAGCGGCTGTTAAAAAGTTGGTTATTTTAGTTTGTGAAGCTGTATATTTTAAGTTTTTTTCTGTAAAGCGCTGGGAGGCATTCGGGTAGCTATGCGCTCTATAAATTTTCATAACATACCATAATGGAGTGTTGGGGACATTATTGAAACACTAAGGGTGACCTGGCAACGATTGAGGCGGTTGGA
Organism: Pleurodeles waltl; assembly: GCF_031143425.1. NCBI lineage: Eukaryota > Metazoa > Chordata > Amphibia > Caudata > Salamandridae > Pleurodeles > Pleurodeles waltl. Next base: position 1,571,742,693 of record NC_090445.1, on the reverse strand, counting down.
TTGTAGCTGGCTCAGAGGAGGCTGTGTTTCTATCGTGGATGCAATAAAGATAATTCTTATTTATAAAACGTCCATCTCATTAGAACACTGGCGACGAGTTGAGTGAGCATCCACGTGCATTGAACGGAATTTATGTGGTTTAAACTGGGAGGAGAATTTGCAATGAATGAGAAATGCATTAACTGAAGGTTAGTGATGGGCAAGGAATCGTCTGCGCGATTTGAATAACATTTGCTGAGAGTTGTCTGCGTGACATGAAAAATATTGGCAGCAGCAAATAGTTTTTGTTGAGTTTGCCCAGTACCTTCGACTGAGACATTTGTGTGGTGTGCATCTCTGTTGCACTGTGTTCACATTTGAGGAAAAGTATGTGGAACCCTTGCAACGTCATAACGTGAAGCATCACAATCTGAAGCGTTCATTAACTAGGACTAACCTGGATAGAAGCGGTTTCTGGCGCGCGCTTCTCACGTTCAGTGTATTCCCTAAGTAGGACTCCTGCATAACCACGTAGAGCACTATAACGTCAGGCGTTCACTTGTCAGCAAGCTGAACGCGTCAGCTGGACATAAGACACACAAGCATGTGTGTTGCGGAACGCCTCAAAAACTCACGATGCACGAATTTCGCTGAGCGGTGTTGCCAATGCTGCAAAATCTTCAAAGAAAGCAAGAGAGCGCTCATCTGAGCTTTATATAAGGAAGGAAAGTTTATTTAAGAAAGGGAAGTTAAGGAGCACACCAATATCAAGTTTACCAAAAAAAAAAAGAGGGACGTGTTTATCGAAAGGAGTGAGACTAAGTAAATACTTCCATATTTATCAATTACAGCTATATTATGAACACAATCACACCTCTGGAGTTTATATACTCCAGAAAAAGGCAGAAAGGAACAGTAGAGAAGCTACAAGCTGAGCAGTGGACATTATTTAGTTGTTTTAACTCCTTATTTTAATTTGTTGTATTAGATTATTATTTTAGATTATTTTGTTAGCTTGTTAAGTTATTTTACTTTACAGGGATGGCAGCGAACAGCAGGAGTCACCCCTCACAATCATCAGAACATGGAGAACCTTTATTCCATGGAAAAAATGGAAACTGCTTTTTGTTTGGGCGAGAACAATTTTCAGTGGCGAGGAAGCAAGCTGTTTTATTTCACAACTTGATATTGAATGTCGGAACAGATGAGAGCCTTGACTTTGTGCCAATAGGAAATTGTACAGGAGAACCAGGAGACATTTATGAGAAGCAGTATTACTACTACAAACTCATTTTGGGCCCCACATAAATATAGTGATGGAGAAACACAAATTCTTTATGCAAGTTTAGGCTAAAGGAGAAAAAGCAGGAAACTATGTGGCAGCCTTAAAGTCCCTTGCACAGACTTGTGACTTTGCAGATTCTGTAATACGTGGCCAACATGTTTGTTGTATTAATGATCCAAAAGTACAGGAGAAGTTATTAGCAAAAAATTCAACTTTGAAAGAGTCTATAAGTATTGTCGAGTATTAAAACACACCTGTCTGGGTAAAAAAAAAAAAAAAAAAAAGGACCTCACTTCCTTCCAGTGGAGTTTCAGAAGTGTAAGGGAAGGATTTAGAGCACACAGATCATATTGCTTGTTCAAAAAAGATTCAAAAGTATCTGAAAAATCATTAAATAAATGCAGACAAAATGATTTAGACCTGACAGCCTTAGTGTGGTTATCCTCCAACTTTTGCCTGCCTCTCTCCACTTTTCTGACACTGTTTTAGCTGGTTTTAGGACTCTGCGCACGTTACCACTGCTAACCAGTGCTGAAGGCCATATGCTTTCTCTCCCTTAAACATGGTAACATTGGTTCATTCCCCGTTGGCATGTTTGATTTACTTATAAGTCCCTAGTAAAGTGCACTACGTGTGCCCAGAGCCTGTAAACCTAAGTGCTACTAATGGGCCTGCAGCACTGATTGTGTCACCCACGTACATAGCCCCTTAACCATGTCTCAGGCTTGCCACTGCAAGACCTGTGTGTGCAGTTTCACTGTCACTTTGATTTGGCATTTAAAAGTACTTGCCAAGCTTTAAACTCCCCCTTTTTCCTACATAGAAGTCACCCCCAAGGTAGGCGCTAGGTAACCCAAAGGGAAGAGTGCTAATTAGGTAAAAGGCAGGACATGTACATATGTTTTATATGTTATGGAAAACTCCTAAATTCGCTTTCCACTACTGTAAGGCCTGCTCCTTTCATAGACTAGCATTAGGACTGTCCTTCTATACGTTTTGAATGGTAGATTCTGATCTCAAAGGGGTAACCAGGTCATGTTTAAAGTGACCAGAATGGTAATATAAACCCTGCTTATTGATGAGGTTGGATTTTTATATTACTTTTTGAGAAATGCTACTTTTAGAAAGTAAGCATTTCTCTGCACATAAAACCATCTGTGCCTTACTGCCTGTCGCCAATCAATGTCTGGTCTGTGCTGGTTGACAGCTTGTTTGTGCATTTCACCCAGACACCCACAAACAGGACACTCAGTCACACCTACATTCATCTGCATATTGAATGGGTCTTCCTGGGCTGGAAGGGTGGAGGGCCTGACACATTTCAAAGGCCAGTGGCCTGCCCTCACACAAAGGACTGCTAAACTCCCTACCTGGACCCTGGCAGACAGGGCTGAACTGAAAGGGGAGCCTGTGCACTTCAAAGCCACTCTTAATCATTTCCTCCACTTCAAAGGCGTTTTTGGGTATATAAAGTGGGTCTCTAACCCCGGCAACTCAGACACTTCTAAACCTACTCCTGCATTCTGTCAAAGGAACTGCCTGGCTGCCCAAAGAGCTCATCTGGACTGCTTTGCTGAGAAGGAGTCTGCCTTCCCCAAAAGTGCTGTCCAAGGGCTTGGATTGAGCTTGCCTCCTGTTTCCTGAAGTCTCAGGGGCAAAAAGACTTCATCTCTTCAGGAAACTCCTTGTGCGTTGAAAATCGACGCACCGCCTGCCGAAATCGACGCTAAGCCTGCACTGCGACCGAGAAATCGACGCACAGCAGACCGGAACTACGCAGTCCTGAGTGGAAGTTTGATGCAGCACCTGCCGTGCGCTGAAAAATTTGATGCATCACCTACCGGATTGACGCAGCACCCGTGCCTTCTCCAGCACTTCAAGGATTTTCCCTGTATCGTCCCTGGGCATCAAAATATCCCCACATCACAGTGAGGAACCAAAACTGCATGCCAAAAAACGATGCAAGCCCCTTGCTGCGTGGAAAGAAACAAAGCATTGTCTGTGCCGTGTCAGAAAATCCAACGCACATCTTATTATTCCATGCATCTCCTCCTCTGCGGTCTCCGTGCGTTTCTGTTTTTGACGCATACCAGGTACTGTGTATAACAAGGAGAAAACTGGTTACTTCTAAGGATTAAGACTCTTTTTAACCTTTTAAAAGTGATATTTCAACTTGTGCTTATTGGGTGTTTGTCATTTTTACCATATTTTATTCAGATAAACGTGTGTGTGTGTGTGTATATATGTGTGTATGTGTGTATATATATATATATATATATATATATATATATATATATATATATATATATATATATATATATATATATAATAAACATTTTTTTAGACCTGTGTGGTGTTTTTTCCCTGTGTTACTGTATAACTTACTGCACAAATACTTTATACATTGCCTTCTAAGTTATGCCTGACTGCTCAGTGCCAAGCTACCAGAGGGGTGGGGGCAGGATAATTTGCATTGTGTGTGACTTATTAGGATTGTGGTCCCTACTTGGACAAGGGTGAATACCTCTGTCAACTAGAGACCCCATTTTGAATGATAACAGTTGAATGTGAATAGTTTGAAAGATTGTAAACAGAATGTTTTAAATGTGGAAGCCCAAACCATATCTCAAATTATCCTAATTGCTATGCCCACAAGGAGATTGCAGGAACTGTGGGGGTGGAGGGGCACTATACATGTGTGTGCAGAAACTCTAAAGTAAACTACATGGAGGCTGGTGATCAATAAGTTATCTTGCATGTAACCTAGGTGGATGATGGTAGAGTCAAACAGAAGCAGGATGTTGACAATTATACTTTTTCTAATGCCAAAGTGTGACCTTTTTAATAGGTGGAAAAACAGTTCCAGTTTTGGCAGACTTTGGCTCCCCTTTACCACAAGTAGGTGACAAAAACTTGGGCAACATATCTGGAAAGGAGAACATTACATTACAGCCACCAGACATCAATCCAATAGGAAATAGGGGGAGGGGCAAAGATTTGATTTATTGGGTTAAACTGTTTTGACTATCATGTTCAAGAGGAGGGAGACCATTGCAAAGTAAATGTGGCCAGGCGAGGTGACAGTCTTCTAGGATGTTGTTACCAAAGAGATCTAGGGATCACACTAAATCCTAATTCACCTGAGCAAGTGATGCTAGTCACGCAACATAGTAATAACGCAGACATTGCGGGTACATTTTCTGAAGTATTTAGAGATGCGCTGGGCCTACTAAAAGGGTTTTAACACAAAATTATTCTGAAAGCCACAGCGCAACCTATTGTACAAAGGGTGAGAAAGTTACAGAACCTCCTGTTGAAATCTTTGCAAGAAGAACTTAACAGATTACCACAACAGGGAGTGGTAGAGGAAATAGAATCATCAGAATGGTTGGCCCCAATTGTTTTGGCCCCCAGAGACCATGGTAGTAAGATAAGAATGTGTGTGGACTTGGGAAGATAAGAATATGTGTTGACCCAGCAACTTCTGCCAAACGCAAAAAATGAAGCATTAGCGTGAGGGGAAGCGTGTGTGTTCATAGTTATGGATTTGTCAGCCGCTTATCATCAAGTTTTACTGCATGAGAATTCTAGGGCATTAACCTCTTTTGGCACACCTCTGGAAGCATTCAGATTTATCAGGATGCCATTTGGTCTGGCTTCTGCAGCTGCATGCTTCCAGTGGTTGATTAAATAAGTTTTGGCAGGAATAGGTTTTATGTATTTTCAGGATGACATATTGGTGCATGGTAAAGACATAGCCAGTCATAATGAAGTCCTTGTAAATATCCTGTCTAGGCTACATGATCATGGACTCGCACTAAAAAGAGACAAATGCAGATTAAGAGTAGGAACTGTATCCTATTGGGGACGGTGTTAGTGCCAACATTGATCTTACTGAGGTAATCCTACAAGCACCAGCACCTATGAGAAAGACCAAGTAAGGTGGTTGTTGGTCTTTCTTAATACCTCTCTGTGTACAATTTTGCTGGTGCAGTACAACTATTGAGATTTTTTTTTTTTTATAAATAACAAAGGATGCAGACTTTCTGTGGTCCTCTGATGAATGCTCTTCACACTCCATCAAAGATGGCGTTGCTCAGATGCCAACTCTAGGACACTTTAACGTCACTAGGAAAACAATTTTAACTACAGATGCAAGCTTGAAAGCACTGGTGGTGGTAATCTAGCAAGTTGTTGAAGGGGAAAGAACGTGTCATAGCTTTTGCTTCACGATCTCTCAAAGGGGCAGAGGACCATTATTCCGTGATAGAGAGAGGGCCATTGGCATGTTGTGGGCCATCATTTAATTCAGGTTTTTCTTGTTGTTCTTACCATTTTTGGTGAGAAAAGACCGTAGACCTCTAGTTCAAGTATTTGCTTGTAGAAACATTGCAAGTACCACCCCTAGAATGAAGGGATGGGTTGAAGGACTCTAGGATTACAATTTCAAGGTAGAATGCTTACCAGGTATGATGAATGTACTAGTTGATATAGATAGATATTTTTTTTTTGTTGTTGTCTAGAATGCCTCTGAAAAAAGAAATGGGTTCTAAGGCTGAGTCATCCATATAATGGGTAAAGGAACCAGCACTTAGCAACTCCAGCATCTTACTCAGACTTGCTAAGTGCTCAGAAACAAGTTATGAACTTTGTGATTGAAGGTTGGCCCACCATCCGTAAAGTATCAGATGGTCCAAGGGCATTCTGCAGCGTGCGTGACGAACTGAACATTGTTGGTGAAAATTTATACAGAGTAAAGAGGCTTGTTTTCCCCCGACAAATGATATCATTTTAGAGCATGAGGGCCATTTAGGATGAAGCCTGACTAAGGCCAGAATGAGAGAATTTTACTCTTGGCCAAGAATAGACAAAACAAGTAGAGGACATACCGAAGAACCATGGTCAAAAGTAGCTCTGGACATTGTTGGACCTTTCTATTTACTATAATGCATTGTGAGATTTGGTCTGGTCGATTACACCTCCAAATGGGTATCAGCATGTTGTGTAAACTCCATTGTCAAAAAATGTTTTAGAATTTTTAAGAGCTGTTTTGTCTGTGAAAGAATTCCTAGAACTGTTGTGACAGACAATGGAGTACAGTTCACCTCTCAAGTAATTGTAGTTTCTTAAAGGTCTGTCTCTTTCACACCATTGCACAACTCTTTATGTGCCGAAAGTCAATGGCTTAGTGGAGGGCATGGACCGCTTTGTGGGAGCATGTGCTCAAACGGCAGTAGAAACCAAAATGCCTTTGAAAGGAATTGAACGAGAACATTTAAGGGCACATCGTAACACACTCAGTAGTGTCACGGATATCTTGCCTTTTCAGAAGCTCAAAGGCAGAGTGGCTGAAACTAAACTTTATCCAAATTGGTTGAGTGGCAGCAAAGGAAAAAGTAATTGCCATTCTCACAAATTCAGAGGATGTCAGGAAAAATATAAGAGGTTTGATGCAAAGCATGGAATGAAACAAAAGAGATGGGAAATTGGAGACATGGTATATGTATATATGAAGAAACCTGTCTGGTCGACTAAAGGTGAAACAAAGTTCATAGGTCCCAAACACATAATAGAAATCAAGAAAAAAGTGGGTGTGTTAAGTGGGGGCGAGTAGTGGAGTATGTCTAGATTATCAATGTATTTGCAGGCTAGGAATGAGCAACCAACCCAGAAGGTTATGGAGAAGTCAAGTCATGGAGCATGAGAGTAAGATGGGTGAAAATACTTGATGTGAAGCCAAAGATAATACTAGATTTAGGAAACTACTTGCATATCTCCAAGATTACATATTGAAGTGAAATTCACAAACATTGTGCTTTTCTCTTCAGCCTTCATATTCACTATTTGCAAGATGTTCTCAGATACTAATTAACTAAGTTACAATAGTTACTATATTGTAATACCCTTAGTGATTTATGCATGTTGTCTTCATTTTTCCTTTGGTCCCCCTCCCCCTTTCTTCCAGGATATTATTGATACATTTGCTTGTACTTTATTTTTAAATGTGCTAAAGGGGAAGATGTGTTTTAACTTGCCCTATAAATGATGATGCATCTAATGGAGTGTTGGGGGCATTGTAGGAATACAAAGGGTGACCTGGCAACAACTGAGGCAGTTGGATTGTAGCTGGCTCTGAGGAGGCTGTGTTTCTATGGTGGGTGCAATAAAGATAATGCTTATTTATATAGCGTCCGTCTCATTACACATTCTGCAGTAATTTTGACAGAGCAGATTAGAAGTGGTCAATTCCAATGTTTTCTTTTTATGTGAAGCTTGATAAACTATGTTCAAAAACATGTAAATTTAAATCCAGTTTTGTGATTGACTAGAGTGGGTTTATTCTCTGACAGTTCTGCTGACCATGTCTGCTACATATTTGTCAAGATCAACATATCATCTTCTCAGTCCTTGTCAAGGGAAAGAAATATCTTGGTACACCAACATTTGCCCCGGAAATTATGGCATCTAGTGTTCAACATACATTGAAATAATTGCCTTGTGGTGTTAACTATTTTTTCAGTTAAGTACAAACTTATGTGGCCAACCTCCTGGCATCATTTCAACAGATCCAAATCCTCCAAGATAGTTGCTTGTCATTTACCTTTTATGGCAGATTCCACCAAATCGGGGCATTTTAATATCTATAATATGACTCCTAGATGTCTTTAGGTAATTGTTTTGTAGTGCAAAGGTATGAACTTTACAGCAGGAGGTACTTCTCCTATACCCATCCCAACTCACACCCCACCAAAGAGCTTTAAGGTTCACACTATTTCTCTAGCTTTTTGAAAGCAAAAATTGTGAATTCACCAGGGTTAACACTTTGTTATGAAAGTCATGTACTGACCCCTTATCTTTTATGTTTAAATTTTAGGACTCTGGGGTCAGAGTCCCGGAGTCCTGAGATGGCTCCAGCAGCCTTTTTCAGGTTGCAGCCAGTAAGCTATGCTCACTATGGTGGTGCCAGCCGCATGGAATATACATAATTTTGAGCCCCAATTTCTCAAACTACTGTATTGGTTTATACCAGATCACAAAAGGCACACTTTCCAGATCAAGATCTAGATTCCAAATTTGGTGCAATTGTGTTCAGCCGTTTTGGCTGTAGTATTTGCTAAAGTTCCTATGCAAAATTGTATTGGGGGAGAAATAAATATTTATTGACATACACTGTGATATGCTATTTATGACTAAAGTTGATGGTAGAGATTGCTATGAGTCGTTAGAGATGAAGCTTCAAATGAATCATGCCACTACTCCACTGCCTCAATAGTGGTAAAAAAATGTAATATTATACTCTAGGCATCTGCCTAAACATTGTTTTTTCATGTCTCCTTGTTGCGCTTCTTCGGAGAATCAATTAAGACTAGTAGCGGCTGCTACCATGAAGGGGTGGCGACGGGGGGGCAGCGTGCGGAGAGGGGGGCAGCAAAAAAAAATTAAAAATCCTTCCCTGCCCCTCCGTGATCTGCCGCCACTGCTCCTGTCGCCTCGTCATCTTCCCTCCCCAACCAATCCTGACGCATCTCTCATGCTGTTATAAAGCATGAAAGAAGTGCCATGATTGGCCTGAGCGGGCAGAAAGGCCAGAGTAAGTGGGGCACTGTTTTTGATCTCCACCCAGCTGTAAAATACATCCGGGTGGAGATTTTCTAAGTGCGCATATCAGTGCACCACTACTGCTCTACTTGTTAACATGGAAGAAGCTGGCCCTCCCTTCCATACAAAAGCAGAAGAATAAAGGGATAATAAAATACTTTTATTATCCCTTTATTTTTCTGCTTTCAGCAGCGGGGCGATGCTCCTCCGCCATAGCAGAGGGACTGCCCCTGATTAAGGCCTACTTTTGTGACGTTGCTGTGCATTTAGCACACATTCGTGCTCTGTTAGCTGGAATTTCTGGACTGCAAGGTGCAATATTTTACTGCCTCATCGTGCAGGAAAAGCCTCTTTGTGATGCAGTTATAAACAAAGTAATTTTAATTCCCCTTTTAGAGGCATGTAAATAGGGGCTCTGTTTTTAAGGTTGCTCGTCTAAGGATGAAGGGCCAGTCTCGCTCACTTTTTGTGGTAAGTTAAACTGGATGCACTTCATGCACAGCAGGAAGTTGGTCATTGTGTGCCTACAATTTTGAAAAGAGAGTGTGTGGAATGAGAGATCTTTGGGGGGGATTCCAGAGGGGACAGTTGTAGAGACTTGTCAATGACTGTGGCCAATAAAGATCCAACTTCATTGAACGGATCATCTGTGTTCATTCCCATTTTTATCACCACAAAATCTGAAGACGAGCTGGCCACAGTCAAGAACCCACTTCCTGTTTGTTGAGACCTCAAGAATTCTCTTTCATTGAGGACGACAAGGTTGTGGACTGTGCTACACTATTTTAGGCCAGTTGTTTGTTTTTGTTGTGAAGTTTTGGCAGGCTCAGTGTCGGAGACCCATCATGTATGTTCATTTCGCTTAAATTTTACAACTTTATATGTGATCGTTACTTCCGCTCCACAACGGTCCCCTCTGCGCTACATAGCCTTAAGCGCGTCCAGCATCATGTTACATCATTACATACGTTCAGCCCTAAGCGCGTTGAGGCACTCACACTGTGGCAGGTACAGATATGTACGTCAGCCATATTTTGGGAAACTGCTCAACACTTGTCGTTTGATAACCAACTTTATCTATCTATCTATCTATCTATCTATCTATCCGAACCAGCGCTATTCCAGAAATTGATTCCATTCTATAATGGATGTCTATAAAGTGCCAGGAATCATCATGTTTACGCCAATAATTGACACAAAATAGAACGAATGTCCGAATATTAAACAAATCCAATATTGCCAAGAAATGGCACCCACGATTGTGCTGTCCCCTTTATTTAGCTCTCCAATTCGTCACTTGCTCACCATAGAGCGACCTTCTGGTGACTGGTAGGTATACCTCAAACCTTGTGAGTGAATAGCCGCCACCATGCACGTTTGTAGACATTTCTGTTGTAACAGGGCAGGAATACATGTATTTGTGTTACATCCGATTCTTTTCCTATTTGCATATATCATGGGCCATTGCTTTGCTACTACCTGGTTACATATTGATATAGTTACACCTACCCCGCCACATACTATTTCCAGTACTGCAGAATAACATGGCTATTGGAATTTCAGGGAAAGATTTGTGTTTGCATTGCAGGGTAGCTCTAATGTAACTCACGGTTTGAATCCAGAGCTTCGCATTGAATCTATTTCGTAATACTGTGATGGTACCACTTCTGGAACGCGGCTGCGGGAGAAGCGGACGCCCTAAGTGAAACGTGTGCGGCGTTGTGGAGAAGGGTACACTCGCTCAGTGCACCAGACAGGCGGTGAGGCACGGCCTGAACTGCGGCACGGAGACGTGCGACCAGGGAGACGGGACAATAACACGCAACGGAGGGCCGGGGCCTAGCGGGCCCGACAAGCCGGACGACGGTGGACCCGGTGCGATGCTGGAGGTGAGAAGCACTAGACCGCACCCGAGAACACAGGAAAGCTGGGCCATCCCCGGAGGACGATGCATGTAAAGCGTTGTGGGGCCTAGGCCACTGTGAAGGAGGGCGCAGATTGACCTGCGAGAGGGTGACACACTACGAGATACCAAGGCTTTTGGGCCTGAGGGGGTAAACTGGGCAAAATTAGATAGGACTTTCAAGGTGGGGAGTGCTCAAGCCCGGAAAGGTAAGGACATCACAGTGACACTTGTTTACGGCGCTGGGAAGAGTGCAAGGCTGGCGGTGTCCCGTCCCGCCCTAGGCCTTCTACCGATCTATTTACACCAGTGCACCCATTTCGCACGGCGCTTAGACTACCCCTCCCGGGATGTTTTTGATCCTCTTTTCCTTGAATCCGCTTTAGGTAGTCATGTACCTGCTGGGGTGTTGTGAATATCATACTCTTGTCATTAGGGGTAACCTTCAACCTCGCCGGATATAACATAGCATACTGTATAGTATACTACCCTGTTGTCCGGAATACGAGGGGGGGACGCTGGAGGTAGACTCGCGGAATTTCCCTACCATGACCACCATGGGCAAAACTGATGCAAAGCAGCAGAGGCTGCAATTTGGGGCCAAAAGACCCCCCCCCCCCCCCCCCCCCCCGAACATGTGGAGGGAGACGCTTCACTGACCCCACAGGACGAACAGTCTGGCCTCGGTGAAATGAAGGCCCTCTTGCTTACTATGCAGTCTAGTCTGTCCTCAATAGATGGCAAATTGGACACTATGACCACAAGACTGGACCTACTCACCGCTGGGCTAGAGAAACGGTCCGGGCCGATAACTGACAACGAATCTCCCATGTAGAGGATGTAATGCAGAGAAGACCAGAACAACTCTTGCAGATGGGTAAACTCCTCAAAGTCATAGCGCTAAAGAACGAAGACTTAGAAGCTAGGTCTAGGCGGAATAACATACGCATAGTGGGTATACCAGAATCGACGGATACTGTCCGGATGGAACAATTTGTGGAGTGGCTACTCTTTACGTTGTTTGGAGAAGATGCTTTTTCGCACCTGCTGATAGTAGAAGGAGCACACAGGACTCTGATGGCTAGACCGCCACCCTGCGCCCCGGCTAGACTGATCATCACGCGCCTTTTAAATTACAGGGACAGAGACACTACATTGCGGTTGAGCAGAGAAAAGCAACCCTTACAATTTGAGGGTAGTGCACTATCAACATACCCTGATTTCACTACAACTGTTCAGGAAGCTCGGAAACAATTTGCCATTGTAAAGAAGAAACTGCAACAACATAATATACAGTATGCTATGTTATATCCGGCGAGGTTGAGGGTTACCCCTAATGACAAGAGTATGATATTCACAACACCCCAGCAGGTACATGACTACCTAAAGCGGATTCAAGGAAAAGAGGATCCAAAAACATCCCGGGAGGGGGCGTCGGACTCTCCCTCCACCCTATCGGATCAAGAATGAGGTTGCTCCTTGAGGTACTGTGATCTTCTCTCTGCAGATGAGACCCACATGCGCTCTCAGTAGCGTTCATATGTCATAGATGTTCGGTGCCTGGTCCTGGTGTGCGCCCCCCCTCTGCGGACTGGTGGCTACCGGCACACCTGGACTAACATTCTACTCCGGGCACCCCCATAGACAACAGGGGGTTTTCTGAGGCAGCCCTCTGGAGGTCCTTTTATTGGGAAATCCCCACTTAACTTTTGTTATCCATTTTCTTCTTTGAAATGTCAACCTGTTTATGGTTTGATGTATGTTTGGGAGTTAAAGGGGGGGGCATTCCGGGTGGGATTGGGCCGCCTCTGGGTGAGGAAATATTTTACTCGTTCTGGGCTGCACAGTTACATATCTGTAGGGCATTGGGCTCTCTACTGAACCCCCACTCTTAGATTGTAAATTTTCACGACCATGACTGCCTATATTAGGGACTGTACACGATGATGTCAGGGAGTAGGGTACAGGGCCTACCAGATGGACATACACTGCGTTGCTTGACATGGAATGTTAGGGGGCTGGGAGATCCCCGCAAAAGACGACATCTAATGGCATATTTAGAACGGCACAAGATACACATTGTACTCCTACAGGAGACACATTTTACATCTGGGAGGCGCACCATGTTCGGAGACCGATGGTCTGCATACAGCCAACATTCTGCCTACTCCTCCTACTCGAGGCACCTCTAGCCTTGTCCGTAGGCGTACCCCCTATACACCACTCAGATTTAAAAATGATACACAGGGGAGGTATACCATTATCTGGGGCCGACTGTCGCAATATTCTGTGACCATAGTTAATTGCTATGCACCTAATACTGATGACCCCTCTTACTTTGACGCTCTCTGGGGCAGTATTGCGGAAATAGGCTCAAGATATATACTGTTGGGAGGGGACCTCAATCTAACGCTAGATTCTCACAGGGACAGGGGGACGGAGGCCATGACTTAGACGTAGAGCGGCGGACAGGCTGGGGGCTGACATGGTGGCGCAGGATGTGGTAGACGGATGGCGCTGGCTGCATCCCTGTGCTGAAGAGGGCACCTTCTACTCGGCGGTGCACACAAGCTGGCCCAGGCTAGACTACTGGCTTATATCGCACCCCCTGATACCCTGGGTGGTAGATATCACGCATCTGGCGCGAACATACTCTGACCATTCCCTGGTTGTGCTCGAGCTGAGGATCCCCCTTGCATTGCCGCCTCTCTTGTCCTGGCGCCTGTCCCCTCACACTTTGTTGGACGACGTCTTTTGCGGCGAATTACGTGCTGAAATAGCAGATTTCTTTGACCGCAATAAGAATACTGTAGACCGCGTTGTCACAATCTGGGAGGCGTTTAAGGTTACTCTTAGAGGGTACTGTTTGGCTAAAGGTGTGGGTATACTGCGAGAACTCCGCAGCTGAGCTTGAACAGGACGAGATCCGAGAGGCTGTGATGCAACTCCAATCGAGTAAAGCCCCGGACCCTGACTGCATCCCAGCCGAGCTCTATAAAACCTATGTGGACATACTTGCCCCATGGCAGGGACTGGTTTACCGAGAGGCGAGACAGTGGAACTCTCTTCCGCCCTCTATGAGAGAGGCCCTGTTGACTACTATATTGAAAACAGGTAAACCTGCAACACGCTGCGATTCCTATCACCCATTGTCCCTTATTAATTGCGATACCAAGATACTAGCGAAAGTGTTGGCGAATTGTCTCTTGATGTCCTTTTTGGTTAGGCCCGATCAATCTGGATTTATTCCGGGCAGATCCACCTCACATAATCTGCACACTTTCTTTACTATACCGCAGAGTATAGATCCCGGGATCTCGGCGGCGGCGGTATTCTTAGATGCCGCTAAGGCCTTCGATACCCTAGAATGGGACTACTTGATGGCTATTTTGGGGCGCATGGGCTTCCCCCGCTTGTATATGACATGGATCGCCATTTTATACGCTGATCCAGTGGCCCCTGTACAGATTAATGGTCATCGGTCCACCCCGGTCCACATTGAGAGAGGCACGAGGCAGGGGTATCCGCTTTCGCCACTGCTCTTCGCCCTGGGGATGGAGCCACTGGCGGCGGTGCTGTGACAGAATCATGCCACCTCTGCAGTTCGCACCCCCTCCAGGCACATCCTAATCTCGCTATACTCGGATGACGTCACATTATATCTAAGAAACCCAGAAGACAGCCTAAATTCTGTCCTATGGAAATTTGTCAAATTTGGCCACATCTCTGGGATACGGGTGACCTGGGAAAAGTCCTTGATCTACCCATTGACGGATCGCACAGCGCAATGCTCCCCTGATTTCCCCCTCGGGTGGGCAGACAACTCCCTTAAATATCTTGGCATTGTGATCACTTGTGACAAGCATGAATTGATGCGCTTGAACTATGGGGTGTTACTTGATAGCATACAGGTCTCAGGCAGGACGCATACCACTGATGAAGATGATTGTGCTCCCTAAGCTTCTTTATCTGTTTCTCAACATACTGCATCCCCCTGCCCGTCCCTTCTTCAAAGAACTAAGAACACAAATGATTAGGCTGGCTTGGGCTGGTAAACAACCACGCCTTAAATGGGAAATTATGACGTAACCCTATGAACGTGGGGGCTTTGAAGCCCCGGAATTTGAGCTATATTATGACTGCGTGCAGGCGCAATTTGTGTATTTTTTTGGTACCCCGCATATGGCGCATCTTGCGGTGGAGCAGGGATATATGACGCTGGTGCCCAGCACTGCCTACTTTAGGCCTGACCAGGTGGTGGATGGCCCCAGGGATTTAACCGTGGGGTGTACGCAGCTGGCTTGGAAGAAATGAGCTGCTAGGGTGGGTAGTTAATTACTATACTCGCCGCTGATGCCGCTCGTGGGCCACAAAATGATCTCGATGACTTGTGAGCCGGCTGGGATGCGGCTGCTCGCTGCATTGCAGACTCACACATGGGGTGACTTGTATGTGAACTCCCGCTTTAGAGAACAGGACGAAATCAAATCAGATGGCAGCCTCTCCCCCTTGGAGGTCTTTTTGTATATCTGCCTCCGACGCTCTATAAGGGCCCTCTCGCCCTCCTTTCCTAGGGAGCTGCCATGCCTGCAAGCATTTCATGATTTGCTGCAATGCAGCTCCCCGCGCCACTTAGTGACAACTCTGTATCGCTCGGTACAGCGGGACCAGCCCGGTATTGAGGGCGCAGCGTGTAGTAGATGGGGGAGGAGCTGCGATTTCAGATTACTGAGGCTCAGTGGACATACTGTTGCCAGCAAACCGGTAAAATTACCGCTAGCAGCAGGCTACGGATCATACACTATAAATACCTGCACCGTCTCTATTACACTCCGGCGAAGCTCCATCGACACAACCTTTGAGCCACTGACAATTGATAGATGTGGGGCCGAGGGGGCAGACTTCCTCCACCTAGGCTGGTCTTGTCCGAGGGTACTGGAGTATGAGGTGGAGGGAGCGATATCTATTATGGTCTCTACGCCACTGACCCGCCGCTGGTTGCACTCTTAGGACACACTGAGAGAATTGCCCCAGATTGTCGTAGATATGTTGACTTTGCACTCTTATTAGCTAAGCGTAGAGTGGCGTGTTGCTGGGGCAGGGGAAGGGTCCCGAAGTTTAAGTACTGGCTGTCCAATCTGGTGTACGGCAGGATGCAACTTGAGACATATGCTGAGCTGCTGCCGCCCTCACCCCGCCCTAGAGATATCTGGGCTCCACTGGACGTGTACTTGCTCAGACAATCAGAATCCAATGACGATGCAACCCCAGTGAGATACCCTTTGAGAGATGTGTGACCAACTGTGTCATAGAGGCTCGGAGTCTGAAGGTGGGCCGTTAAATACAGGGACACTGGGCAGGTGTTGGAGGAGCCTAAGATATGGAAGCGAGGCGCTCATGCCGCCAGACCTCGGTGCATTTCTACTACGTGAGGTGGGTTAATGACAGCTGAACCTTGTCGCATTTGGAAGCGCAGTTGCTGTATGACTGTTTAACTTGGATGGAGTGGAGCTCAGACGAGTGGTTATATGTTCATTGTTTTAACTGTTTTAATTACTCGCATTGAATTGTTGCTTACCTCGTTATGAGGATATGATGTATACATTGCAAAACCAATAAACAAAGATTAAAAAAAAAAAAAAAAGTAGCAAAAAGCTTTTTAAGGGGAGTTCTTCTCAAGGAAATAAAATACACTCCTAAATGTTTGATACCAGGATGAGGATGGATTTCCTTCAATACCAATGATAAAAGTCTGACTGTCTGCGTGTTTGGACTTGCTAACATTGACTTGTTTCACTTCTGTGAAATAAAAATCGGTGTACGCAACCATCACCACTATTGTTGGTGTTTTTCTTACACACCCTCTCTCGTGTCTCCTTTGTATCCACTGACAGTACTGTCTTTTCGTAAGCATCCTCTCTCATTCTGTCTTCTTTCTGTTACTTCCTGTATGCTTAGTTTAGTGGTGTGTGTTTTTTTTTTTTTTTTTTTTGGTACGTAGAGCTAACGCTTTCTCGGGTGTATGCTCTTTTTCTGCTTTTCTCTCTCCTTCTTCTTTTCTTTGCCAGTGTTCCTCTTTTTAGTTACGCTCTCGCTGTTTTCTGTGCAAACTCCCACTTTCTGTGCCTCACTCTTTTCTGTACCGCACGGACTCCCTCTTGTGTCCCACACAGACGCTCTGTCTTTTCTTGAAGTTCTTAGAGGACAGGGACAGGCTCGGCTGTGACCATATATCCTACAGCTGTACACTGAGATTTATGTGCATATAAATACTTAGACATGCACTGATGAATTCTCTTTTTGGGACCTCGGGCTGTCACTCACACCCCTTTTCCAAAGGCAAACTATGTTTTTGAATAAACACTGGAAAGTAGCGTTTTTTTCCTCCCCATGGCCTTTTTTTTTTCTCTTTCTGATACCACCTTGGTCTTTCGATTTTTATATAATGTGCTGGATTTTTAGGAATGCTGGTTTATTCACTGTGTAGTCGTAGAAAGAGAAGGCTTAGTTGTAACTGAAGTTCTTCATTTGCAGAGTACATGCTGGAATGGAGTGGTGGTCTAGCGCTGTTAAACGTGGCGTTCTAGTTGGGCGCCATACGCAGGATTATTCCTGGGATATCGGTATCATCAATACGGATCATCTGCATTTAAAAATGATCTTATTCTGATGAATATCCTAATGCCTTGAGAAAGCCCTAGGTGAACACACCACAAGGGGCGAAACATGTGTCGGCTGTCTCTTCTCGCAACCTTCTGAATATTTTCCTATGCCGGAATTCAATAAATGCACCTGAATCAAAAAACGTGGACTAGATGGATTATTGTCTGCATGCAACCAGAAATTATACTACAATCCTCAAAATGATTTAAGTGGGTTCTCAACTTTAGTTCTTCTAGATCACCGATCCCATGTCTGCGGTATTACAATTTCCATGGGCTTTAATGGAATCGTAATACGTTGGACGGGATATCCGTGACGTTTGTGACTGAGTAACCCCCTCTGCCAAACTCTAAATCGGGGCCCAAGTCAGAAGGGAAAGTCTTTGACTGACATTGGTATTTGTGCTTTTTGATACTATTTCTATTTGCATACTTTAAATTTTATTGGATTTTTGTAATTTTCTGTACTAAATCTTGCTCTATTTTCCTAATTCGGTTTGTTATTGTTATTATTTTGTATTGACATTATTGTTTTGGTACTGCATAAATACTGTACCCATTTCCCTAAATTAGCTCTCTGTACCACAGTTGCTAAAGTGTTGAGGTCAGGTTAATTAAATGACTTTAACCTGACAAGGTTTCGATTATTTTGTGAAGTGAATAGTCACCCACCCCAAATAATAAGCCAAATTCTTACAGCTCTGATTTTACAGATGGCTACCTTTGTGACTAATTCATACATGCATATACAAATGTCTAATGTTTGGGTTTGTCCCTACAGACAGAAATGCCTGCATTAACAGAATTCTATTACAGTAACCTTGCATTTTATGTTTAATTATTTCAAATACCTAAAAGCTTTGAAGGACATCAGGAATATGGCCATCACTTAATAGGCCCCTACATGTTATGCTGATTTACAGATCATGTGTAATTTGAAGTCCTTACGTAGTGTCCGGTACCCCATAATTAGTGCCTCTCTGTTTCTGATGCACACGCAAACACATTTAATGCATGCACACTGGATGATTGTACCCTCCTTTTTTGCCAAAAGTACGGTAAGACTTAAACACGTTCTCATGTTTTGAGCTTCTTGGGGAAATGTAGAAATGCAAGCACTTTTGCAAGACAACTACAGACTAGGAAGCGTGGATGTTTAGAACACATTAGCTTTTGAAATATTTTTTTTTAACTTGTTTTGCCTTGTTAACAAAACAAAAATGCTTTGTTTGGAGACTTATCAATATAATTATCTTGTTTCTGGATATCAGTGCCCTTCATATACATCTAGTAATAGTGAAGCCATTCCCACCTGAACTCAGTTGGAACACAATTTGAGCCATTTTCAGCAACTACATTACAGCTCACATGTGTCTTAGTGATTCAAGATCAGTGAGAACAGAACCACATTGTGCCTTACATCCTCATTTGACCCTGGTTTGAGACCTCTATGTCCACCTTTCAGGCTCAGCTCTTATTAGCTGTTAAAGTAGTTCATCCGGTACACGCGATAACCGGAAGGAGGTTGGCCGAGCAGGTTTTGCTATGGGCTGGTAAGTGTGGGGAAAACTTCCTTGTTGTAGATTATGCTAGTGACTGTTCCTTTTTGATGCATTTTATCATTTTGTAACAGTGGTTAAATGTTTATTTCCTAGAGTTTCTTGGCTGTAGGACATGTATATGTTGTCCTTTCAATTTTAACCACTTCTGCTTTGTGTAGGTGAACAAGTTGCAGTGTATCGAACCCAGGAGGGACAGGTATACGTAGTAGATGCCTATTGCCCTCATCTTGGTGCTAATCTGGCTGTTGGAGGCAAGGTTGTGGGAGATTGCATTGAATGCCCATTTCATGGGTGGCAGTTCAATGGAGAAGATGGAAAGTGTAAAAGGATCCCCTATGCTGAGAGAGGTAAATGGTACACCCTCAAATCTTATAACTTTTATGGGATGTTTATTGGCTCTTTTCATCATTGATACCAGCAGCACTTATTTGAGTACAAAATAGCTCTGACTCCTGCTGATGGACAGATGTCCTAAACAACGCAATGGGACAGCACCGGTCTCCAAACTATTACTGTGTTTAGCAGTTGTTCCAGCTGGGGAGAGAATATGCATTTTAGCGTTTTGTGAACCTTGGTATCTTGTAGAGTGAAACATTTTCAAGTGTTTGTGAAGTGTATTAAAAACAAACAACGCACCAAGCCTAGTTTGCTATCTTGTAATACATATGGAAGTTAAACATAAATAAACTTTATTACTAATGCTGTAAACATTCATTCATTGGTGTCCCTGGATTGAATGCTGCTGGTAAACATGCAATGAATAGTTGTTATTTAGTTTAAAATATTTGTAAAGCGCATGGCTACCCGGAGGCCTCCCAGCGCTAAGAGGTAACAACCCAGAAGCAGGAAACTCCGAAAAGCTATGTTGAGTATAAGAAGGTCTTTAATTTTTTTCGGAATGGTAGTTCCAAGGGTTCTTGCCGAAGTTCTAGAGGTAGGGAGTTCCAGAGGCGAGTGCCTTAACTGAAAAGGAATTACCTCCCCATGACGATCTCTTAAATCGTGATACATAAACTAAGGAAATTTAGTGAAAACTTACAAAGGAAAAAGTATTCTACAGAATCAAATAAAATAATCTTCACTTGGGTAGCGGTCTTCGATCATTGTACATCATCCGGTCCTAGAGGGTTATAAAGATTATTTTATATATCTTTTAAAAGTATGTTTTAGCAGTCAGCAAAATCAGTTAAATGTCCATCATGTTGATTAATCCTGTCATCCTTGATTATCTCATATTCTTGTCATTCATTTCTTTAGTCATAAAATCCATATGTTCCTGTATTTCACCCCAATCCCAAATTTAATTACTAGTATTTGTGTCACTTATTTGATAATCCTAGATCATCCTGCCCAAAATGGTGAATCAGAGGCATTACTATTATATGATCCAACAAGATTCTCAATGAGTCCTATTCTGATAGTTGGAGTAAAAGACATCAGCAATTAGTTAATGTATGTTGCTAACTCTTCATCTGAGTAGTCCTTCAGACACCTTAGTTTGTAAATCGATTATGTATCTAGAGTCTAGATTTTCCTGGGACCTGTCCCTAGCACCCTCTCTCATTTGGAAGTGTCTTATGTATCCCGAAGAACTGCAATTGCAGCGTTGCGTCTATCCCTTGAGTGCCTCACTACTGGGTAGGTAGGGTCCCTGTTAGTAATGGCCCTCATGTGTTAAGGGGATGGAAGGTACTGCCCACATACTGTTTTTTTACAAGGTCAGAAGAACAAACCATTTGTTAATAAATTTCTATTACGGATTTCCATAGGTAATCTTCACTTCACTTAAAGTTTTTGTGCACAGCCTTGCTAAAGTAAAGGGTGCAGGGTAGAAATAACCTGACCCCTAGCCTCGACGTCAAGGCAAGAAAGCTCTTTTGAACTTTTTTTTTTTTTTTTTTTTTTTTTTTTTTTACATTTTTGCCGCATATTCGCAGGAAAAATGTTTTTGTTTTAAAAAAAGCCACTGGGTGGGCCAGGTCCCGGGTTCAAGCACATCTACAAAAAATAAATAAAGGTGGTGCACACAGTTTACCCCTCCTGAGGCCCTGTGACTATAAACTCTCTGGAACGTTACTGATCTTAACGAGGGGCCACAGGGACTGCCACCTCCCTGGGGGTTTATGTAAAATAAAGGAGGGTGGGGCGCACTGCCCCCCCCCCCCCCCCCCCTCTTCTTGGGCCTATATATGACCCGGGGACTACCACCTCCCCAGGGCTAACTTACTAAATTGTGGGGAGCCGTGCGGACCCCCATGAACCCCAGGGACCACCACCTCCCTGGAGCCAAACACATTCTTTCAAGTGGGAGGGCCCCCCCTCCCTAGCCACATATGGCCCCGGGGACACCATCCCTTGTCCACTAGTGCCTGGGTGTCATAGCCCCACCCAGGGCACCCAGTGTGCATCGTTTGGGACCAGGAGATGGGGGAGCAAGGCCCATGCAGTCGCAACTAGCCCACTGTGGGAGCCGGCATTGCTCCTGCACGCAGAGTGCAGCTTCCTGCATGCGGAGCAATAGTTTGATCTGCTTCTCCGCCCCCACATGGCTTTGCACAGGAAAACTGATAAACTCTGCTTTTAGAAAGCAGGAGTTGTTTGACAACTCCTGCTTGCTGAAAGTAGAGTTAGTATTTGCTTTCACATGGTGAAAACTTT